>NC_086448.1:11231209-11581458 GCF_028390025.1 Pseudophryne corroboree
CTCTCTGCCTGACACTGTCTCTCACCCTCCTTTCTCCCCAACTCACTCTCTCTCCCCTCTCATCCCTCTTATTTCTCCATCACTCTCTCCCTCTTTCTCCCCTTTCTTTCCTTCTCACTCTCTCTGGGTGGGATGTACTAAGGGAAAAATGCGGTAAAAGCCCCGTTTTCGGGTTTTTTACCGCATATTCAAATGTAATAAGACCCGGCCGTCAAGTTTACGCCGCCGAGGGTATCGCCATCTTTTGATGGTGATACCCTATAGAGGTCTATGGGCTTCTTGCCGCCACATCCAGCCGCCCCACTCACAACGACCTCCCACCCCCCGGATACCTGTGGTACGGCCCCCCTCTTCCTTCTCCCCCGCAGCACAGCCATTTGTCCTTCCAGCTGCAGGGGGTAGGAGCCCAGGGACTCCCAGCACATGTCACCTCCCGCTGCTGGGACGTCACCTCCCGAGGCTGGGACGTCACTTCCCGCTGCGCGCCCAGACAGAGACGCTTACAATGGGAAGCGGCTCTGTGTACTACCAGTGTGACTAGGTGGACGGATCGCCGGGAATACACGCCTGCGATTAGGCCGGCAACGATAAGGGAGGCTCCATCTGTATGTAGCAGGCAGCAGCAGCTGTGCACAACCACACCGGAACCTTGGCCCTCATTCCGAGTTGATCGGTCGGTATTTTTCATCGCATCGCAATGAAAATCCGCTTAGTACGCATGCGCAATATTCGCACTGCGACTGCGCCAAGTAATTTAACAATGAAGATAGTATTTTTACTCACGGCTTTTTCATCGCTCCGGCGATCGTAATGTGATTGACAGGAAATGGGTGTTACTGGGCTGAAACACGGCGTTTTATGGGCGTGTGGATGAAAACGCTACCGTTTCCGGAAAAAACGCAGGAGTGGCTGGAGAAACGGAGGAGTGGCTGGGCGAACGCTGGGTGTGTTTGTGACGTCAAACCAGGAACGACAAGCACTGAACTGATCGCACAGGCAGAGTAAGGTTGAAGTTACTCAGAAACTGCAAAGTAGTTTGTAATCGCAATATTGCGAATACATCGGTCACAATTTTAAGAAGCTAAGATACACTCCCAGTAGGCGTAGGCTTAGCGTGTGTAACTCTGCTAAATTCGCCTTGCGACCGATCAACTCGGAATGAGGGCCCTTGTTCTACCCTCTCCAGCTCTATTCCCCTCCTCTGCCCACACCTCATCTTATCTGTACCTCTGCTCTCCAGCTCTATTCCCCTCCTCTGCCCACACCTCATCTGTACCTCTCCTCTCCAGCTCTATTCCCCTCCTCTGCCCACACCTCATCTCATCTGTACCTCTCCTCTCCAGCTCTATTCCCCTCCTCTGCCCACACCTCATCTGTACCTCTCCTCTCCAGCTCTATTCCCCTCCTCTGCCCACACCTCATCTGTACCTCTCCTCTCCAGCTCTATTCCCCTCCTCTGCCCACACCTCATCTCATCTGTACCTCTGCTCTCCAGCTCTATTTCCCTCCTCTGCCCACACCTCATCTCATCTGTACCTCTCCTTTCCAGCTCTATTCCTCTCCTCTGCCCACACCTCATATCATCTGTACCTCTCCTCTCCAGCTCTATTCCCCTCCTCTGCCCACACCTCATCTGTACCTCTCCTCTCCAGCTCTATTCCCCTCCTCTGCCCACACCTCATCTGTACCTCTCCTCTCCAGCTCTATTCCTCTCCTCTGCCCACACCTCATCTCATCTATACCTCTCCTCTCCAGCTCTATTCCTCTCCTCTGCCCACACCTCATCTCATCTGTACCTCTCCTCTCCAGCTCTATTCCCCTCCTCTGCCCACACCTCATCTGTACCTCTCCTCTCCAGCTCTATTCCCCTCCTCTGCCCACACCTCATCTGTACCTCTCCTCTCCAGCTCTATTCCCCTCCTGTGCCCACACCTCATCTCATCTGTACCTCTCCTCTCCAGCTCTATTCCCCTCCTCTGCCCACACCTCATCTGCACCTCTCCTCTCCAGCTCTATTCCCCTCCTCTGCCCACACCTCATCTCATCTGTACCTCTGCTCTCCAGCTCTATTCCCCTCCTCTGCCCACACCTCATCTCATCTGTACCTCTCCTCTCCAGCTCTATTCCCCTCCTCTGCCCACACCTCATCTGTACCTCTCCTCTCCAGCTCTATTCCCCTCCTCTGCCCACACCTCATCTCATCTGTACCTCTGCTCTCCAGCTCTATTCCCCTCCTCTGCCCACACCTCATCTCATCTGTACCTGTCCTCTCCAGCTCTATTCCTCTCCTCTGCCCACACCTCATCTCATCTGTACCTCTCCTCTCCAGCTCTATTCCCCTCCTCTGCCCACACCTCATCTGTACCTCTCCTCTCCAGCTCTATTCCCCTCCTCTGCCCACACCTCATCTGTACCTCTCCTCTCCAGCTCTATTCCCCTCCTGTGCCCACACCTCATCTCATCCGTACCTCTCCTCTCCAGCTCTATTCCCCTCCTCTGCCCACACCTCATCTCATCTGTACCTCTCCTGTCCAGCTCTATTCCCCTCCTCTGCCCACACCTCATCTGTACCTCTCCTCTCCAGCTCTATTCCCCTCCTCTGCCCACACCTCATCTCATCTTTACCTCTCCTCTCCAGCTCTATTCCCCTCCTCTGCCCACACCTCATCTCATCTGTACCTCTCCTCTCCAGCTCTATTCCCCTCCTCTGCCCACACCTCATCTGTACCTCTCCTCTCCAGCTCTATTCCCCTCCTGTGCCCACACCTCATCTCATCCGTACCTCTCCTCTCCAGCTCTATTCCCCTCCTCTGCCCACACCTCATCTCATCTGTACCTCTCCTGTCCAGCTCTATTCCCCTCCTCTGCCCACACCTCATCTGTACCTCTCCTCTCAAGCTCTATTCCCCTCCTCTGCCCACACCTCATCTCATCTTTACCTCTCCGCTCCAGCTCTATACCCCTCCTCTGCCCACACCTCATCTGTACCTCTCCTCTCCAGCTCTATTCCCCTCCTCTGCCCACACCTCATCTCATCTCTCTACCTCTCCTCTCCAGCTCTATTCCCCTCCTCTGCCCACACCTCATCTCATCTCTCTACCTCTCCTCTCCAGCTCTATTCCCCTCCTCTGCCCACACCTCATCTCATCTCTCTACCTCTCCTCTCCAGCTCTATTCCCCTCCTCTGCCCACACCTCATCTCACCTGTACCTCTCCTCTCCAGCTCTATTCCCCTCCTCTGCCCACACCTCATCTCATCTCTCTACCTCTCCTCTCTAGCTCTATTCCCCTCCTCTGCCCACACCTCATCTCATCTCTCTACCTCTCCGCTCCAGCTCTATTCCCCTCCTCTGCCCACACCTCATCTGTACCTCTCCTCTCCAGCTCTATTCCCCTCCACTGCCCACACCTCATTTCATCTCTCTACCTCTCCTCTCCAGCTCTATTCCCCTCCTCTGCCCACACCTCATCTCATCTCTCTACCTCTCCTCTCCAGCTCTATTCCCCTCCTCTGCCCACACCTCATCTGTACCTCTCCTCTCCAGCTCTATTCCCCTCCTCTGCCCACACCTCATCTCATCTGTACCTCTGCTCTCCAGCTCTATTCCCCTCCTCTGCCCACACCTCATCTCATCTGTACCTGTCCTCTCCAGCTCTATTCCTCTCCTCTGCCCACACCTCATCTCATCTGTACCTCTCCTCTCCAGCTCTATTCCCCTCCTCTGCCCACACCTCATCTGTACCTCTCCTCTCCAGCTCTATTCCCCTCATCTGCCCACACCTCATCTGTACCTCTCCTCTCCAGCTCTATTCCCCTCCTGTGCCCACACCTCATCTCATCCGTACCTCTCCAGCTCTATTCCCCTCCTCTGCCCACACATCATCTCATCTGTACCTCTCCTGTCCAGCTCTATTCCCCTCCTCTGCCCACACCTCATCTGTACCTCTCCTCTCCAGCTCTATTCCCCTCCTCTGCCCACACCTCATCTCATCTGTACCTCTCCTCTCCAGCTCTATTCCCCTCCTCTGCCCACACCTCATCTCATCTGTACCTCTCCTCTCCAGCTCTATTCCCCTCCTCTGCCCACACCTCATCTCATCTCTCTACCTCTCCTCTCTAGCTCTATTCCCCTCCTCTGCCCACACCTCATCTCATCTCTCTACCTCTCCGCTCCAGCTCTATTCCCCTCCTCTGCCCACACCTCATCTTTACCTCTCCTCTCCAGCTCTATTCCCCTCCACTGCCCACACCTCATCTCATCTCTCTACCTCTCCTCTCCAGCTCTATTCCCCTCCTCTGCCCACACCTCATCTCATCTCTCTACCTCTCCTCTCCAGCTCTATTCCCCTCCTCTGCCCACACCTCATCTGTACCTCTCCTCTCCAGCTCTATTCCCCTCCTGTGCCCACACCTCATCTCATCTGTACCTCTCCTCTCCAGCTCTATTCCCCTCCTCTGCCCACACCTCATCTGCACCTCTCCTCTCCAGCTCTATTCCCCTCCTCTGCCCACACCTCATCTCATCTCTCTACCTCTCCTCTCCAGCTCTATTCCCCTCCTCTGCCCACACCTCATCTCATCTCTCTACCTCTCCTCTCCAGCTCTATTCCCCTCCTCTGCCCACACCTCATCTGTACCTCTCCTCTCCAGCTCTATTCCCCTCCTCTGCCCACACCTCATCTCATCTGTACCTCTGCTCTCCAGCTCTATTCCCCTCCTCTGCCCACACCTCATCTCATCTGTACCTGTCCTCTCCAGCTCTATTCCTCTCCTCTGCCCACACCTCATCTCATCTGTACCTCTCCTCTCCAGCTCTATTCCCCTCCTCTGCCCACACCTCATCTGTACCTCTCCTCTCCAGCTCTATTCCCCTCATCTGCCCACACCTCATCTGTACCTCTCCTCTCCAGCTCTATTCCCCTCCTGTGCCCACACCTCATCTCATCCGTACCTCTCCAGCTCTATTCCCCTCCTCTGCCCACACATCATCTCATCTGTACCTCTCCTGTCCAGCTCTATTCCCCTCCTCTGCCCACACCTCATCTGTACCTCTCCTCTCCAGCTCTATTCCCCTCCTCTGCCCACACCTCATCTCATCTGTACCTCTCCTCTCCAGCTCTATTCCCCTCCTCTGCCCACACCTCATCTCATCTGTACCTCTCCTCTCCAGCTCTATTCCCCTCCTCTGCCCACACCTCATCTCATCTCTCTACCTCTCCGCTCCAGCTCTATTCCCCTCCTCTGCCCACACCTCATCTGTACCTCTCCTCTCCAGCTCTATTCCCCTCCTCTGCCCACACCTCATCTCATCTCTCTACCTCTCCTCTCCAGCTCTATTCCCCTCCTCTGCCCACACCTCATCTCATCTCTCTACCTCTCCTCTCCAGCTCTATTCCCCTCCTCTGCCCACACCTCATCTCATCTCTCTACCTCTCCTCTCCAGCTCTATTCCCCTCCTCTGCCCACACCTCATCTCATCTGTACCTCTCCTCTCCAGCTCTATTCCCCTCCTCTGCCCACACCTCATCTCATCTCTCTACCTCTCCTCTCCAGCTCTATTCCCCTCCTCTGCCCACACCTCATCTCATCTCTCTACCTCTCCGCTCCAGCTCTATTCCCCTCCTCTGCCCACACCTCATCTTTACCTCTCCTCTCCAGCTCTATTCCCCTCCACTGCCCACACCTCATCTCATCTCTCTACCTCTCCTCTCCAGCTCTATTCCCCTCCTCTGCCCACACCTCATCTCATCTCTCTACCTCTCCTCTCCAGCTCTATTCCCCTCCTCTGCCCACACCTCATCTGTACCTCTCCTCTCCAGCTCTATTCCCCTCCTCTGCCCACACCTCATCTCATCTCTCTACCTCTCCTCTCCAGCTCTATTCCCCTCCTCTGCCCACACCTCATCTCATCTCTCTACCTCTCCTCTCCAGCTCTATTCCCCTCCTCTGCCCACACCTCATCTCATCTGTACCTCTCCTCTCCAGCTCTATTCCCCTCCTCTGCCCACACCTCATCTCATCTCTCTACCTCTCCTCTCCAGCTCTATTCCCCTCCTCTGCCCACACCTCATCTCATCTCTCTACCTCTCCTCTCCAGCTCTATTCCCCTCCTCTGCCCACACCTCATCTGTACCTCTCCTCTCCAGCTCTATTCCCCTCCTCTGCCCACACCTCATCTCATCTCTCTACCTCTCCTCTCCAGCTCTATTCCCCTCCTCTGCCCACACCTCATCTCATCTCTCTACCTCTCCTCTCCAGCTCTATTCCCCTCCTCTGCCCACACCTCATCTCATCTGTACCTCTCCTCTCCAGCTCTATTCCCCTCCTCTGCCCACACCTCATCTCATCTCTCTACCTCTCCTCTCCAGCTCTATTCCCCTCCTCTGCCCACACCTCATCTCATCTCTCTACCTCTCCTCTCCAGCTCTATTCCCCTCCTCTGCCCACACCTCATCTCATCTCTCTACCTCTCCGCTCCAGCTCTATTCCCCTCCTCTGCCCACACCTCATCTGTACCTCTCCTCTCCAGCTCTATTCCCCTCCTCTGCCCACACCTCATCTCATCTCTCTACCTCTCCTCTCCAGCTCTATTCCCCTCCTCTGCCCACACCTCATCTCATCTCTCTACCTCTCCTCTCCAGCTCTATTCCCCTCCTCTGCCCACACCTCATCTCATCTCTCTACCTCTCCTCTCCAGCTCTATTCCACTCCTCTGCCCACACCTCATCTCATCTGTACCTCTCCTCTCCAGCTCTATTCCCCTCCTCTGCCCACACCTCATCTCATCTCTCTACCTCTCCTCTCTAGCTCTATTCCCCTCCTCTGCCCACACCTCATCTCATCTCTCTACCTCTCCGCTCCAGCTCTATTCCCCTCCTCTGCCCACACCTCATCTTTACCTCTCCTCTCCAGCTCTATTCCCCTCCACTGCCCACACCTCATCTCATCTCTCTACCTCTCCTCTCCAGCTCTATTCCCCTCCTCTGCCCACACCTCATCTCATCTCTCTACCTCTCCTCTCCAGCTCTATTCCCCTCCTCTGCCCACACCTCATCTGTACCTCTCCTCTCCAGCTCTATTCCCCTCCTGTGCCCACACCTCATCTCATCTGTACCTCTCCTCTCCAGCTCTATTCCCCTCCTCTGCCCACACCTCATCTGCACCTCTCCTCTCCAGCTCTATTCCCCTCCTCTGCCCACACCTCATCTCATCTCTCTACCTCTCCTCTCCAGCTCTATTCCCCTCCTCTGCCCACACCTCATCTCATCTCTCTACCTCTCCTCTCCAGCTCTATTCCCCTCCTCTGCCCACACCTCATCTGTACCTCTCCTCTCCAGCTCTATTCCCCTCCTCTGCCCACACCTCATCTCATCTGTACCTCTGCTCTCCAGCTCTATTCCCCTCCTCTGCCCACACCTCATCTCATCTGTACCTGTCCTCTCCAGCTCTATTCCTCTCCTCTGCCCACACCTCATCTCATCTGTACCTCTCCTCTCCAGCTCTATTCCCCTCCTCTGCCCACACCTCATCTGTACCTCTCCTCTCCAGCTCTATTCCCCTCATCTGCCCACACCTCATCTGTACCTCTCCTCTCCAGCTCTATTCCCCTCCTGTGCCCACACCTCATCTCATCCGTACCTCTCCAGCTCTATTCCCCTCCTCTGCCCACACATCATCTCATCTGTACCTCTCCTGTCCAGCTCTATTCCCCTCCTCTGCCCACACCTCATCTGTACCTCTCCTCTCCAGCTCTATTCCCCTCCTCTGCCCACACCTCATCTCATCTGTACCTCTCCTCTCCAGCTCTATTCCCCTCCTCTGCCCACACCTCATCTCATCTGTACCTCTCCTCTCCAGCTCTATTCCCCTCCTCTGCCCACACCTCATCTCATCTCTCTACCTCTCCGCTCCAGCTCTATTCCCCTCCTCTGCCCACACCTCATCTGTACCTCTCCTCTCCAGCTCTATTCCCCTCCTCTGCCCACACCTCATATCATCTCTCTACCTCTCCTCTCCAGCTCTATTCCCCTCCTCTGCCCACACCTCATCTCATCTCTCTACCTCTCCTCTCCAGCTCTATTCCCCTCCTCTGCCCACACCTCATCTCATCTCTCTACCTCTCCTCTCCAGCTCTATTCCCCTCCTCTGCCCACACCTCATCTCATCTCTCTACCTCTCCGCTCCAGCTCTATTCCCCTCCTCTGCCCACACCTCATCTTTACCTCTCCTCTCCAGCTCTATTCCCCTCCACTGCCCACACCTCATCTCATCTCTCTACCTCTCCTCTCCAGCTCTATTCCCCTCCTCTGCCCACACCTCATCTCATCTCTCTACCTCTCCTCTCCAGCTCTATTCCCCTCCTCTGCCCACACCTCATCTGTACCTCTCCTCTCCAGCTCTATTCCCCTCCTCTGCCCACACCTCATCTCATCTCTCTACCTCTCCTCTCCAGCTCTATTCCCCTCCTCTGCCCACACCTCATCTCATCTCTCTACCTCTCCTCTCCAGCTCTATTCCCCTCCTCTGCCCACACCTCATCTCATCTGTACCTCTCCTCTCCAGCTCTATTCCCCTCCTCTGCCCACACCTCATCTCATCTCTCTACCTCTCCTCTCTAGCTCTATTCCCCTCCTCTGCCCACACCTCATCTCATCTCTCTACCTCTCCGCTCCAGCTCTATTCCCCTCCTCTGCCCACACCTCATCTTTACCTCTCCTCTCCAGCTCTATTCCCCTCCACTGCCCACACCTCATCTCATCTCTCTACCTCTCCTCTCCAGCTCTATTCCCCTCCTCTGCCCACACCTCATCTCATCTCTCTACCTCTCCTCTCCAGCTCTATTCCCCTCCTCTGCCCACACCTCATCTGTACCTCTCCTCTCCAGCTCTATTCCCCTCCTCTGCCCACACCTCATCTCATCTGTACCTCTCCTCTCCAGCTCTATTCCCCTCCTCTGCCCACACCTCCTCTGTACCTCTCCTCTCCAGAGTGCTGTCATTGGATCGTGTATCAGCGGTGTCCCTGCGCTGAATTTAATGAATTGAATTCAACAGGGACAATCTGACTCCATTTTTCCAATAGCGGACATCCTATATACCTCCGTCTCCTCTCTAGAGTGCCAGCTCTGTGGACACGGTCACTTTGTCATCACTGCGACCCTTTGCATATGACATAGCAGCAGCTGCCCTACAGAGCTCATGGAGCCGGGGCCCTGCCAGATCACAGCTGTGAGGGGGGTGTTGTGGGCGGGCCAGGAATTACAGCGCTGTGTGGCACCATGCCTGCCGTCAGACGCTGACGCCGTCCCTGCCCGCACACAGTGTGATACACCACATCACAGTGGTACGGTCCCTGCAGTGTGTGGCCAGGAGAGGAGTGGTAAGCCAATGTCTCCTCCACCATGTCTGCTGTTTGCTGGGAAACAATAGGATTTTAATACCTACCGGTAAATCCTTTTCTCTTAGTCCGTAGAGGATGCTGGGGTAACCATAAGAACCATGGGGTATAGACGGGATCCGCAGGAGACATGGGCACTTTAAGACTTTGAATGGGTGTGAACTGGCTCCTCCCTCTATGCCCCTCCTCCAGACTCCAGTTATAGGAACTGTGCCCAGGGAGACGGACATTTTGAGGAAAGGATTTATTGTTAAACTAAGATGAGATACATACCAGCTCACACCTCAAACACGCCGTACAACATGGCATTAGCAAAAAGTCCAGTCAACGGCATGAACAACGTCAGCAACAGGCTGACCATAACTGAAACACAACCTGTGTGTAACCATAACTAATAACTGCAGATAGAGTCCGCATTGGGACGGGCACACAGCATCCTCTATGGACTAAGAGTAAAGGATTTACCGGTAGGTGTTAAAATTAGTGATGAGCGGGTTCGGTTTCTCGGAAACCGAACCCCCCCGAACTTCACCCTTTTTACACGGGTCCGAGCCATACTCGGATTCTCCCGTATGGCTCGGTTAACCCGAGCGCGCCCGAACGTCATCATCCCGCTGTCGGATTCTCGCGAGATTCGGATTCTATATAAGCAGCTGCGCGTCGCCGCCATTTTCACTCGTGCATTGGAAATGTTAGGGAGAGGACGTGGCTGGCGTCCTCTCCGTTATTGTTGAACTTGATTGTGCTTTATTGCTTAATTGTGGGGAGGACTGGGGAGCAGCTGTATAATATAGGAGGAGTACAGTGCAGAGTTTTGCTGATCAGTGACCACCAGTTATCCGTTCTCTGCCTGAAAAAAACGCTCCATATCTGTGCTCAGTGTGCTGCATATATCTGTGCTCACACTGCTTAATTGTGGGGACTGGGGAGCAGCTGTATTATATAGCAGGAGTACAGTGCAGAGTTTTGCTGACAGTGACCACCAGTATACGTTGTCTGCCTGAAAAACACTCCATATCTGTTCTCAGTGTGCTGCTTTATTGTGGGGACTGGGGACCACCAGTATAATATTACATAGGAGAAGTACAGTGCAGAGTTTTGCTGACCAGTGACCACCAGTATATAATATATAGCATTACGGTACAGTAGGCCACTGCTGTACCTACCTCTGTGTCGTCATTAAGTATACTATCCATCTAGGTTCTATACCTGTGGTGCATTTCAGTTGTGCAGTTTGCTGACACAGTGACCACCAGTATATATAGCAGTACGGTACGGAAGGCCACTGCTGTACCTACCTCTGTGTCGTCATTAAGTATACTATCCATCTACATTCTATACCTGTGGTGCATTTTAGTTTTGCAGTTTGCTGACACAGTGACCACCAGTATATATAGCAGTACGGTACGGAAGGCCACTGCTGTACCTACCTCTGTGTCGTCATTAAGTATACTATCCATCTACATTCTATACCTGTGGTGCATTTTAGTTTTGCAGTTTGCTGACACAGTGACCACCAGTATATATAGCAGTACGGTACGGAAGGCCACTGCTGTACCTACCACTGTGTCGTCATTAAGTATACTATCCATCTACATTCTATACCTGTGGTACATTTTAGTTTTGCAGTTTGCTGACAGAGTGACCACCAGTATACTATAAATAGGAGTACGGTACGGAAGGCCACTGCTGTACCTACCTCTGTGTCGTCATTAAGTATACTATCCATCTACATTCTATACCTGTGGTGCATTTTAGTTGTGCGCAGTATATATAGTAGTAGGCCTTTGCTATTGATACTGGCATATAATTCCACACATTAAAAAATGGAGAACAAAAATGTGGAGGTTAAAATAAGGAAAGATCAAGATCCACTTCCACCTCGTGCTGAAGCTGCTGCCACTAGTCATGGCCGAGACGATGAAATGCCATCAACGTCGTCTGCCAAGGCCGAAGCCCAATGTCATAGTAGAGAGCATGTAAAATCCAAAAAACAAAAGTTCAGTAAAATGACCCAAAAATCAAAATTGAAAGCGTCTGATGAGAAGCGTAAACTTGCCAATATGCCATTTACGGCACGGAGTGGCAAGGAACGGCTGAGGCCCTGGCCTATGTTCATGGCTAGTGGTTCAGATTCACATGAGGATGGAAGCACTCATCCTCTCGCTAGAAAACTGCAGTGCCACTCCTTGATGGGCCAGGTGTTTGTGTCAGCCACTTGGGTCGCTTAGCTTAGTCACACAGCTACCTCATTGTGCCTCTTTTTTTCTTTGCATCATGTGCTGTTTGGGGACAATTTTTTTGAAGTGCCATCCTGTCTGACACTGCAGTGCCACACCTAGATGGGCCAGGTGTTTGTGTCGGCCACTTGTGTCGCTTAGCTTAGTCACACAGCGACCTTGATGCGCCTCTTTTTTTTCTTTGCATCATGTGCTGTTTGGGGACAATTTTTTGAAGTGCCATCCTGTCTGACACTGCAGTACCACTCCTAGATGGGCCAGGTGTTTGTGTCGGCCACTTGTGTCGCTTAGCTTAGTCACACAGCGACCTTGGTGCGCCTCTTTTTTTCTTTGCATCATGTGCTGTTTGGGGACAATTTTTTTGAAGTGCCATCCTGTCTGACACTGCAGTGCCACTCCTAGATGGGCCAGGTGTTTGTGTCGGCACTTGTATCGCTTAGCTTAGTCACACAGCGACCTTGGTGCGCCTTTTTTTTTCTTTGCATCATGTGCTGTTTGGGGACTATTTTTTTGAAGTGCCATCCTGCCTGACACTGCAGTGCCACTCCTAGATGGGCCAGGTGTTTGTGTCGGCCACTTGTGTCGCTTAGCTTAGCCATCTAGCGACCTCGGTGCAAAATTTTAGGACTAAATATAATATTGTGAGGTGTGAGGTGTTCAGAATAGACTGGAAATGAGTGGAAATTATGGTTATTGGGGTTAATAATACTATGGGATCAAAATGACCCCCAAATTCTATGATTTAAGCTGTTTTTTTGGGTTTTTTGAAAAAAACACCCGAATCCAAAACACACCCGAATCCGACAAAAAAATTTCGGTGAGGTTTTGCCAAAACGCGTCCGAATCTAAAACAGGGCCGCGGAACCGAATCCAAAACCAAAACACAAAACCCGAAAAATGTCCGGTGCACATCACTAATTAAAATTAGTGATGTGCACCGGACATTTTTCGGGTTTTGTGTTTTGGTTTTGTGTTCGGTTCCGCCGCCGTGTTTTGGGTTCGAACGCGTTTTGCCAAAACCTCACCGAATTTTTTTTGTCGGATTCGGGTGTGTTTTGGATTCGGGTGTTTTTTTAAAAAAACCCTAAAAAACAGCTTAAATCATTGAATTTGGGGGTCATTTTGATCCCATAGTATTATTAACCTCAATAAGCATAATTTACACTCATTTTCAGTCTATTCTGAACACCTCACAATATTATTTTTAGTCCTAAAATTTGCACCGAGGTCGCTGGATGGCTAAGCTAAGCGACCCTAGTGGCCAACACAAACACCTGGCCCATCTAGGAGTGGCACTGCAGTGTCAGGCAGGATGGCCCTTCCAAAAAATACTCCCCAAACAGCACATGACGCAAAGAAGAAAAAAAAGAGGCGCAATGAGGTAGCTGTGTTAGTAAGCTAAGCGACCCTAGTGGCCGACACAAACATCTGGCCCATCTAGGAGTGGCACTGCAGTGTCAGGCAGGATGGCCCTTCCAAAAAATACTCCCCAAACAGCACATGACGCAAAGAAGAAAAAAAAGAGGCGCAATGAGGTAGCTGTGTGAGTAAGCTAACCGACCCTAGTGGCCGACACAAACACCTGGCCCATCTAGGAGTGGCACTGCAGTGTCACGCAGGATGGCCCTTCCAAAAAATACTCCCCAAACAGCACATGACGCAAAGAAGAAAAAAAAGAGGCGCAATGAGGTAGCTGTGTGAGTAAGCTAAGCGACCCTAGTGACCGACACAAACACCTGGCCCATCTAGGAGTGGCACTGCAGTGTCACGCAGGATGGCCCTTCCAAAAAATACTCCCCAAACAGCACATGACGCAAAGAAAAATGAAAGAAAAAAGGAGGTGCAAGATGGAATTGTCCTTGGGCCCTCCCACCCACCCTTATGTTGTATAAACAGGACATGCACACTTTAACCAACCCATCATTTCAGCGACAGGGTCTGCCACACGACTGTGACTGAAATGACTGGTTGGTTTGGGCCCCCACCAAAAAAGAAGCAATCAATCTCTCCTTGCACAAACTGGCTCTACAGAGGCAAGATGTCCACCTCATCATCATCGTCCGATTCATCACCCCTTTCACTGTGTATATCCCCCTCCTCACAGATTATTAATTCGTCCCCACTGGAATCCACCATCTCAGGTCCCCGTGTACTTTCTGGAGGCAATTGCTGCTGGTGAATGTCTCCATGGAGGAATTGATTATAATTAATTTTAATGAACATCATCTTCTCCACATTTTCTGGAAGTAACCTCGTACGCCGATTGCTGACAAGGTGAGCGGCGGCACTAAACACTCTTTCGGAGTACACACTGGAGGGAGGGCAACTTAGGTAGAATAAAGCCAGTTTGTGCAAGGGCCTCCAAATTGCCTCTTTTCCCTGCCAGTATACGTACGGACTGTCTGACGTGCCTACTTGGATGCGGTCACTCATATAATCCTCCACCATTCTTTCAATGGTGAGAGAATCATATGCAGTGACAGTAGACGACATGTCAGTAATCGTTGGCAGGTCCATCAGTCCGGACCAGATGTCAGCATCAGCAGTCGCTCCAGACTGCCCTGCATCACCGCCAGCGGGTGGGCTCGGAATTCTGAGCCTTTTCCTCGCACCCCCAGTTGCGGGAGAATGTGAAGGAGGAGATGTTGACAGGTCGCGTTCCGCTTGACTTGACAATTTTCTCACCAGCAGTTCTTTGAACCCCTGCAGACTTATGTCTGCCGGAAAGAGAGATCCAACATAGGTTTTAAATCTAGGATCGAGCACGGTGGCCAAAATGTAGTGCTCTGATTTCAACAGATTGACCACACGTGAATCCTGGTTAAGCGAATGAAGGGCTCCATCCACAAGTCCCACATGCCTAGCGGAATCGCTCTGTTTTAGCTCCTCCTTCAATGCCTCCAGCTTCTTCTGCAAAAGCCTGATGAGGGGAATGACCTGACTCAGGCTGGCAGTGTCTGAACTGACTTCACGTGTGGCAAGTTCAAAGGGCAGCATAACCTTGCACAACGTTGAAATCATTCTCCACTGCGCTTGAGACAGGTGCATTCCACCTCCTTTGCCTATATCGTGGCCAGATGTATAGGCTTGATTGGCCTTTTGCTGCTCCTCCATCCTCTGAAGCATATAGAGGGTTGAATTCCACCTCGTTACCACCTTTTGCTTCAGATGATGGCAGGGCAGGTTCAGGTTTTTTTTGGTGGTGCTCCAGTCTTCTGTACGCGGTGCCTGTACGCCGAAAGTGGCCCGCAATTCGTCTGGCCACCGACAGCATCTCTTGCACGCCCCTGTCATTTTTTAAATAATTCTGCACCACCAAATTCAAGGTATGTGCAAAACATGGGACGTGCAGGAATTTGCCCAGATGTAATGCACGCACAATATTGCTGGCGTTGTCCGATGCCACAAATCCCCAGTAGAGTCACATTGGGGTAAGCCATTCTGCGATGATCTTCCTCAGTTGCCGTAAGAGGTTTTCAGCTGTGTGCGTATTCTGGAAAGCGGTGATACAAAGCGTAGCCTGCCTAGGAACGAGTTGGCGTTTGCGAGATGCTGCTACTGGTGCCGCCGCTGCTGTTCTTGCAGCGGGAGGCAATACATCTACCCAGTGGGCTGTCACAGTCATGTAGTCCTGAGTCTGCCCTGCTCCACTTGTCCACATGTCCGTGGTTAAGTGGACATTGGGTACAACTGCATTTTTTAGGACACTGGTGAGTCTTTTTCTGACGTCCGTGTACATTCTCGGTATCGCCTGCCTAGAGAAGTGGAACCTAGATGGTATTTGGTAACGGGGGCACACTACCTCAAGAAATTGTCTAGTTCCCTGTGAACTAACGGCGGATACCGGACGCACGTCTAACACCAACATAGTTGTCAAGGCCTCAGTTATCCGCTTTGCAACAGGATGACTGCTGTGATATTTCATCTTCCTCGCAAAGGACTGTTGGACAGTCAGTTTCTTACTGGAAGTAGTACAAGTGGTCTTCCGACTTCCCCTCTGGGATGACGATCGACTCCCTGCAGCAACAACAGCAGGGCCAGCAGCAGTAGGCGTTACACTCAAGGATGCATCAGAGGAATTTCAGGCAGGAGAGGACTCGTCAGACTTGCCAGTGACATGGCCTGCAGGACTATTGGCTTTCCTGGGTAAGGAGGAAATTGACACTGAGGGAGTTGGTGGGGTGGTTTGCGTGAGCTTGGTTACAAGAGGAAGGTATTTACTGGTCAGTGGACTGCTTCCGCTGACGCCCAAAGTTTTTGAACTTGTCACTGACTTATTATGAATGCGCTGCAGGTGACGTATAAGGGAGGATGTTCCGAGGTGGTTAACGTCCTCACCCCTACTTATTACAGCTTGACAAAGGCAACACACGGCTTGACACCTGTTGTCCGCATTTCTGTTGAAATAATTCCACACTGACGAGCTGATTTTTTTGGTATTTTCACCAGGCATGTCAATGGCCATATTCCTCCCACGGACAGCAGGTGTCTCCCCGGGTGCCTGACTTAAACAAACCACCTCACCATCAGAATCCTCCTTGTTAATTTCCTCCCCAGCGCCAGCAACACCCATATCCTCATCCTGGTGTACTTCAACACTGACATCTTCAATTTCACTATCAGGAACTGGACTGCGGGTGCTCCTTTCAACACTTGCAGGGGGCGTGCAAATGGTGGAAGGCGCAAGCTCTTCCCGTCCAGTGTTGGGAAGGTCAGGCATCGCAACCGACACAATTGGACTCTCCTTTGGGATTTGTGATTTCGAAGAACGCACAGTTCTTTGCTGTACTTTTGCCGCAAGTCTTTTCTTTTTTCTAGCGAGAGGATGAGTGCTTCCATCCTCATGTGAAGCTGAACCACTAGCCATGAACATAGGCCAGGGCCTCAGCCGTTCCTTGCCACTCCGTGTCGTAAATGGCATATTGGCAAGTTTACGCTTCTCCACAGACGCTTTTAATTTTGATTTTTGGGTAATTTTTTTTACTGATCTTTTGTGTTTTGGATTTTACATGCTCTGTACTATGACATTGGGCATCGGCCTTGGCAGACGACGTTGATGGCATTTCATCGTCTCGGCCATGACTAGTGGCAGCAGCTTCAGCACGAGGTGGAAGTGGATCTTGATCTTTCCCTATTTTTTTAACCTCCACATTTTTGTTCTCCATATTTTGCGCACAACTAAAAGCCACCACAGGTATACAATGTAGATGGATGGATAGTATACTATTATTACTTATACTTATGGACGACGAGTGACGACACAGAGGTAGGTACAGCCGTGGCCTACCGTACTGCTGCTTATATATATATAATATACTGTATAACGGACCTGGTGGACACTGTCAGCAGACTGCTAAACTAGTATGAAGAAAGAAAAAAAAAACACCACAGGTATACAATGTAGATGGATGGATAGTATAGTATTACTTATACTTATGGACGACGAGTGCACTGACGACACAGAGGTAGTTACAGCCGTGGCCTACCGTACTGCTGCTTATATATATATAATATACTGTATAACGGACCTGGTGGACACTGTCAGCAGACTGCTAAACTAGTATGAAGAAAGAAAAAAAAAAACACCACAGGTATACAATGTAGATGGATGGATAGTATAGTATTACTTATACTTATGGACGACGAGTGCACTGACGACACAGAAGTAGGTACAGCCGTGGCCTACCGTACTGCTGCTTATATATATATATATAATATAATGTATAACGGACCTGGTGGACACTGTCAGCAGACTGCTAAACTAGTATGAAGAAAGAAAAAAAAAATACCACAGGTATACAATGTAAATGGATGGATAGTATTACTTATACTTATGGACGACGAGTGACGAGTCGACACAGAGGTAGGTACAGCCGTGGCCTACCGTACTGCAGCTTAAGTGCTTATATATAAATATAATATACTGTATAACGGACCTGGTGGACAGTGTCAGCAGCAGACTGCTAAACTAGTATGAAGAAAGAAAAAAAACACACCACAGGTATACAATGTAGATGGATGGATAGTATTACTTATACTTATGGACGACGAGTGACGAGTCGACACAGAGGTAGGTACAGACGTGGCCTACCATACTGCTGCTTAGTGCTTATATATAAATATAATATACTGTATAACGGACCTGGTGGACAGTGTCAGCAGCAGACTGCTAAACTAGTATGAAGAAATAAAAAACACCACAGGTATACAATGTAGATGGATGGATAGTATTACTTATACTTATGGACGACGAGTGATGAGTCGACACAGAGGTTGGTACAGCCGTGGCCTACCGTACTGCTGCTTAAGTGCTTATATATAAATATAATATACTGTATAACGGACCTGGTGGACAGTGTCAGCAGCAGACTGCTAAACTAGTATGAAGAAAGAAAAAAAAAACACCACAGGTATACAATGTAGATGGATGGATAGTATTACTTATACTTATGGACGACGAGTGACGAGTCGACACAGAGGTAGGTACAGCCGTGGCCTACCGTACTGCTGCTTAAGTGCTTATATATAAATATAATATACAGTATAACGGACCTGGTGGACAGTGTCAGCAGACTGCTAAACTAGTATGAAGAAAGAAAAAAAAAACACCACAGGTATACAATGTAGATTGATGGATAGTATTACTTATACTTATGGACGACGAGTGACAAGTTGACACAGAGGTAGGTACAGCCGTGGCCTACCGTACTGCTGCTTAAGTGCTTATATATAAATATAATATACTGTATAACGGACCTGGTGGACAGTGTCAGCAGCAGACTGCTAAACTAGTATGAAGAAAGAAAAAAAAAACACCACAGGTATACAATGTAGATGGATGGATAGTATTACTTATACTTATGGACGACGAGTGACGAGTCGACACAGAGGTAGGTACAGCCGTGGCCTACCGTACTGCTGCTTAGTGCTTATATATAAATATAATATACTGTATAACGGACCTGGTGGACAGTGTCAGCAGCAGACTGCTAAACTAGTATGAAGAAAGAAAAAACAGCTGCTCCCCGTCCCCAATCCTCCCCACAATTTATAACTAACTAAGTTCTACTATAACGGAGAGGACGCCAGCCACGTCCTCTCCCTATCAATCTCAATGCACGTGTGAAAATGGCGGCGACGCGCGGCTCCTTATATAGAATCCGAGTCTCGCGAGAATCCGACAGCGGGATGATGACGTTCGGGCGCGCTCGGGTTAACCGAGCAAGGCGGGAGGATCCGAGTCTGCTCGGACCCGTGCAAAAAAGGGTGAAGTTCGGGCGGGTTCGGATTTCCGAGGAACCGAACCCGCTCATCACTAATTAGGAGGAGGGGAGAGGTCAGTGCCCCCTGATGTCTGTGTATTAGGAGGAGGGGAGAGGTCAGTGTCCCCAGGTATCTGTGTATTAGGAGGAGGGGAGAGGTCAGTGTCCCCTGGTGTCTGTGTATTAGGAGAAGGGGAGAGGTCAGTGCCCCCTGGTGTCGGTGTATTAGGAGGAGGGGAGAGGTCAGTGTCCCCTGGTGTCTGTGTATTAGGAGGAGGGGAGAGGTCAGTGTCTCCTGGTGTTTGTGTATTAGGAGGAGGGGAGAGGTCAGTGTGTCCTGTTATCTGTGTATTAGGAGGAGGGGAGAGGTCAGTGTATCCTGGTGTCTGTGTATTAGGAGGAGGGGAGAGGTCAGTGTGTCCTGGAATCTGTGTATTAGGAGGAGGGGAGAGGTCAGTGTCCCCTGGTGTCTGTGTATTAGGAGGAGGGGAGAGGTCAGTGTCCCCTGATGTCTGTGTATTAGTTGGAGGGGAGATGTCAGTGCCCCCTGGTGTCTGTGTATTAGGAGAAGGGGAGAGGTCAGTGCCCCCTGGTGTCTGTGTATTAGGAGGAGGGGAGATGTCAGTGCCCCCTGATGTCTGTGTATTAGGAGGAGGGGAGAGGTCAGTGTCCCCTGGTGTCTGTGTATAAGGAGGAGGGGAGAGGTCAGTGTCCCCTGGTGTCTGTGTATTAGGAGAAGGGGAGAGGTCAGTGCCCCCTGGTGTCGGTGTATTAGGAGGAGGGGAGAGGTCAGTGTCCCCTGGTGTCTGTGTATTAGGAGGAGGGGAGAGGTCAGTGTCTCCTGGTGTTTGTGTATTAGGAGGAGGGGAGAGGTCAGTGTGTCCTGTTATCTGTGTATTAGGAGGAGGGGAGAGGTCAGTGTATCCTGGTGTCTGTGTATTAGGAGGAGGGGAGAGGTCAGTGCCTCCTGATGTCTGTATATTAGGAGAAGGGGAGAAGTCAGTGCCCCCTGGTGTCTGTGTATTAGGAGGAGGGGAGATGTCAGTGCCCCCTGATGTCTGTGTATTAGGAGGAGGGGAGAGGTCAGTGTCCCCTGGTATCTGTGTATTAGGAGGAGGGGAGAGGTCAGTGTGTCCTGGTATCTGTGTATTAGGAGGAGGGGAGAGGTCAGTGTCTCCTGGTGTCTGTGTATTAGGAGGATGGGAGAGGTCAGTGCCCCCTGGTGTCTGTGTATAAGGAGGAGGGGGAGAGGTCAGTGCCCCCTGGTGTCTGTGTATTAGGAGGAGGGGAGAGGTCAGTGTGTCCTGGTGTCTGTGTATTAGGAGGAGGGCAGAGGTCAGTGTGTCCTGGTGTCTGTGTATTAGGAGGAGGGGAGAGGTCAGTGTCCCCTGGTGTCTGTATATTAGGAGAAGGAGAGAGGTCAGTGCCCCCTGGTGTCTGTGTATTAGGAGAAGGGGAGAGGTCAGTGCCCCCTGGTGTCTGTGTATTAGGAGGAGGTGAGAGGTCAGTGTCCCCTGATGTCTGTGTATTAGGAGGAGGGGAGAGGTCAGTGTGTCCTGATGTCTGTGTATTAGGAGGGGAGAGGTCAGTGTCTCCTGGTGTCTGTGTATTAGGAGGAGGGGAGAGGTCAGTGTGTCCTGGTGTCTGTGTATTAGGAGGAGGGGAGAGGTCAGTGTGTACTGATGTCTGTGTATTAGGAGGAGGGGAGAAGTCAGTGTCCCCTGGTGTCTGTGTATAAGGAGGAGGGGAGAGGTCAGTGTGTCCTGGTATCTGTGTATTAGGAGGAGGGGAGAGGTCAGTGCCCCCTGGTGTCTGTGTATTAGGAGGAGGGGAGAGGTCAGTGCCTCCTGGTGTCTGTGTATTAGGAGGAGGGGAGAGGTCACTGTGTCCTGATGTCTGTGTTTTAGGAGGAGGGGAGAGGTCAGTGTCCCCTGATGTCTGTGTATTAGGAGGGAAGAGGTCAGTGTGTCCTGGTATCTGTGTATTAGGAGGAGGGGAGAGGTCAGTGTCCCCTGGTGTCTGTGTATTAGGAGGAGGGGAGAGGTCACTGTGTCCTGATGTCTGTGTATTAGGAGGAGGGGAGAGGTCAGTGCCCCCTGGTGTCTGTGTATTAGGAGGGGAGAGGTCAGTATCTCCTGGTGTCTATGTATTAGGAGGAGAGAGGTCAGTATCTCCTGGTGTCTGTATATTAGGAGAAGGGGAGAGGTCAGTGCCCCCTGGTGTCTGTGTATTAGGAGGAGGGGAGAGGTCACTGTGTCCTGATGTCTGTGTATTAGGAGGAGGGGAGAGGTCAGTGTGTCCTGATGTCTGTGTATTAGGAGGGGAGAGGTCAGTGTCTCCTGGTGTCTGTGTATTAGGAGGAGGGGAGAGGTCAGTGTGTCCTGGTGTCTGTGTATTAGGAGGAGGGGAGAGGTCACTGTGTCCTGATGTCTGTGTATTAGGAGGAGGGGAGAGGTCAGTGCCCCTGGTGTCTGTGTATTAGGAGGGGAGAGGTCAGTGTCCCCTGGTGTCTGTATATTAGGAGAAGGAGAGAGGTCAGTGCCCCCTGGTGTCTGTGTATTAGGAGAAGGGGAGAGGTCAGTGCCCCCTGGTGTCTGTGTATTAGGAGAAGGGGAGAGGTCAGTGCCCCCTGGTGTCGGTGTATTAGGAGGAGGGGAGAGGTCAGTGTCCCCTGGTGTCTGTGTATTAGGAGGAGGGGAGAGGTCAGTGTCTCCTGGTGTTTGTGTATTAGGAGGAGGGGAGAGGTCAGTGTGTCCTGTTATCTGTGTATTAGGAGGAGGGGAGAGGTCAGTGTATCCTGGTGTCTGTGTATTAGGAGGAGGGGAGAGGTCAGTGTGTCCTGGAATCTGTGTATTAGGAGGAGGGGAGAGGTCAGTGTCCCCTGGTGTCTGTGTATTAGGAGGAGGGGAGAGGTCAGTGTCCCCTGATGTCTGTGTATTAGTTGGAGGGGAGATGTCAGTGCCCCCTGGTGTCTGTGTATTAGGAGAAGGGGAGAGGTCAGTGCCCCCTGGTGTCTGTGTATTAGGAGGAGGGGAGATGTCAGTGCCCCCTGATGTCTGTGTATTAGGAGGAGGGGAGAGGTCAGTGTCCCCTGGTGTCTGTGTATAAGGAGGAGGGGAGAGGTCAGTGTCCCCTGGTGTCTGTGTATTAGGAGAAGGGGAGAGGTCAGTGCCCCCTGGTGTCGGTGTATTAGGAGGAGGGGAGAGGTCAGTGTCCCCTGGTGTCTGTGTATTAGGAGGAGGGGAGAGGTCAGTGTCTCCTGGTGTTTGTGTATTAGGAGGAGGGGAGAGGTCAGTGTGTCCTGTTATCTGTGTATTAGGAGGAGGGGAGAGGTCAGTGTCCCCTGGTGTCTGTGTATTAGGAGGAGGGGAGAGGTCACTGTGTCCTGATGTCTGTGTATTAGGAGGAGGGGAGAGGTCAGTGCCCCCTGGTGTCTGTGTATTAGGAGGGGAGAGGTCAGTATCTCCTGGTGTCTATGTATTAGGAGGAGAGAGGTCAGTATCTCCTGGTGTCTGTATATTAGGAGAAGGGGAGAGGTCAGTGCCCCCTGGTGTCTGTGTATTAGGAGGAGGGGAGAGGTCACTGTGTCCTGATGTCTGTGTATTAGGAGGAGGGGAGAGGTCAGTGTGTCCTGATGTCTGTGTATTAGGAGGGGAGAGGTCAGTGTCTCCTGGTGTCTGTGTATTAGGAGGAGGGGAGAGGTCAGTGTGTCCTGGTGTCTGTGTATTAGGAGGAGGGGAGAGGTCACTGTGTCCTGATGTCTGTGTATTAGGAGGAGGGGAGAGGTCAGTGCCCCCTGGTGTCTGTGTATTAGGAGGGGAGAGGTCAGTGTCCCCTGGTGTCTGTATATTAGGAGAAGGAGAGAGGTCAGTGCCCCCTGGTGTCTGTGTATTAGGAGAAGGGGAGAGGTCAGTGCCCCCTGGTGTCTGTGTATTAGGAGAAGGGGAGAGGTCAGTGCCCCCTGGTGTCGGTGTATTAGGAGGAGGGGAGAGGTCAGTGTCCCCTGGTGTCTGTGTATTAGGAGGAGGGGAGAGGTCAGTGTCTCCTGGTGTTTGTGTATTAGGAGGAGGGGAGAGGTCAGTGTGTCCTGTTATCTGTGTATTAGGAGGAGGGGAGAGGTCAGTGTATCCTGGTGTCTGTGTATTAGGAGGAGGGGAGAGGTCAGTGTGTCCTGGAATCTGTGTATTAGGAGGAGGGGAGAGGTCAGTGTCCCCTGGTGTCTGTGTATTAGGAGGAGGGGAGAGGTCAGTGTCCCCTGATGTCTGTGTATTAGTTGGAGGGGAGATGTCAGTGCCCCCTGGTGTCTGTGTATTAGGAGAAGGGGAGAGGTCAGTGCCCCCTGGTGTCTGTGTATTAGGAGGAGGGGAGATGTCAGTGCCCCCTGATGTCTGTGTATTAGGAGGAGGGGAGAGGTCAGTGTCCCCTGGTGTCTGTGTATAAGGAGGAGGGGAGAGGTCAGTGTCCCCTGGTGTCTGTGTATAAGGAGAAGGGGAGAGGTCAGTGCCCCCTGGTGTCGGTGTATTAGGAGGAGGGGAGAGGTCAGTGTCCCCTGGTGTCTGTGTATTAGGAGGAGGGGAGAGGTCAGTGTCTCCTGGTGTTTGTGTATTAGGAGGAGGGGAGAGGTCAGTGTGTCCTGTTATCTGTGTATTAGGAGGAGGGGAGAGGTCAGTGTATCCTGGTGTCTGTGTATTAGGAGGAGGGGAGAGGTCAGTGCCTCCTGATGTCTGTATATTAGGAGAAGGGGAGAAGTCAGTGCCCCCTGGTGTCTGTGTATTAGGAGGAGGGGAGATGTCAGTGCCCCCTGATGTCTGTGTATTAGGAGGAGGGGAGAGGTCAGTGTCCCCTGGTATCTGTGTATTAGGAGGAGGGGAGAGGTCAGTGTCCCCTGGTATCTGTGTATTAGGAGGAGGGGAGAGGTCAGTGTGTCCTGGTATCTGTGTATTAGGAGGAGGGGAGAGGTCAGTGTCTCCTGGTGTCTGTGTATTAGGAGGAGGGGAGAGGTCAGTGCCCCCTGGTGTCTGTGTATAAGGAGGAGGGGAGAGGTCAGTGCCCGCTGGTGTCTGTGTATTAGGAGGAGGGGAGAGGTCAGTGTGTCCTGGTGTCTGTGTATTAGGAGGAGGGCAGAGGTCAGTGTGTCCTGGTGTCTGTGTATTAGGAGGAGGGGAGAGGTCAGTGTCCCCTGGTGTCTGTATATTAGGAGAAGGAGAGAGGTCAGTGCCCCCTGGTGTCTGTGTATTAGGAGAAGGGGAGAGGTCAGTGCCCCCTGGTGTCTGTGTATTAGGAGGAGGTGAGAGGTCAGTGTCCCCTGATGTCTGTGTATTAGGAGGAGGGGAGAGGTCAGTGTGTCCTGATGTCTGTGTATTAGGAGGGGAGAGGTCAGTGTCTCCTGGTGTCTGTGTATTAGGAGGAGGGGAGAGGTCAGTGTGTCCTGGTGTCTGTGTATTAGGAGGAGGGGAGAGGTCAGTGTGTACTGATGTCTGTGTATTAGGAGGAGGGGAGAAGTCAGTGTCCCCTGGTGTCTGTGTATAAGGAGGAGGGGAGAGGTCAGTGTGTCCTGGTATCTGTGTATTAGGAGGAGGGGAGAGGTCAGTGCCCCCTGGTGTCTGTGTATTAGGAGGAGGGGAGAGGTCAGTGCCTCCTGGTGTCTGTGTATAAGGAGGAGGGGAGAGGTCAGTGTGTCCTGGTATCTGTGTATTAGGAGGAGGGGAGAAGTCAGTGTCCCCTGGTGTCTGTGTATTAGGAGGAGGGGAGAGGTCACTGTGTCCTGATGTCTGTGTTTTAGGAGGAGGGGAGAGGTCAGTGTCCCCTGATGTCTGTGTATTAGGAGGGAAGAGGTCAGTGTGTCCTGGTATCTGTGTATTAGGAGGAGGGGAGAGGTCAGTGTCCCCTGGTGTCTGTGTATTAGGAGGAGGGGAGAGGTCACTGTGTCCTGATGTCTGTGTATTAGGAGGAGGGGAGAGGTCAGTGCCCCCTGGTGTCTGTGTATTAGGAGGGGAGAGGTCAGTATCTCCTGGTGTCTATGTATTAGGAGGAGAGAGGTCAGTATCTCCTGGTGTCTGTATATTAGGAGAAGGGGAGAGGTCAGTGCCCCCTGGTGTCTGTGTATTAGGAGGAGGGGAGAGGTCACTGTGTCCTGATGTCTGTGTATTAGGAGGAGGGGAGAGGTCAGTGTGTCCTGATGTCTGTGTATTAGGAGGGGAGAGGTCAGTGTCTCCTGGTGTCTGTGTATTAGGAGGAGGGGAGAGGTCAGTGTGTCCTGGTGTCTGTGTATTAGGAGGAGGGGAGAGGTCACTGTGTCCTGATGTCTGTGTATTAGGAGGAGGGGAGAGGTCAGTGCCCCCTGGTGTCTGTGTATTAGGAGGGGAGAGGTCAGTGTCCCCTGGTGTCTGTATATTAGGAGAAGGAGAGAGGTCAGTGCCCCCTGGTGTCTGTGTATTAGGAGAAGGGGAGAGGTCAGTGCCCCCTGGTGTCTGTGTATTAGGAGGAGGTGAGAGGTCAGTGTCCCCTGATGTCTGTGTATTAGGAGGAGGGGAGAGGTCAGTGTCTCCTGGTGTCTGTGTATTAGGAGGGGAGAGGTCAGTGTCTCCTGGTGTCTGTGTATTAGGAGGAGGGGAGAGGTCAGTGTGTCCTGGTGTCTGTGTATTAGGAGGAGGGGAGAGGTCAGTGTGTACTGATGTCTGTGTATTAGGAGGAGGGGAGAGGTCAGTGTCCCCTGGTGTCTGTGTATAAGGAGGAGGGGAGAGGTCAGTGTGTCCTGGTGTCTGTGTATTAGGAGGAGGGGAGAGGTCAGTGCCCCCTGGTGTCTGTGTATTAGGAGGAGGGGAGAGGTCAGTGCCTCCTGGTGTCTGTGTATTAGGAGGAGGGGAGAGGTCACTGTGTCCTGATGTCTGTGTTTTAGGAGGAGGGGAGAGGTCAGTGTCCCCTGATGTCTGTGTATTAGGAGGGAAGAGGTCAGTGTGTCCTGGTATCTGTGTATTAGGAGGAGGGGAGAGGTCAGTGTCCCCTGGTGTCTGTGTATTAGGAGGAGGGGAGAGGTCACTGTGTCCTGATGTCTGTGTATTAGGAGGAGGGGAGAGGTCAGTGCCCCCTGGTGTCTGTGTATTAGGAGGGGAGAGGTCAGTGTCCCCTGGTGTCTGTATATTAGGAGAAGGAGAGAGGTCAGTGCCCCCTGGTGTCTGTGTATTAGGAGAAGGGGAGAGGTCAGTGCCCCCTGGTGTCTGTGTATTAGGAGGAGGTGAGAGGTCAGTGTCCCCACATGTCTGTGTATTAGGAGGAGGGGAGAGGTCAGTGTGTCCTGGTGTCTGTGTATTAGGAGGAGGGGAGAGGTCAGTGTCCCCTGATGTCTGTGTATTAGGAGGAGGTAAGAGGTCAATGTCCCCTGGTGTCTGTGTATTAGGAGGAGGGGAGAGGTCGGTGTGTCCTGGTATCTGTGTATTAGGAGGAGGGGAGAGGTCAGTGTCCCCTGGTGTCTGTGTATTAGGAGCAGGGGAGACGTCAGTGTTTCCTGATGTCTGTGTATTAGGAGGAGGGGAGAGGTCAGTGCCCCCTGGTGTCTGTGTATTAGGAGGAGGGGAGAGGTCAGTGTCTCCTGGTGTCTGTGTATTAGGAGGAGGGGAGAGGTCAGTGTGTCCTGGTGTCTGTGTATTAGGAGGAGGGGAGAGGTCAGTGCCTCCTGATGTCTGTATATTAGGAGAAGGGGAGAAGTCAGTGCCCCCTTATGTCTGTGTATTAGGAGGAGGGGAGAGGTCAGTGTCCCCTGGTATCTGTGTATTAGGAGGAGGGGAGAGGTCAGTGTCCCCTGGTGTCTGTGTATTAGGAGAAGGGGAGAGGTCAGTGCCCCCTGGTGTCGGTGTATTAGGAGGAGGGGAGAGGTCACTGTGTCCTGATGTCTGTGTATTAGGAGGAGGGGAGAGGTCAGTGTCTCCTGATGTCTGTGTATTAGGAGGAGGGGAGAGGTCAGTGTGTATTGGTGTCTGTGTATTAGGAGGAGGGGAGAGGTCAGTGCCCCCTGGTGTCTGTGTATTAGGAGGAGGGGAGAGGTCAGTGCCTCCTGATGTCTGTATATTAGGTGGAGGGGAGAGGTCAGTTCCCCCGGTGTCTGTGTATTAGGAGGAGGGGAGAGGTCACTGTGTCCTGATGTCTGTGTATTAGGAGGAGGGGAGAGGTCAGTGTCCCCTGATGTCTGTGTATTAGGAGGGGAGAGGTCAGTGTCTCCTGGTGTCTGTGTATTAGGAGGAGGGAAGAGGTCAGTGTGTCCTGGTATCTGTGTATTAGGAGGAGGGGAGAGGTCAGTGTCCCCTGGTGTCTGTATATTAGGAGAAGGGGAGAGGTCTGTGCACCCTGGTGTCTGTGTATTAGAAGGAGGGGAGAGGTCACTGTGTCCTGATGTCTGTGTTTTAGGAGGAGGGGAGAGGTCAGTGTCCCCTGATGTCTGTGTATTAGGAGGGGAGAGGTCAGTGTTTCCTGGTGTCTGTGTATTAGGAGGAGGGAAGAGGTCAGTGTGTCCTGGTATCTGTGTATTAGGAGGAGGGGAGAGGTCAGTGTCCCCTGGTGTCTGTATATTAGGAGAAGGGGAGAGGTCAGTGTCCCCTGATGTCTGTGTATTAGGAGGGGAGAGGTCAGTGTCTCCTGGTGTCTGTGTATTAGGAGGAGGGAAGAGGTCAGTGTGTACTGATATCTGTGTATTAGGAGGAGGGGAGAGGTCAGTGCCCCCTGATGTCTGTGTATTAGGAGGAGGGGAGAGGTCAGTGTCCCCTGGTGTCTGTATATTAGGAGAAGGGGAGAGGTCTGTGCACCCTGGTGTCTGTGTATTAGGAGGAGGGGAGAGGTCACTGTGTCCTGATGTCTGTGTATTAGGAGGAGGGGAGCGGTCAGTGTCTCCTGGTGTCTGTGTATTAGGAGGAGGGGAGAGGTCAGTGTCCCCTGGTGTCTGTGTATTAGGAGCAGGGGAGACGTCAGTGTTTCCTGGTGTCTGTGTATTAGGAGCAGGGGAGACGTCAGTGTTTCCTGATGTCTGTGTATTAGGAGGAGGTGAGAGGTGGGTGCCCCCTGGTGTCTGTGTATTAGGAGGAGGGGAGAGGTCAGTGTCCCCTGGTGTCTGTGTATTAGGAGGAGGGGAGAGGTCAGTGTCCCCTGGTGTCTGTGTATTAGGAGGAGGGGAGAGGTCAGTGTGTCCTTGTATCTGTGTATTAGGAGGAGGGGAGAGGTCAGTGCCTCCTGATGTCTGTATATTAGGAGAAGGGGAGAAGTCAGTGCCCCCTGGTGTCTGTTGATAAAGCTAAATATTTATCTTATATAAAACCCTTTATGAGGTCTAAGAACACTGTACGCTATTTACGAATGGAGTACCGTAAGGGTACGCTCGTTGCGTAACGATCGCTTAGCCGTGGTCGAGACGCTCAAGCGTCACGTTCGCTCACGGCCGAGAGATCACAGGCAGGCACGCTATTGGCTGCCGACTAACGTAATGATTCGCTATAGCGTAGCGGACGCTCGGGACCACGAGGAGATCACCAGCGGCGCTGACGCTCACAATGTTAAACCTTTATATCTAAACCATAAACAATGTAATATGCTGTAAAACCTTAGTGTAGAGATAGGGTGTAGATGCAACACAGTGTAACCTTATTAACTTAAAAGCTGTTCGAGCGTCACCGACGCTCTGAGAATACTTAACACTATAAGAAATACACAGATACCGTGCTTAGGGTCCAACGCCTAATATATATATTATGAATGTTATACTTGCAAAAGAATTAATACAATACAAGTCATACACTACAATATAACATAGACTACCTAACCAGATAACTACACAGGAAATACAATACAATACTATTACGTTTAAGAGAATACGAGAGAAAGAGAAGAGAGAGAGAGAGAGATATGGCCCATAATAACAAAAAAGACAATATGATTGCGGAGAAAACTTACGCACAAGGGGAACGATCGCATGCGCCTCTGGACATCCAGCTCCCGATTTTCAGCAATGATAACCGTTGAAGAGTGAGAGCTGGATGTGATCGGCTTGTCTATTTATGCCCCACACACAATACAATTCAATGGTCCCTACAATCTCATTGTTCATTGGACACAGGAATTCCTCCTCGCATTATAACAAAAGGTCATAGGTTGATTCATACAGGTGGGCTGTGACGATTTCCAACTGCTCAGGTGGGTGGGAAACTAGGTTTCCCGCCGCATGGATAATTAAGTGCAAATAATAGTAAATGGACATAAACTTCTTATGTCCATAACTATTCGCACGAGTGATTAATCCGCTTCAAACCAACACCGGAATTTTGCTAATTAAATACTCTTCCGATGGATACTAAACACCACTGTATTACTCCTGTCTGACCCTTCGTATCAAACAATGTGGGATTTCTCTGTCCATGAACATTCTACATTAACCAAACTTTCAGATTCTATCAAAGGGACCATAATCTACAAAATGCATTATATGTTGAAAATATGTAACGAAAGAGTCGCCCGCTACGAACACATGAACTCTACCGTAAATGCACATACCGCGCGCCCACGGGTGCCCGCAACAGCGAGTATGCGCACGCACGGGAGAGCGCACGCATGCGCAGCGCAGACCTGTGTGAGGTTCAAATATGGCAGTGTGCATCGTGATATTTTTCTGACTTTGACAGTCCACCCTTTGGCAGTCAACAATAACTGCCACTTCCTAAAACATTTCAAAAAGAGAAAAATATATGTCAGGGGTTAATACATTTACATGGTTGGGTAGGGGAGGAGAGGAGAAGGTAAGAAAAGGGTATGACCTAGTGAGATAGCAGAAGCATGTGTGTATGAATCCGTGCTTGGGGGTCATGTATCATCGTGCCGTACGTGTTTTAAATCAAGCTTCGAGGTATTGCGAAGTATACATTTGAATTCCTTCTTATCCCGCGGTACGGGTCTGTGGATGGGCTGTCAAACTTTACCGAGCTCTTTTCGGATTTTGGTTGTAACAAAATGGGGAGCACATTTTAGTTGATGATACATGAATGGGGGAATATGTGATTGCTGATATATGTGCCTGTATTCCCTATACTATGTGTGTAATTACCTGAAGGTTGTAGAGATGAAGAAAAGACATAATTACGGTAAATGCAGTGGTATTCTATGTCAGGTAAATGAACATTTGTCGGTTGAAGTCTTGTTCGGTGTCTGTTGGTTGCAGTCTTCTTTGTGCTTTTGCCCATAAGGTGCGAGCAAAAGCTTTGTCAATGTCCATAGATTTACAAAAGTGTTGGGCTAGCGTAATTTTAAAATTTCTAGGGAAACTGGGGATCTATGGCATAGTCCATCAAAAATCTGGTTATAAGGTTGTCAAAACTTCTTCTTTAATCCATCTGTTGTCTGTATATCGGCTCATCAAATTCCTCGTCCAAGTGGGTCTTTTTACCTTGGAGAAAACGGAAAAACAGGTGAAAGAAACGGACCGTAGAAATCGCATTTTCATCACATCATTGTTTCTACATTTGGGTCATAAATCAAATCCATTGGAATTACAATTTCCTCACTTCTTAAACTCATCACCCTGGTACTTCGTTTGCACTTCGTTAAAGCCTGACCGCATCTAAATATCAAGCCAATCGTTATGATAACACCTAAGATACATAGGAGAAACTTCCCAACATCCATTATGACTCCTTGAGCCCATTCTCCTAAACCGGAGAACCAATTTCGCGGGTTCAACCATGACACCCAACCAGTCAGCTCATTACTCACAGCAGCAAGGGTGAGATTGTGTCTCCTGCGAAATTCCCACTTCAATTAGAGAATATCGTCCATCTTTTGGTCTATGACCTCGACCGGGTCCTCGGTACTATTTGTAATATATGTGCAACATTTCACGCCGTACTGCGTTGCCAGTGTGACACAATATCCACCTGTTACTGCTGTGAGATAATTGAGAATCATTCTATGCTGAACTAGTTCTGTTTTATAAGCTTGAAGTTCTCTTCCAGTATACCTAAACGTGTCATCATACATTTCTGTGATATTGTCTAGCAAATTTGCGAGCGGAGATATGTATTTATAATTCAACACTCCTCTGGCGGTGCGAGTGATGTCTAACGCGATTAGAAACTGAATCCCGGTGGATTCATGAATCATGTCAGAGGCCGGATGCTCTGTTCTTTCTATCAGGTGCCGTTTAACTACGTGCTCGTAATGAGTGCGAGTATAAGGAGTGTCAGGTTCGGTCTGGTTTGTGTCCCCGGAGGGGGCGCTAGTGGGTCAGTGGAGGTAGGATGGAAGAAGTGAGGATACTGGATTGGATTCCTGCGCATGTGCACAATGTTGTTTATTAAGCAGAAAGATAAAACAATATGGCAGCAGGAATACTTGGAGAAATAAACAATAATAAATGCAATGGGTATGATGCAGCGTGGAAGCTGAGAGTCTATGGCAAAACAGTGAGAGTCTATGGCAATACAGTGAGAGTCTATGGCAATACAGTGAGAGTCTATGGCAATATGCTGGTATGGGAACCAGAGATGATAAACACGTGGAGCCAGCAGAGGTGATGATAATGGTAGCAAACCTGGTAGCAGATGAAGAAGACTTGATGCAGGGTTCACAGTGCTATTGGAAAGCACAGGCAGCTTGCAAGCTGATTCACAGGTGAGGTGATGAGCTGCACCTGGAGATGGAGTCTCTACAGCTGAGGCTGAAGCACACTGTGTTGGAGATTGGTGTGAAGCCTGTAAATGAATGCAGGAATTGCTGATGCTTGTAGTTCCACGGAGCTGTAGTAGGATAACCAGGAACACGGAGTAACAAGCAGGTAACCAGGAACACGGGGATCTGGAGACTGGAACACAGGAACTTACACACTGAATGAAGCAGGAGAGCTGGAGTGGTTGCTGGAACTTGTAGTTCCACAGGAACACAGGAACTTGCACACTGAATGTCGCAGGAGAGCTGGAACTTGTAGTTCCACAGGAACACTGGAACAACTGGGAACTGGAACAGCTGGGACCTGTTGTTCCACAGGTCTAATACACAAGGAAATCTCTGTAGACAGAGGATTGCAAACAGGAGCCGCCTGTTCACGGGATGTGACGTGTTGTCCAAGGCGATGTGAGAGAGCCACAAACTGGAAGTTATACCACCTGCCCAGCAGTGATTGGACACAAACTGCAGGCGGAGATACTAGCTGGATTGGGTGTCCAGATCAGCTGTGAGTTAGTTGAAGCACTATGTACTCCAGGCTGCAGAGGACTGAAAACGAGAACTGGAACAGAACTGAACTGCTGGAACCTATAGTTCCACAGCAGTGATGTGATGGAAAATGCAGATTCCTGACAGTACCCCCCCTTTTATGGGTGGGCACCGAACACCCACGCTGGAACTTGGAGGAACCTTGAAAAAGAACTTAGAAATACACAAAAGCAGAGGTCCTCAAAAGTCTTCCCAACTTTCATCTTCAGAAGACAGATTTTCCCCGTCAGAACAAGTAGACCATTCATGGTCATTTGAGACAGAATTTACTTCCTGGGAAAAGGCATAGCTAACACTTACATCAACAGATGGTAGACTTTGAGCAGGTTTTTGAGCTCTACAATTCTTGTAATTCTTGAAATCTCTGATACATTGATGCAACAGAACCTGTTCATGTTTGGAAGGAGTTGAGTCGAAAAACTGAGAACTGGAAGACTGATCAGATGTTGAATCCGGGGAGTCAATACTTTCAGAAGTGTTGCTGTAGGATGGAGACACGGGAGTATATGCAACTATCAAATCTGAAGTCTGAGAACCTTGTCTTGACTTTACAGCTTGGAAATCTTTAATAGCTTGGTCTAATGTATCCTGATCTTGCACAGACAGAGATGTTGGAGAGGATTTAGCAGTAGACAAACTGTTGACAAATTGGCCAGAATGCCCAGATGACTCTGAATGCATAAACTTTGGAGCAAACTCCTGTTTTACGGCTTCGCAGAAAGCGGGAAGATCACTCAGTAGCGGATCTTTAGATTCAATGAGAGGATTCGCCCAGTCCAGTGCTCTACCTTTGAAGAACAGGAGGAAGTATCTGATTGCATTGGCTGGAGAAATAGTCACTGAAGGTTCAGACTCAGTAAAAGCGAGGTATTGGCTCGCCACTGCACGAAACTGAGCATAGTCACCATCAAAGTAGACTGGAGCTTTTGTATCTGGTGGACACTTGGAAGGCTGAATGTCAGATGAAGTCTCGGAAGACAATGTAGGACACTTGAGAGTTGAGGACTGGAATAAGCATTCAAAAGCAGGAGTAGAATCAACTTGAAATGCTCGAGGGTGGAGAGAGGACGTCATCTCCTGGATTGACTGACGGGAATTCTCTGCTGAGGTTGACAGAACGCTAGAAGCTTCATCTTGGGGTGATATGCGTAGAGCCTCCATCTGGATTGAGGCAACTGCAATATCTGAAAGAACTGTAGACTCTGGACATAGCGACAGGAGTTGCTTACTTGAAACACTGGAGAGAACCACACCGGGTTCGGAGGAACTGGAATTGGTAGGAACCGACGACAACTTTGGACAAACGGATGGAACAGGGATTTGTCCAGGACTACTTGAATGGACTTGAACTGTAAGAGGCTGATCTGGACAGACGGATGGGACCGGATTGGGTCCAGATAAGCTTGAACCGGCTGGAACCGCAGGAGTCTTCGGACTGACGGATAGGACCGGATTTGATACAAAGAGACTGGAATCGGCTGGAACCGAAGGAGTCCTCGGAGTGACGGATAGGACCGGATTTGATCCGAGGATGCTGGAATCGGCTGGAACCGAAGGAGGTAGCCCATCATTGGAGCCACTCAGGCTGGCTGGAACCAGTGGAGACTTTGGACCGACGGCTGGAACCGGGCTAGGTCCATTGACACTTGACTCTGTATAGACAGAATCCGGATGTTCTGATGATCCCTTTTGGAGTGGTACTGAGCTGGTAGCACTCTCTGAAGTTGGCAAACAAAAGTTCATGTCTGTATCTGTGGCTTTAAGAATTCCTCCTGGGATCTTGGCCCTGGATTCCTCACTTGAGGATGAAACTCCAAAGACCCCTCCTGGGGTTAATAGATCAGACACACTTCTTTGAGTTGCATGCCCGGACGCCACTTCTGGAACCTGAACATCAGATACCCCTACTGGGGTCACAACATCAGATGCCCCACCTGGGGCTGTAGAGACAGACGCCCCTTCTCGGGCTGAAGGCACGGATGCCCCTTCTCGGGCTGTAGACACGGACGCCCCTTCTCGGGCTGTAGACACGGACGCCCCTTCCCGGGCTGTAGGCACGGACGCCCCTTCTCGGGCTGTAGGCACGGACGCCCCTTCTCGGGCTGTAGGCACGGACGCCCCTTCTCGGGCTGTAGGCACGGACGCCCCTTCTCGGGCTGTAGGCACGGACACCCCTTCTCGGGCTGTAGGCACAGAAACTACTTTAGTTATGGGTAACATAGATAGTCTCTGTTGATTTCTGAACTTGGGATTGGGTCTATTTGTCACAGGACCCCAATCGTATACTTTTTGGACACTCCTGTCCGAGGTAAAGGAACTTGAAACTGTAGAGGATACATTGGAAGGTTTGCAGGTGAAAACACTGTGATGCTGGGACCTGTCACCAACTTTTGAGTTGCGGAAGGAACAGTCCTTAATAAGATGACTAGAACTCCCACAGTAAAAGCAGAGGTGAAGCTGCTTGCGATGCCGGCGTTCAGCTTCCGTTAGTTTGGAGCGCGGGTAGCTCTGGAATCTGCCCTCTCTCTGCATAGGAGAAGAGACTTTAGCTTGAAGAAAAGTTGACACGGAGGTCGCACTAGTCTCAATACTTTGAGCAGTACTCTTCACTGCGTTTAAAGCACCACCCAGGATTTCTGGCATCATTGGAATGATTTTTGTTAGGAGACTTTGAAGTTGTTCCAATAGATGATAAAGAGTGCTTATTGGTTCAGAATTCACAGCAGACAACAAAGGAGTCTTGAAGCTTTCAAAGGAGGAAGTCGCTCTCTCAGGAGAGTTAGCTGTGAAGGGACTGCCATAGGACTGACTTGAGCAAGATCCATCCACAGGAACGGATTGTGCAGGGAAAGTTGAAATGACTGGAGCAGGAGTGACTTGAACAGGAACTGGAGAAACAACAGAACTTGGAAGGGATTGCTGCAAGGTATCCAAACGGATAGACATTCCCTGTAGAAACTGGAACATCTGCTGCTGCGCAGCCTCTTGACCATCCAAACGGGAGACCAGATTTTGTAAGGCCCCTGACCCCACATTCTGACCACCATCCGAGTCCATGGGCCTTGGACAAACTGTCAGGTTCGGTCTGGTTTGTGTCCCCGGAGGGGGCGCTAGTGGGTCAGTGGAGGTAGGATGGAAGAAGTGAGGATACTGGATTGGATTCCTGCGCATGTGCACAATGTTGTTTATTAAGCAGAAAGATAAAATAATATGGCAGCAGGAATACTTGGAGAAATAAACAATAATAAATGCAATGGGTATGATGCAGCGTGGAAGCTGAGAGTCTATGGCAAAACAGTGAGAGTCTATGGCAATACAGTGAGAGTCTATGGCAATACAGTGAGAGTCTATGGCAATATGCTGGTATGGGAACCAGAGATGATAAACACGTGGAGCCAGCAGAGGTGATGATAATGGTAGCAAACCTGGTAGCAGATGAAGAAGACTTGATGCAGGGTTCACAGTGCTATTGGAAAGCACAGGCAGCTTGCAAGCTGATTCACAGGTGAGGTGATGAGCTGCACCTGGAGATGGAGTCTCTACAGCTGAGGCTGAAGCACACTGTGTTGGAGATTGGTGTGAAGCCTGTAAATGAATGCAGGAATTGCTGATGCTTGTAGTTCCACGGAGCTGTAGTAGGATAACCAGGAACACGGAGTAACAAGCAGGTAACCAGGAACACGGGGATCTGGAGACTGGAACACAGGAACTTACACACTGAATGAAGCAGGAGAGCTGGAGTGGTTGCTGGAACTTGTAGTTCCACAGGAACACAGGAACTTGCACACTGAATGTCGCAGGAGAGCTGGAACTTGTAGTTCCACAGGAACACTGGAACAACTGGGAACTGGAACAGCTGGGACCTGTTGTTCCACAGGTCTAATACACAAGGAAATCTCTGTAGACAGAGGATTGCAAACAGGAGCCGCCTGTTCACGGGATGTGACGTGTTGTCCAAGGCGATGTGAGAGAGCCACAAACTGGAAGTTATACCACCTGCCCAGCAGTGATTGGACACAAACTGCAGGCGGAGATACTAGCTGGATTGGGTGTCCAGATCAGCTGTGAGTTAGTTGAAGCACTATGTACTCCAGGCTGCAGAGGACTGAAAACGAGAACTGGAACAGAACTGAACTGCTGGAACCTATAGTTCCACAGCAGTGATGTGATGGAAAATGCAGATTCCTGACAAGGAGCTTGGGCAACACGGTGTATATCTTTCATTTTGGCATGTGATACAGTCATTACTTCAGGCAATACTTTTCCAATATAACACAATCCTTCCGAGTTTGGGGCAAGCCACTTATACGCCTTCCTCCCGCATATGAAATATGCATCATCGGGGAGAACATATGGGACGGAGTAGGACATGACCATATTACACATCTTCCATGTGAAATCTCCTAATCCTAATTCTCCCATCTGTCTAGTACACGTATCAGCTTGTACGATATGTGCACAGTATCCTGGTGATACCTCTCCAACTCTCGTAATCCTATTTCCTAGGATATACCTATATCGGAAAGATTTTCCTCTACTGGCTATGTGGCGTATAAGTTCTGTATCTGTCGGCATTCTATCTGCTCTATATGAAAAGGTCATGGTTTGGTTACTCCATGACACTTCCCAATTTCCCGGCTTTCGGGGATTGGAAATGTTAAAACATATGAGGGATCTATCCACATGATATTGGTGGAGCTTCAAACTAGGAGGACTGGAGATATTAAACCTCCTGTCCACCGGCCTCCCACCACTTAGCTCAAGTACCTCCCCTATCGTTAAAGGAAATGGTACTAGTCCTGATTTGCTATGACCTTGAGGTACTTGAGAGCATACCCAACAATCTGTTTGATTTAACACACTACCCACTAAGTAGTGATAGTCACTCAATGGATGCCGGTCCATGTGGATATTAAAACTGGATTGGCATTTCTTAATGCACCCATCCTCGACTACGTTGTCACAGAGCCTACAGATACAGTTTTCTTCAGCTAACAATCCTTCACAATTCCTTCTATGGTCAATGCTATTGGATCGTTTTCTGATACTCGCCTTTGCTTGTTGATTATGTTGTTCTCGGAAAACTACGCCTCCATCTCTGTCATCAGAACCCATTCCAGAACCTCTCTCGACCTCCATGGTACTCTCGCCGGAACAGACTGCTCTGGTCAACATCATGGTCAACAGGAAAATCCGGATCACAGTCTCTTGGGGCAAGTCCATTTTTGATCTTGTGATTCTCGATGCTCAGGTGCCGCCTCAGTCCTCCTGGAACAGACACTCCAGTGATACAACTTCCTCTACCGTCTGTTCCTTATCACGGGACCTCTCTGGATCAGCAACCTTCTTACAATGGGACGAATGAACCCAAGTCTCTCTCTCGGCAACTTTCAATGCTGTAGTGCTAGTCAATAAGACTTGGTATGGTCCTTCCCATCTGTCAATAAGGCAACCTGAGCGTAGAAAATTCTGTATCATTACATAATCCCCAGGTTCAATGTCATGACAATTACTATCTGGTAAATCAGGAATCACCAACTTCAAATTATCATTTTGATTCCTTAGCTGTTTACTCATGTTAATCAAGTACTTTACAGTCACTTCATTGTTACACTTCAAATCATCCTGGGGGTTAATCATAACATGCGGTTGTCGACCAAACAAGATTTCAAAAGGAGACAGATTAAGAGGGGACCTGGGTGTGGTTCTGATGCTGTATAGTACAATGGGTAAAGCTTCTGGCCATGTCAATCCTGTTTCTGCCATAACTTTGCTCAGTTTATTTTTAATAGTGCTGTTCACTCTTTCCACCTTCGCACTCGCCTGTGGACGGTATGGAGTGTGCAGCTTGCTATCAATTCCCATCAACTTACACATTCCTTGAAAGACATCACCTGTAAAATGGGTACCCCTATCACTTTCAATTATTCTAGGGATACCATATCTACATACAAATTCCTGCACAATTTTCTTAGCAGTAAACATAGCGGTATTTGTGGCCGCAGGAAATGCTTCGACCCAATTTGAGAACACATCTATACAAACAAGTACATATTTCAAATTTCGACAAGGGGGTAATTGAATGAAGTCAATCTGTATTACCTGGAAAGGGCCGCCTGCAGGTGTGATATGAGATGGTTCTGTTGGTATTGCCTTTCCGATGTTCTTTCTCAAACAGGTAAGGCATGACATTGCTCTCTTACTTGCATGAGATGAAAATCCTGGGGCGCACCAATATGCTCTTACCAACTTGCACATTCCTTCCTTGCCCAGATGAGTCAGCCCGTGTGCTGCCTCAGCTAAACATGGAAGATATGCTCTGGGGGCCACCGGTTTACCTTGTCCATCCGTCCAGAGTCCTGAGGACTCCTGGCCATATCCCTTTGCCTTCCAGACTGCCTTTTCCTGTGTGGAACACAAATTTTGCATTTCACACAACTTCTGTGTGTTGATGGTATTAAATACCATCAGTTGTGTGGTGTCTGTCTGTCTGGGGGTACCAGCTGCTAACTTAGCTGCTTCATCTGCTCGGCTGTTACCAAGTGATACTGGGTCTTGGCTATATGTGTGTGCTTTACACTTGATAACAGCCACTCTGTCGGGTTCCTGTATCGCTGTTAGAAGCCTTTTGATGTGAGCTGCATGCGCTATCGGTGTACCAGCTGCCGTCATGAAATTTCTGAGGCGCCATAGGGCTCCGAAATCATGGGCTACCCCGAATGCGTATCTAGAATCGGTGTAGATATTGGCTGATTTGCCCTTAGCCAATTCACATGCTCTGGTTAGGGCGACCAGTTCAGCAACCTGGGCTGAGTAAGGTGGGCCTAGCGGTTCCGCTTCTATGGTGCCTTGGTCATCTACGACTGCGTATCCAGTACACAAGTCTCCCGAGTCTGACTGTCTGTGACAACTACCGTCCGTGTAGAAAGTTAGATCTACATCTTCCAGTGGGTTGTCACTGATGTCAGGCCTTGCGGTAAAATTTTGGGTCAAATATTCCATACAATCATGTGTGTCCTCCTTTGTGTTAAATTCTCCTTCCCCACCACTCTCATCCTCCACCCTTTGTGCCTGTGCAGGCACACCTGGGAGATATGTTGCAGGGTTTAATGCACTGCATCTCCTTATGGTGATGTTTACGGGGGCCATTAGTGCCAATTCCCATCTTGTAAACCGCGCTGATGAGACGTGCCTGGTTTGGGCAGAATTTAGCAAGGCTGACACTGCATGTGGTGTATGGATTGTGAGGTTGTGACCTAGCACTACATCTTCGCTTTTTGTTACTAGCAATGCTATCGCAGCAACGCTTCGCAAGCATGTGGGGAGGGATCGCGCTACCGTGTCTAGCTGAGCGCTGTAGTATGCTACCGGCCTGCTGGCATCACCGTGCTTTTGGGTTAAGACGCCTGCCGCGCAACCAGCACTTTCTGTTCCGTACAGCTCAAAGGGTTTCCCATAGTCTGGCATACCCAATGCTGGTGCTTGCGTTAGGCACTGTTTAAGTCTCTCAAATGCCATCTTGGACTCGTCTGTATGCGAAATCCGATCAGGTTTGTTTGAGGAGACCATCTCCTGCAGAGGTAACGCTAGAATGGAAAACCCTGGGATCCAGTTACGGCAATACCCACACATTCCTAAAAATGTTCTTGTCAGATTGTGTTTGGGCTGTGTCCCCGGAGGGGGCGCTAGTGGGTCAGTGGAGGTAGATGGGAGAAAACGAGGAGGCTGGATAACGTTCCTGCGCATGAGCGCAATGGTATTTATTTGGCAGATGATATTATACAGGATGGTAGCAGAAACAATAATAACAGATGAATAAAGTCAATCACTCAGCATGATAACTGAAAGTCTATGGCAATGGATGACAGATGACTTGAGAAAATAATAACCGGTAATATATAAACAGAAGAACAAGTGCTTGTGAAATGGTTCTGGTTTGGAAACCAGTGCAGGTTTTAAAACAGGAAACTTAGGCAGCAAGGTGTAGAATGGCAAACCTGAGCAGAGGCAGGAGTCTGACTTCACAGTGCAGGTGATGAGGCACTGGCAGCAGCAAGCTGTATCACAGGTGGAGGAATGAAACACACCTGGAGTCAGTCTCAACTGCAGGCTGAAGCACACAAGGTGGTGATGAGTGTGAAGCCTTGTTGCAGGTTGCAGGTATTGCTGGGCCTTGAAGTTCCACGGAGCTGTGCAGAGTAACCAGGAGTACAAGTTCTTAACCAGAGAACCAGGAACACAGGAGGAACAGGAACAGATCCTTTCACATGGGTCGCAGGAATGACACAAAGTCCAGGATGCCTGCAGACTGATCCTGCAGTCTCTTATGTACCCCACGGTGCACAGGGATTGGGTGAGTGAAGGAAAGTGGGTGCGGCCAAGCACCGGATTGGCCGCAGTATACTGGCTGTTTGCAGACTGTCATGGCGGCGCCCACGCCGCGGCCTAGCGGGGACGCGGCGCGCTACACGCCCGCTGTCTCAGGAGTGTTCCCAGGCCCTTGATGATGTCCCATGGCAGGGGCATAGGTGACAGGTGACCGCAGGGAGCCAGGACGGAGTCCGCAGCGGCGGACGGATGTCAGCCTGGTAAGTCGATTCCTGACAGTACCCCCTCCTTTAGGGGTGGACACCGAACACCCACGTGGCTTGGAGGGATGAGTGCTGTGGAAGACACGGACCAACCTAGGAGCATGGACATCGGACGAATTCACCCAACTTCTCTCCTCTGGGCCATAACCGGACCAATCGACCAGGTACTGGAGACGTCCATACCGGCAACGGGAGTCCAGAATTTTGTTGATCTCGAATTCCACGCCCCGCTGAGTTCGAACCTTGGGACCTACTGGAAGAGTATTCTGAAAGCGGTTTAGGACTAGAGGTCTGAGGAGAGAAACATGAAAAGCGTTAGGTATATGAAGGGAAGATGGTAACTTCAATTTGTAGGCCACTGGGTTGATGACTCTTTCGACAGGGTAAGGACCAATGAAGCGTGGTGCAAACTTCATGGATGGGACCCTGAGACGGAGGTTACGGGTTGATAGCCAAACCTTGTCCCCAGGTTTCAAATGAGGAACCGCACGTCTCTTGCGGTCGGCAAAGAACTTGTACCGACTGGAGGCCTTTTTGAGAGAAACGTGAATTTTTCTCCAAATAGATGAAAACTGAGTCAGAGCAGTAGTGGCAGCAGGAACATCCATATGAGGGAGTTCTTGGAAATCAGGTACACGGGGATGTTGCCCATATACTGCAAAGAATGGTGTCGTTTCAGTAGCAGTATGGTATCGAAAGTTGTGGGCAAACTCGGCCCATGGGAGCAGATCGAACCAGTCATCCTGGGAAGATGAAACATATAATCTTAAAAAAGTCTCAAGTTCTTGATTAACCCTCTCTGTCTGCCCATTCGTCTGAGGATGGTATGATGACGAAAACTTCAGTTTGACCTGCATGGCAGAACAGAGGGCCCTCCAAAACCTCGCTACAAACTGTACCCCCCGGTCAGATATTATTTCTGAGGGTAAACCATGTAAGCGGAAAATCTCCCATAGGAAGATTTGGGCAAGTTTCGGGGCAGAAGGGAGACCCTGGAGAGGAACAAAATGAGCCATCTTGGTGAATCTGTCCACTACAACCCAAATGGTATTATGTCCTTGAGAAGGAGGAAGGTCGGTGATAAAATCCATGGACAGGTGTGACCAGGGACGACTAGGGACAGACAATGGTTGTAACTGACCTGCTGGAGACTGACGAGGAGTCTTGTGCTGCACACATTTAGGACAGGATGCCACGAAATCCTGGATGTCCATTTTCATCTTTGGCCACCAATATGTCGCAGAAAGGAACTTGAAGGTCTTCAGGACACCAGGATGACCAGTGAACTTGGATTGATGGGCCCAAGATAGCAACTTGGGACGGAGTTCTGGGGAAACAAAAGTCTTACCAGGAGGAGGAGCTGGGGAGACTTGAGATGCAGCGAAAACCACGGGACTCAAGATGGAATGTGGCACTGAGTCAGATGTTCCTTCTTCAGATTCCATGGATCGAGATAACGCGTCGGCTTTCACATTCTGCGAACCTGGGCGGAAATGAAGCTTGAAATTAAAACGTGAGAAAAACATAGCCCACCTGGACTGGCGAGGGTTAAGGCACTGAGCTGCCTTTAAATATAGCAGGTTTTTATGATCCGTGTAGATATTAAACGGATGTTTGGCCCCTTCTAGGAGATATCTCCATTCCTCGAGAGCCAGCTTGATCGCCAGTAGTTCTTGATCTCCCACGGAGTAGTTAGCTTCTGCAGGAAGAAACTTGCGAGAATAAAATCCACAAGGGTGGACTTTCCCATCGGGTCCCTTCTGAGAGAGGACAGCTCCAACCCCAACTGTAGAGGCATCTACCTCCAACTCGAACGGTCTGTTGACATCTGGCTGAGACAGCACTGGAGCAGACATAAAGGCTAGCTTGATCTTCTGGAAGGCTGCCAAGGCTTCTTCTGACCAGTTGGAATGGTCTGCCCCTTTCCGAGTCAAATAAGAAAAAGCGCTAGGAAACTGGATAAGAAATTTCTGACAAATTTAATAAAGAATAAAAATGATTCACTGTTGCAACAGATAATTGGAAAATTCATAGGAATCAATTAAAAATAGGGCTAATATAGCACTGCAAAAATTTAAAAAGTCCCATATGCTTTATATGGTATTTGAAATTTGCCGGTACTCAAATGAAACAATTCATCCCAAGAAGCTTTTTTGCCACAGTCCAGGAACAATACTGCGAATGGAAAAGAGAATACTGCAGTTAATGACCTTACGTAGCTAGGTTCAAGACGCTGCTTGGTCCAGTGATTTTGCTCAGGTCCAATGATGCAGTGATCCAAATCGCTGATGCAAAGAGTTCCTTTATCTGCAGTATTCTCTTTTCTTTATTAAATTTGTCAGAAATTTCTTATCCAGTTTCCTAGCGCTTTTTCTTGTTTATTGTTCTCAGTTATAGGGTCTAACTAACCCTGGTATATTAGCTGCTCTAAGAAAGACCACTCACTACGAGCGCCAAAGGTTTTACTTGTTAATTCCTTTCCGAGTCAGGTTGGTAATAGGAGCGATGAGAGTGGAGAATCCTCGAATAAATTTTCTATAGTAGTTGGCGAAACCCAGGAACCGCTGGATAGACTTGAGAGAATTTGGAATGGACCAATTGGCAATAGCTTCCAATTTTGTCGGGTCCATCTGAAGATCCGATCCGGAAATTATATAACCCAGGAAGGGTATAGAGGGAACTTCAAAGGTGCATTTAGATAGTTTCCCGTAGAGCCGGTTCTCACGAAGACGTCGGAGAACTTCACGGACTTGTAGACGATGAGATGGAAGGTCTTGGGAGAAGATGAGGATATCATCTAAGTAAACAACGAGGTACTTATACAGGACATCACGAAAGATTTCGTTCACAAAGTGTTGGAACACTGCTGGAGCATTACTCAACCCAAATGGCATTACCAGGTATTCATAATGGCCATCTCGAGTGTTGAAAGCTGTCTTCCACTCGTCACCACTCCGGATTCTGATGAGATTATAGGCACCGCGGAGATCTAACTTGGTGAAGATGCGGGCTCCTTTAACTCTGTCAAATAATTCGGTAATGAGTGGTAATGGATAACTATTCTTGATGGTAATGTCATTGAGACCCCGATAGTCAATGCATGGACGCAGTCCTCCATCCTTCTTTTTAACAAAGAAGAAACCTGCACCAGCGGGTGATGATGACGGACGGATGAATCCCTTCTGAAGATTCTCTCTGATGTAATCACTCATCGCCTCAGTTTCAGGAACAGACAACGGGTAGGTGCGCCCCCTAGGTGGCTTCTTGCCAGGAAGGAGATCGATGGGACAATCCCATTCCCTATGGGGCGGCAGGATATCAGCAGCCTTTTCACAGAAGACGTCTGAGAAGTCTTGTTAAGCTGCTGGGAGACTTGACTGTGTCTTTACTTCGGTAGACTTTATGGGACACACTTGGGCTAAACAGGATTGATGACAATGTGAACCCCATGAGGTAAGCTGCAACGTTGACCAGTCAAACTGTGGATTATGTAGCTGGAGCCAGGGCATGCCCAAGACAATCTCCTGGGTGGCTTGAGGGATGACCAGGAACTTAATCAGTTCAGAATGGAGAAATCCAACTCCCAGAACCACTGGGGCAGTTTGATGAGAAATGTTCCCCTTGGAGATTCGACTACCATCCACAGCAGTAATGTAAACTGGACAAGAAAGTTCACAGGTAGATAGGCAAAATTTATTTACCGCAGCTTGGGTGATAAAGTTTCCTGCAGCACCGCAGTCCACTAATGCTGACGCAGACTGGAGCCCAACTGAAGTCTCTAGCGTCACTGGAAGGATGAGGTCTTGTTGAGAAGGAGCTTGACTGAAAGATCCTAACTTGACTCCTCCCTTACAAGTCAGGATCTGGCGTTTCCCGAACGCACCGTGCAGGAGTTAATCTGATGGCCCGCAGCAGCACAGTATAGGCAGAGTCTCTCACGTATTCTTCTTGCCCGCTCTTCAGGAGTTAGGCGGGACCTATTTATCTGCATAGGCTCGTCAGAAGAGGGAGACTGGAACTGTACAGAAGGTATGAACCTTGATCTGCGTGGCTCACTCCGAGCGCGTTCATTATTGCGTTCGCGGATGCGAGAGTCCAACTTAATGCACAGGGAGATCAAATCAGACAGTTGAACAGGAATGTCACGGGTCGCCAGTTCATCCTTGATCCGATCCGAGAGTCCGTGCCAGAAAGCTGCTACCAGAGCTTGGTTGTTCCACTGAATCTCTGCAGCCAACGTCTGGAACTGGATGACATATTGTCCCATGCTTCGGGTACCTTGACGAAGTTGGATCAGGTCTGCCGAAGCTGATGTTGCACGACCAGGCTCGTCAAAGATCCGTCTGAAGGTTGACACGAAGTCTGTGTAGTTGTTAATCAGAGGGTCAGCACGTTCCCACAGAGGAGACACCCAACTCAGAGCAGATCCAGAGAGTAAGGAGATGATGTAGGCAACCTTGGATCTTGGCGTGGGGAAATTATGTGGCAATAACTCAAACTGTATTTCACATTGGTTGAGAAACCCGCTACATAACTTTGGACTGCCATCATACTTGCTCGGCACGGGCAGGTGCAGACGTGACACTGGAGCTGATGCAGCCGGCATAGAAGAACTCACAGCACTGGCAGGTGCTGGAGTAACAGGAACAGTAGGAGAGAGTACACTAGGCAGGGATTGCTGTAGTGTATCTAATCGGGAGGACATCCCTTGCAGGAATTGAAGCATCTGCTGCTGCGCAACCTCTTGACCATCCAGACGGGAGACCAGATTTTGCAAGGCCTCTGACCCCACACTCCGTCCACCATCCGAGTCCATCGATCCTGGACTTACTGTCAGATTGTGTTTGGGCTGTGTCCCCGGAGGGGGCGCTAGTGGGTCAGTGGAGGTAGATGGGAGAAAACGAGGAGGCTGGATAACGTTCCTGCGCATGAGCGCAATGGTATTTATTTGGCAGATGATATTATACAGGATGGTAGCAGAAACAATAATAACAGATGAATAAAGTCAATCACTCAGCATGATAACTGAAAGTCTATGGCAATGGATGACAGATGACTTGAGAAAATAATAACCGGTAATATATAAACAGAAGAACAAGTGCTTGTGAAATGGTTCTGGTTTGGAAACCAGTGCAGGTTTTAAAACAGGAAACTTAGGCAGCAAGGTGTAGAATGGCAAACCTGAGCAGAGGCAGGAGTCTGACTTCACAGTGCAGGTGATGAGGCACTGGCAGCAGCAAGCTGTATCACAGGTGGAGGAATGAAACACACCTGGAGTCAGTCTCAACTGCAGGCTGAAGCACACAAGGTGGTGATGAGTGTGAAGCCTTGTTGCAGGTTGCAGGTATTGCTGGGCCTTGAAGTTCCACGGAGCTGTGCAGAGTAACCAGGAGTACAAGTTCTTAACCAGAGAACCAGGAACACAGGAGGAACAGGAACAGATCCTTTCACATGGGTCGCAGGAATGACACAAAGTCCAGGATGCCTGCAGACTGATCCTGCAGTCTCTTATGTACCCCACGGTGCACAGGGATTGGGTGAGTGAAGGAAAGTGGGTGCGGCCAAGCACCGGATTGGCCGCAGTATACTGGCTGTTTGCAGACTGTCATGGCGGCGCCCACGCCGCGGCCTAGCGGGGACGCGGCGCGCTACACGCCCGCTGTCTCAGGAGTGTTCCCAGGCCCTTGATGATGTCCCATGGCAGGGGCATAGGTGACAGGTGACCGCAGGGAGCCAGGACGGAGTCCGCAGCGGCGGACGGATGTCAGCCTGGTAAGTCGATTCCTGACAGTTCTGATCTGTTGCTGGGTTTGTGGCAGAGTCATGTCTCTAATTGCTTGAATTCTATCAGCGGTCAGGTGTCTCAGTCCTTGTGTTAGACAGTGTCCCAAATATTTTACCTTAGTTTGGCATAATTGCAACTTGTCTTTGGAAACCTTGTGTCCTGTGTCTGAAAGATGAAACAGGAGCTGTTTCGTATCATTCAGGGATGCTTCCAATGAATCAGAACACAGTAGTAGATCATCCACGTACTGTATTAATACTGATCCACTCTCTGGTTGGAAAGACTGTAAACAATCATGCAAAGCCTGGGAAAAGATACTTGGACTGTCTATGAAACCTTGTGGTAATCAAGTCCATGTGTATTGGACTCCTCTGTATGTGAATGCAAACAAGTATTGACTGTCAGGGTGCAGAGGTACCGAAAAGAAAGCGGAGCAGAGGTCAATAACAGTGAAAAATTTCGCAATGGGAGGGATTTGCATAAGGATGACAGCTGGATTTGGCACTACGGGGAACTGACTCTCAACTATTTTGTTAATCCCCCTTAGATCCTGCACTAGCCGGTAACCCCTCCCCCCACTCTTTTTCACAGGGAAGATGGGACTATTGGCAGTGCTGGACGTTCTTACCAGAATGCCCTGTTGTAGCAAGCGCTCTATTATGGGATACACTCCTAACTCCACCTCTGGCTTCAGAGGGTACTGTGGGATTTTTGGAGCTATCCTACCATCTTTTACTTGTACAACTACCGGAGCTACGTTTGCCATTAATCCAGTGTCCTGTCCATCTTTAGTCCAAAGTGACTCTGGTATCTGGGATGTCATTTCCTCTACTTGGGATGGAGTCCTATTTGTCATAATGGTATGTGACATTAATTTTGATGGGGAGTCTAACATGTCTCGCACTTCCTGAGCGTGATTCTCAGGTATGTCCAAGAATACACCTTCAGGAGTACAATAAATGACGCACCCCATTTTACACAATAAGTCTCTTCCCAGGAGATTAGTCGGTGCCGATGCAGCCAGCAAAAAGGAATGCTTGGTATGTAACGGCCCTATTGTAATCTCGGCTGGTTTGCTAACAGGGTAGTGCTGGACTACTCCTGTTACTCCCATGGCTGGAATTGTCTTACCAGTGGTTCTCATGCCCACTGTCGAATTTATCACTGATTTGGCCGCCCCTATGTCTACAAGAAAGTTTAATGATTTACCAGCTACATTGATTGCAATTTCTGGTTCACTCCCAAGACTTGCAATCAATTTTACTGGCTGCAGATTACAGGTATGGCCACACCCCTATTGGGTATGGTGACCTCCCTGAATCCCGCTGGCAGCAACTACTTGTGAAGGGGTGAAATGGGAACTACCAGTGGCTTGCCAGTCTCTGTTTGGGGGGTATCTTTTTGTTTCCCCTGTATGTGGCTCATAACTCCGTCTCTGCGGACCTTGCTCCCAATGTCGTGTGTCGTGTCGTTGTCTAGGGGATTGGTATGATCTTTGCGAATTTTTCGCTCTACAGTCTCGTGCTATGTGTCCCTGTTTATGACAAAAATAACATGTTACCACATTTGACTTACCCACAGGGTTTGGTGATATAAACACAGGCTGTTTTGTGGTCAGGGCCTGTATACTTACTGACATTAACTTATCACCTTGCGACTCCCTGTGTCTGGTGATATTCCGGTCGTGATCAATAGCAGCCTCTCTCAAAGTAGCCACCGACAGACCTCGCCAACATGGTTGTGTGGTCTGTACCCTGGTCTTTAATGCCTCTTTTAAACCATCCATTAGCACAGATACTGCTACTTCTTGATGATTTGCATTGGTCCTAATGTCCTCTATGCCAGTGTACTTTGCCATTTCTAATAATGCCCGGTGAAAATAATCAGCAGCTGTTTCTGACTCTTTTTGTTTAATGGAAAAAATTCTATTCCATTTGGCTACAGCTGGGAAATACTCCTTTAACTGTAAATTTATTCTTTTTACGTTATCTTTGTTGTACACATCTGTAAGAGGTACATCCTGATCCAATCCACAGTCAGCTAAAAATTGAGCTGCGTCGACATTGGAGGGTAAACAAGCCCTCAGCAATACCTGCCAATCTTTGTTATTGGGCTCTAAAGTGTTTCCTAGGTCTCTGATGTATTTTTGGCTAGCAACTAAGTCTTTTCTGGGGTCAGGGAATTCAGACACTATGGTCCTTAATTCCATTCGGGAAAACGGGCTGTACATGGCAATGTTCCTAACAGGAGTGACTCCTGAAGTGTCCGTTTTCCCATTTGGCACTACTATTACCTTAACAGGATTAATTCTAACAACATCATTCTGTGTAGGTTCTACAGCCTGTGGTGAAATAGTCTCAGCATAGTGTATGGTGCCGTACTTACCCGTTGATACGACCTCACCTATCCCTCCGCTAGGGGCTTTTGTTACTAATCTCGTGGGTGGAGCCGTGCCTACTGTTGTCTCTGCTATGGTGGCTGCTAGAGAGAGTGCCGATATTGTTGCCGATTCGTCCTCTTGATCACACTCCTGGGGAAAGTTCAAAACAGGGTACAACTTGCACGGGTTAATACTTGCATTGGTTAACTTATTAACATTTACACAGTTGCTAAGTGTTTGTTTGTTACACCCTAATGCATCATTCTCCGCATCCAATTTCTCTCCTGATATGTATGGTGGCAGCGGGGCCGTCGCTATCAATTTCTTGATAGGATTAGATCCCGCCGCCAGAGCCAATCCTCTCTGCATTTCACCCTCCTGTTGCCATAACTGCAAATAATCATAATGTTGGATTCGTCTCTTTGTTGATTTAATGAGACATATCCTCCTCCTTAAATTTTGCAACACTTCTGGGCTAAAGCTACCTACTCTTGGGAATTTCTCCCCGTCATGCACTGTCATTCTCTCCCATTCATCACATAAAACCTCTGTATGTGAACCATATTTTTCACACATTACGTACCTTGCCGACCCGACTGGTCGGTTTACTGAATCAACCCGAACCGAGGTTGATCGCCCCCTTCCTGAACAATTGGCCCCCATAACTTGCAGGCGTTGCTTTCACCACCTCTGACCTTATTTCAGGGTCTTCAGCGAACCCTTACAAAAACCAAAATGTTCACGATAGGCTGGCGGTGGCGGTTCACCGAGTACCCCACTCACTCGCCCACGCCGACCAATACGACCCACACACTGCCTTAGTGCTGGCGTACTCGACCCAGGGCCCCTATGAACCTCTATTTACTGGAACATGCGAGGGATATCCGCAGAACACTTACTCTTTCCAGTAACTATTGGTTGTTGGACAATTCCTGAGTGACCAGCGAACTTCCCTTCAGAAAATAAAAAATTACACAAATCACATCAGAGTGTACAAATAGTTTTATGACCGGGATCGTACACAAATGGTACTGGTCAGATTAACTAATGTACACAATTACGTGCGGTACAATCGTTCAGCACATAAGCAACTAATCTTATGTGCTGAGTGACCAGTGGAATCGAAAATTTCGGCTGCGAATTCCTTCAGCCAGAGCTTTATTGGCCTATATGGGTTTTGCACCAACCCCCTGGGTTGTGCCCTTTTCTCTTATTTATGGCAGACTTCTTAGTCTGCTGTACCTGGACCTCCCGGTCTGTAGTATAACCTCCTGGTCTACTATACTCTACTGCTCAAATTTTATGTTTAACCAGAGATGCCTCCCTAGCCACCATGCACGTCACTTACATGTATGTACCTCTGCGAGAACTCGACTTCTTGTGGTTCAACCTGGAAAATTGTATAAACTTATATATACAAAACACTCACTCACCACATGTATACTTTTGTTTCTATTTCTATTTCTGCGCAGAAATTTTCTTTAGACCAGATGTGTTGTGAATTTGGAGAAGGATCTGTTAATCTAAATTTCGGACACTAAAATAGACTTGCGCTACTTACCACGTTGCCACCTTTCCGCCTGTTGTAATAACACTATCGTGTGATTTGAGTTACGTGGGCGTACCCGGACGCTCCATTGCGTAATTTACGCTGCGTGCGTCGGCCTTTGCGTACGCGAGTCTCAGCCCTTTGTTAGAGACACGTGTACACAAAGCAATGTCCACCGTAACACAACTAACACGTTTTATCAATGTAGATGATCCTCGATCGTCTACCGTGCAACACACCAATCTCTCCTTATACCTTAGGTAGAGTTGCGTGTGGGTTTTACACTTTATCCCGTTATATATTACATTTACACTTTAACTATGAAATAGCGACAAATCTCTCTTAGCACGTTTTATCAATTATAAAATGGCAAACAGGAGAGTGATATATGAAAATACACGAATGAAAAAGAAATGCAGATATGTGCGTGTATACGCAAGACAGAAATAAACAATTTTAAAAGACACCAGCGTGTTGTTCTTACCTCCGGTTCCGGATTCCTTCAGCACCCTTTACTAAGCGAAGCAGACGCTTATCCAAACAGCACTACGAGGAATATGACCTCCCGCCCTTTGCTGCTGGATAATGTCTGCTGAAATTACCTAGCAGAGATATGTGAAGGACAGGACGAGCCACCAATTGATAAAGCTAAATATTTATCTTATATAAATCCCTTTATGAGGTCTAAGAGCACTGTACGCTATTTACGAATGGAGTACCGTAAGGGTACGCTCGTTGCGTAACGATCGCTTAGCCGTGGTCGAGACGCTCAAGCGTCACGTTCGCTCACGGCCGAGAGATCACAGGCAGGCACGCTATTGGCTGCCGACTAACGTAATGATTCGCTATAGCGTAGCGGACGCTCGGGACCACGAGGAGATCACCAGCGGCGCTGACGCTCACAATGTTAAACCTTTATATCTAAACCATAAACAATGTAATATGCTGTAAAACCTTAGTGTAGAGATAGGGTGTAGATGCAACACAGTGTAACCTTATTAACTTAAAAGCTGTTCGAGCGTCACCGACGCTCTGAGAATACTTAACACTATAAGAAATACACAGATACCGTGCTTAGGGTCCAACGCCTAATATATATATTATGAATGTTATACTTGCAAAAGAATTAATACAATACAAGTCATACACTACAATATAACATAGACTAACTAACCAGGTAACTATACATGAAATACAATACAATACTATTACGTTTAAGAGAATACGAGAGAAAGAGAAGAGAGAGAGAGAGAGATATGGCCCATAATAACAAAAAAGACAATATGATTGCGGAGAAAACTTACGCACAAGGGGAACGATCGCATGCGCCTCTGGACATCCAGCTCCTGATTTTCAGCAATGATAACCGTTGAAGAGTGAGAGCTGGATGTGATCGGCTTGTCTATTTATGCCCCACACACAATACAATTCAATGGTCCCTACAATCTCATTGTTCATTGGACACAGGAATTCCTCCTCGCATTATAACAAAAGGTCATAGGTTGATTCATACAGGTGGGCTGTGACGATTTCCAACTGCTCAGGTGGGTGGGAAACTAGGTTTCCCGCCGCATGGATAATTAAGTGCAAATAATAGTAAATGGACATAAACTTCTTATGTCCATAACTATTCGCACGAGCGATTAATCCGCTTCAAACCAACACCGGAATTTTGCTAATTAAATACTCTTCCGATGGATACTAAACACCACTGTATTACTCCTGTCTGACCCTTCGTATCAAACAATGAGGGATTTCTCTGTCCATGAACATTCTACATTAACCAAACTTTCAGATTCTATCAAAGGGACCATAATCTACAAAATGCATTATATGGTGAAAATATGTAACGAAAGAGTCGCCCGCTACGAACACATGAACTCTACCGTAAATGCACATACCGCGCGCCCGCGGGTGCCCGCAACAGCGAGTATGCGCACGCACGGGAGAGCGCACGCATGCGCAGCGCAGACCTGTGTGAGGTGCAAATATGGCAGTGTGCATCGTGATATTTTTCTGACTTTGACACTGTGTATTAGGAGGAGGGGAGAGGTCAGTGTACCCTGGTATCTGTGTATTAGGAGGAGGGGAGAGGTCAGTGTCCCCTGGTGTCTGTGTATTAGGAGAAGGGGAGAGGTCAGTGTCCCCTGGTGTCTGTGTATTAGGAGAAGGGGAGAGGTCAGTGTCCCCTGGTGTCTGTGTATTAGGAGGAGGGGAGAGGTCAGTGTCCCCTGGTGTCTGTGTATTAGGAGAAGGGGGAAGGTCAGTGTCCCCTGGTGTCGGTGTATTAGGAGGAGGGGAGAGGTCACTGTTTCCTGATGTCTGTGTATTAGGAGGAGGGGAGAGGTTAGTGCCCCCTGGTGTCTGTGTATTAGGAGGAGGGGAGAGGTCAGTGTCTCCTGGTGTCTGTGTATTAGGAGGAGGGGAGAGGTCAGTGTGTCCTGGTGTCTGTGTATTAGGAGGAGGGGAGAGGTCAGTGCCCCCTGGTGTCGGTGTATTAGGAGGAGGGGAGAGGTCACTGTGTCCTGATGTCTGTGTATTAGGAGGAGGGGAGAGGTCAGTGTGTCCTGGTATCTGTGTATTAGGAGGAGGGGAGAGGACAGTGACTCCTGATGTCTGTATATTAGGTGGAGGGGAGAGGTCAGTTCCCCCGGTGTCTGTGTATTAGGAGGGGAGAGGTCAGTGCCCCCTGGTGTCTGTGTATTAGGAGGAGGGGAGAGGTCAGTGCCTCCTGATGTCTGTATATTAGGTGGAGGGGAGAGGTCACTGTGTCCTGATGTCTGTGTTTTAGGAGGAGGGGAGAGGTCGGTGTACCCTGATGTCTGTGTATTAGGAGGAGGGGAGAGGTCAGTGTGTCCTGGTATCTGTGTATTAGGAGGAGGGGAGAGGTCAGTGCCTCCTGGTGTCTGTGTATTAGGAGGAGGGAAGAGGTCAGTGTCCCCTGGTGTCTGTATATTAGGAGAAGGGGAGAGGTCAGTGCCCCCTGGTGTCTGTGTATTAGGAGGGGAGAGGTCACTGTGTCCTGATGTCTGTATATTAGGAGAAGGGGAGAGGTCAGTGCCCCCTGGTGTCTGTGTATTAGTAGGAGGGGAGAGGTCAGTGCCCCCTGGTGTCTGTGTATTAGGAAAAGGGGAGAGGTCAGTGCCCCCTGGTGTCTGTATATTAGTAGTAGGGGAGAGATCAGTGTCCCCTGATGTCTGTGTATTAGGAGGAGGGGAGAGGTCAGTTCCCCCGGTGCCTGTGTATTAGGAGTGAGAGGTCAGTGTCCCCTGATGTCTGTGTATTAGGAGGAGGGGAGAGGTCAGTGTCCCCTGGTATCTGTGTATTAGGAGGAGGGAAGAGGTCAGTGTCCCCTGGTGTCTGTGTATTAGGAGAAGATGAGAGGTCAGTGTCCCCTGGTGTCGGTGTATTAGGAGGAGGGGAGAGGTCACTGTGTCCTGATGTCTGTGTATTAGGAGGAGGGGAGAGGTTAGTGCCCCCTGGTGTCTGTGTATTAGGAGGAGGGGAGAGGTCAGTGTCTCCTGGTGTCTGTGTATTAGGAGGAGGGGAGAGGTCAGTGTGTCCTGGTGTCTGTGTATTAGGAGGAGGGGAGAGGTCAGTGCCCCCTGGTGTCGGTGTATTAGGAGGAGGGGAGAGGTCACTGTGTCCTGATGTCTGTGTATTAGGAGGAGGGGAGAGGTCAGTGCCCCCTGGTGTCTGTGTATTAGGAGGAGGGGAGAGGTCAGTGTCTCCTGGTGTCTGTGTATTAGGAGGAGGGGAGAGGTCAGTGTGTCCTGGTGTCTGTGTATAAGGAGGAGGGGAGAGGTCAGTGTGTCCTGGTATCTGTGTATTAGGAGGAGGGGAGAGGACAGTGACTCCTGATGTCTGTATATTAGGTGGAGGGGAGAGGTCAGTTCCCCCGGTGTCTGTGTATTAGGAGGAGGGGAGAGGTCAGTGCCTCCTGATGTCTGTATATTAGGTGGAGGGGAGAGGTCACTGTGTCCTGATGTCTGTGTTTTAGGAGTAGGGGAGAGGTCAGTGTCCCCTGATGTCTGTGTATTAGGAGGGGAGAAGTCAGTGTCTCCTGGTGTCTGTGTATTAGGAGGAGGGGAGAGGTCAGTGTCCCCTGATGTCTGTGTATTAGGAGGAGGGGAGAGGTCAGTGTCCCCTGGTGTCTGTGTATTAGGAGGAGGGGAGAGGTCAGTGTCCCCTGGTGTCTGTGTATTAGGAGGAGGGGAGAGGTCAGTGCCTCCTGATGTCTGTATATTAGGTGGAGGGGAGAGGTCACTGTGTCCTGATGTCTGTGTTTTAGGAGTAGGGGAGAGGTCAGTGTCCCCTGATGTCTGTGTATTAGGAGGGGAGAAGTCAGTGTCTCCTGGTGTCTGTGTATTAGGAGGAGGGGAGAGGTCAGTGTCCCCTGATGTCTGTGTATTAGGAGGAGGGGAGAGGTCAGTGTCCCCTGGTGTCTGTGTATTAGGAGGAGGGGAGAGGTCAGTGTCCCCTGGTGTCTGTATATTAGGAGAAGGGGAGAGGTCAGTGCCCCCTGGTGTCTGTGTATTAGGAGGGGAGAGGTCACTGTGTCCTGATGTCTGTATATTTGGAGAAGGGGAGAGGTCAGTGCCCCCTGGTGTCTGTGTATTAGTAGGAGGGGAGAGGTCAGTGCCCCCTGGTGTCTGTGTATTAGGAAAAGGGGAGAGGTCAGTGCCCCCTGGTGTCTGTGTATTAGGAGGAGGGGAGAGGTCAGTTCCCCCGGTGTCTGTGTATTAGGAGGGAGAGGTCATTGTCCCCTGATGTCTGTGTATTAGGAGGAGGGGAGAGGTCAGTGTGTCCTGGTATCTGTGTATTAGGAGGAGGGGAGAGGTCAGTGTCCCCTGGTGTCTGTATATTAGGAGAAGGGGAGAGGTCAGTGCCCCCTGGTGTCTGTGTATTAGGAGGAGGGGAGAGGTCACTGTGTCCTGATGTCTGTGTATTAGGAGGAGGGGAGAGGTCAGTGCCCCCTGGTGTCTGTGTATTCGGAGGGGAGAGGTCAGTATCTCCTGGTGTCTATGTATTAGGAGGAGGGTAGAGGTCGGTGTATCCTGGTATCTGTGTATTAGGAGGAGGGGAGAGGTCAGTGTCCCCTGGTGTCTGTGTATTAGGAGCAGGGGAGACGTCAGTGTTTCCTGATGTCTGTGTATTAGGAGGAGGGGAGAGGTCAGTGCCGCCTTGTGTCTGTGTATTAGGAGGAGGGGAGAGGTCAGTGTGTCCTGGTGTCTGTGTATTAGGAGGAGGGGAGAGGTCAGTGTGTCCTGGTATCTGTGTATTAGGAGGAGGGGTGAGGTCAGTGCCTCCTGATGTCTGTGTATTAGGAAAAGGGGAGAGGTCAGTGCCCCCTGGTGTCTGTGTATTAGGAGGAGGGGAGAGGTCAGTTCCCCCGGTGTCTGTGTATTAGGAGGGAGAGGTCATTGTCCCCTGATGTCTGTGTATTAGGAGGAGGGGAGAGGTCAGTGTGTCCTGGTATCTGTGTATTAGGAGGAGGGGAGAGGTCAGTGTCCCCTGGTGTCTGTATATTAGGAGAAGGGGAGAGGTCAGTGCCCCCTGGTGTCTGTGTATTAGGAGGAGGGGAGAGGTCACTGTGTCCTGATGTCTGTGTATTAGGAGGAGGGGAGAGGTCAGTGCCCCCTGGTGTCTGTGTATTAGGAGGGGAGAGGTCAGTGTCCCCTGGTGTCTGTGTATTAGGAGCAGGGGAGACGTCAGTGTTTCCTGATGTCTGTGTATTAGGAGGAGGGAAGAGGTCAGTGCCCCCTGGTGTCTGTGTATTAGGAGGAGGGGAGAGGTCAGTGTGTCCTGGTGTCTGTGTATTAGGAGGAGGGGAGAGGTCAGTGTGTCCTGGTATCTGTGTATTAGGAGGAGGGGAGAGGTCAGTGTCCCCTGGTGTCTGTGTATTAGGAGAAGGGGAGAGGTCAGTGTCCCCTGGTGTCTGTGTATTAGGAGGAGGGGAGAGGTCGGTGTCCCCTGGTATCTGTGTATTAGGAGGAGGGGAGAGGTCAGTGTGTCCTGGTATCTGTGTATTAGGAGGAGGGGAGAGTTCAGTGTCTCCTGGTGTCTGTGTATTAGGAGGAGGGGAGAGGTCAGTGTCCCCTGATGTCTGTGTATTAGTAGGAGGGTAGATGTCAGTGTCCTGGTATCTGTGTATTAGGAGGAGGGGAGAGGTCAGTGTCTCCTGGTGTCTGTGTATTAGGAGGAGGGGAGAGGTCAGTGTGTCCTGGTATCTGTGTATTAGGAGAAGGGGAGAGGTCAGTGTCTCCTGGTGTCTGTGTATTAGGAGGAGGGGAGAGGTCAGTTCCCCCGGTGTCTGTGTATTAGGAGGAGGGGAGAGGTCAGTGACCCCTGATGTCTGTGTATTAGGAGGAGGGGAGAGGTCAGTGCCCCCTGGTGTCTGTGTATTAGGAGGAGGGGAGAGGTCACTGTGTCCTGATGTCTGTGTATTAGGAGGAGGGGAGAGGTCAGTTCCCCCGGTGCCTGTGTATTAGGAGTGAGAGGTCAGTGTCCCCTGATGTCTGTGTATTAGGAGGAGGGGAGAGGTCAGTGTCCCCTGGTATCTGTGTATTAGGAGGAGGGAAGAGGTCAGTGCCCCCTGGTGTCTGTGTATTAGGAGAAGATGAGAGGTCAGTGTCCCCTGGTGTCGGTGTATTAGGAGGAGGGGAGAGGTCAGTGTCCCCTGGTGTCTGTGTATTAGGAGGAGGGGAGAGGTCAGTGTCTCCTGGTGTCTGTGTATTAGGAGAAGATGAGAGGTCAGTGTCCCCTGGTGTCGGTGTATTAGGAGGAGGGGAGAGGTCAGTGTCCCCTGGTGTCTGTGTATTAGGAGGAGGGGAGAGGTCAGTGTCTCCTGGTGTCTGTGTATTAGGAGGAGGGGAGAGGTCAGTGTGTCCTGGTGTCTGTGTATTAGGAGGAGGGGAGAGGTCAGTGCCCCCTGGTGTCGGTGTATTAGGAGGAGGGGAGAGGTCAGTGTCCCCTGGTGTCTGTGTATTAGGAGGAGGGGAGAGGTCAGTGTGTCCTGGTATCTGTGTATTAGGAGGAGGGGAGAGGTCAGTGCCTCCTGATGTCTGTATATTAGGAGAAGGGGAGAAGTCAGTGCCCCCTGGTGTCTGTGTATTAGGAGGAGGGGAGAGGTCAGTGCGTCCTGATGTCTGTGTATTAGGAGGAGGGGAGAGGTCAGTGTCCCCTGATGTCTGTGTATTAGGAGGAGGGGAGAGGTCAGTGTCCCCTGGTGTCTGTATATTAGGAGAAGGGGAGAGGTCAGTGCCCCCTGGTGTCTGTGTATTAGGAGGAGGGTAGAGGTCACTGTGTCCTGATGTCTGTGTATTAGGAGGAGGGCAGAGGTCAGTGCCCCCTGGTGTCTGTGTATTAGGAGGGGAGAGGTCAGTATCTCCTGGTGTCTATGTATTAGGAGGAGGGTAGAGGTCGGTGTGTCCTGGTATCTGTGTATTAGGAGGAGGGGAGAGGTCAGTGTCCCCTGGTGTCTGTGTATTAGGAGCAGGTGAGACGTCAGTGTTTCCTGATGTCTGTGTATTAGGAGGAGGGGAGAGGGCAGTGCCCCCTGGTGTCTGTGTATTAGGAGGAGGGGAGAGGTCAGTGTGTCCTGGTGTCTGTGTATTAGGAGGAGGGTAGAGGTCAGTGTGTCCTGGTATCTGTGTATTAGGAGGAGGGGAGAGGTCAGTGCCTCCTGATGTCTGTATATTAGGAGAAGGGGAGAAGTCAGTGCCCCCTGGTGTCTGTGTATTAGGAGGAGGGGAGATGTCAGTGCCCCCTGATGTCTGTGTATTAGGAGGAGGGGTGAGGTCAGTGTCCCCTGGTATCTGTGTATTAGGAGGAGGGGAGAGGTCAGTGTGTCCTGGTATCTGTGTATTAGGAGGAGGGGAGAGGTCAGTGCCTCCTGATGTCTGTATATTACGAGAAGGGGATAGGTCAGTGCCCCCTGATGTCTGTGTATTAGGAGGAGGGGAGAGGTCAGTGCCCCCTGATGTCTGTGTATTAGTAGGAGGGGAGATGTCAGTGTCCTGGTATCTGTGTATTAGGAGGAGGGGAGAGGTCAGTGTCTCCTGGTGTCTGTGTATTAGGAGGAGGGGAGATGTCAGTGTCCTGGTATCTGTGTATTAGGAGGAGGGGAGAGGTCAGTGTCTCCTGTTGTCTGTGTATTAGGAGGAGGGGAGAGGTCAGTGTGTCCTGGTATCTGTGTATTAGGAGGAGGGTAGAGGTCAGTGTGTCCTGGTGTCTGTGTATTAGGAGAAGGGGAGAGGTCAGTGCCCCCTGGTGTCTGTGTATTAGGAGGAGGTGAGAGGTCAGTGCCCCTTGATGTCTGTATATTAGGAGGAGGGGAGAGGTCAATGTCCCCTGATGTCTGTGTATTAGGAGGAGGGGAGAGGTCAGTGTCTCCTGGTGTCTGTGTATTAGGAGGAGGGGAGAGGTCAGTGTGTCCTGGTATCTGTGTATTAGGAGGAGGGGAGAGGTCAGTGCCCCCTGGTGTCTGTGTATTAGGAGGAGGGGAGAGGTCAGTGCCTCCTGATGTCTGTATATTAGGTGGAGGGGAGAGGTCAGTTCCCCCGGTGTCTGTGTATTAGGAGGAGGGGAGAGGTCACTGTGTCCTGATGTCTGTGTTTTAGGAGGAGGGGAGAGGTCAGTGTCCCCTGATGTCTGTGTATTAGGAGGGGAGAGGTCAGTGTCTCCTGGTGTCTGTGTATTAGGAGGAGGGAAGAGGTCAGTGTGTCCTGGTATCTGTGTATTAGGAGGAGGGGAGAGGTCAGTGTCCCCTGGTGTCTGTATATTAGGAGAAGGGGAGAGGTCAGTGCCCCCTGGTGTCTGTGTATTAGGAGGAGGGGAGAGGTCACTGTGTCCTGATGTCTGTGTATTAGGAGGAGGGGAGAGGTCAGTGCCACCTGATGTCTGTGTATTAGGAGGAGGGGAGAGGTCAGTGTCCCCTGGTGTCTATGTATTAGGAGGAGGGGAGAGGTCGGTGTGTCCTGGTATCTGTGTATTAGGAGGAGGGGAGAGGTCAGTGTCCCCTGGTGTCTGTGTATTAGGAGGAGGGGAGAGGTCAGTGTCCCCTGGTGTCTGTGTATTAGGAGGAGGGGAGAGGTCAGTGTGTCCTGGTATCTGTGTATTAGGAGGAGGGGAGAGGTCAGTGCCTCCTGATGTCTGTATATTAGGAGAAGGGGAGAAGTCAGTGCCCCCTGGTGTCTGTGTATTAGGAGGAGGGGAGAGGTCAGTGCGTCCTGATGTCTGTGTATTAGGAGGAGGGGAGAGGTCAGTGTGTCCTGGTATCTGTGTATTAGGAGGAGGGGAGAGGTCAGTGCCCCCTGGTGTCTGTGTATTAGGAGGAGGGGAGAGGTCAGTGCCTCCTGATGTCTGTATATTAGGTGGAGGGGAGAGGTCACTGTGTCCTGATGTCTGTGTATTAGGAGGAGGGGAGAGGTCAGTGTGTCCTGGTGTCTGTGTATTAGGAGGAGGGGAGAGGTCAGTGTCTCCTGGTGTCTGTGTATTAGGAGGAGGGGAGAGGTCAGTGCCCCCTGGTGTCGGTGTATTAGGAGGAGGGGAGAGGTCACTGTGTCCTGATGTCTGTGTATTAGGAGGAGGGGAGAGGTCAGTGCCCCCTGGTGTCTGTGTATTAGGAGGAGGGGAGAGGTCAGTGTCTCCTGGTGTCTGTGTATTAGGAGGAGGGGAGAGGTCAGTGTCCCCTGGTGTCTGTGTATTAGGAGGAGGGGAGAGGTCAGTGTGTCCTGGTATCTGTGTATTAGGAGGAGGGGAGAGGTCAGTGCCTCCTGATGTCTGTATATTAGGAGAAGGGGAGAAGTCAGTGCCCCCTGGTGTCTGTGTATTAGGAGGAGGGGAGAGGTCAGTGCGTCCTGATGTCTGTGTATTAGGAGGAGGGGAGAGGTCAGTGTGTCCTGGTTAGAGATGAGCGGGTTCGGTTTCTCTGAATCCGAACCCGCCAGAACTTCATGTTTTTTTTCACGGGTCCGAGCGACTCGGATCTTCCCGCCTTGCTCGGTTAACCCGAGCGCGCCCGAACGTCATCATGACGCTGTCGGATTCTCGCGAGGCTCGGATTCTATCGCGAGACTCGGATTCTATATAAGGAGCCGCGCGTCGCCGCCATTTTCACACGTGCATTGAGATTGATAGGGAGAGGACGTGGCTGGCGTCCTCTCCATTTAGATTATAAGAGACTGAGAGAGATTTACTGGAGCTGACTAGAAGGAGTACTGTTACTGTAGAAGTGTAGAGACTGAGTGGAGAGAGTTTACTAGTGAGGACAGTGCAGTTTACTTTATAATCCGTTCTCTGCCTGAAAAAAGCGATACACAGCACACAGTGACTCAGTCACATACCATATCTGTGTGCACTGCTCAGGCTCAGGCCAGTGTGCTGCATCATCTATTATCTATATATAATATTATATATATCTGTCTGACTGCTCAGCTCACACAGCTTATAATTGTGGGGGAGACTGGGGAGCACTACTGCAGTGCCAGTTATAGGTTATAGCAGGAGCCAGGAGTACATAATATATTATATAGTGAGTGACCACCAGACACACAGTGCAGTTTATTTAATATATCCGTTCTCTGCCTGAAAAAAGCGATACACACAGTGACTCAGTCACTCACATACCATATCTGTGTGCACTGCTCAGGCTCAGGCCAGTGTGCTGCATCATCTATATATATTATATATCTGTCTGACTGCTCAGCTCACACAGCTTATAATTGTGGGGGAGACTGGGGAGCACTGCAGTGCCAGTTATAGGTTATAGCAGGAGCCAGGAGTACATAATATTATATTAAAATTAAACAGTGCACACTTTTGCTGCAGGAGTGCCACTGCCAGTGTGACTGACCAGTGACCTGACCACACTGACCACCAGTATAGTTAGTAGTATACTTATATTGTGATTGCCTGAAAAAGTTAAACACTCGTCGTGTGACTTCACTTGTGTGTTTTTTTTTTTTAATTCTATAAAAATAAAACTCATTCTGCTGACAGACAGTGTCCAGCAGGTCCGTCATTATATAATATATAATATATACCTGTCCGGCTGCAGTAGTGATATATATATATTTTTTATATCATTTATCATCCAGTCGCAGCAGACACAGTACGGTAGTTCACGGCTGTGGCTACCTCTGTGTCTCTGCACTCGGCAGGCAGTCCGTCCATAATTGTAATACCACCTAACCGTGGATTTTTTTCATTCTTCTTTATACATACATAGTTACATAGACATCTTCTCTTTATCAACCAGTCTATATTAGCTGCAGACACAGTACAGTACGGTAGTTCACGGCTGTGGCTACCTCTGTGTCTGCACTCGGCAGGCAGTCCGTCCATAATTGTATACCACCTAACCGTGGTTTTTTTTCATTCTTCTTTATACATACATAGTTACATAGACATCTTCTCTTTATCAACCAGTCTATATTAGCTGCAGACACAGTACAGTACGGTAGTTCACGGCTGTGGCTACCTCTGTGTCTGCACTCGGCAGGCAGTCCGTCCATAATTGTATACCACCTAACCGTGGATTTTTTTCAGTCTTCTTTATACATACATAGTTACATAGACATCTTCTCTTTATCAACCAGTCTATATTAGCTGCAGACACAGTACAGTACGGTAGTTCACGGCTGTGGCTACCTCTGTGTCTGCAGTCGGCAGGCAGTCCATAATTGTATACTAGTATCCATCTCCATTGTTTACCTGAGGTGCCTTTTAGTTGTGCCTATTAAAATATGGAGAACAAAAATGTTGAGGTTCCAAAATTAGGGAAAGATCAAGATCCACTTCCACCTCGTGCTGAAGCTGCTGCCACTAGTCATGGCCGAGACGATGAAATGCCAGCAACGTCGTCTGCCAAGGCCGATGCCCAATGTCATAGTACAGAGCATGTCAAATCCAAAACACCAAATATCAGAAAAAAAGGACTCCAAAACCTAAAATAAAATTGTCGGAGGAGAAGCGTAAACTTGCCAATATGCCATTTACCACACGGAGTGGCAAGGAACGGCTGAGGCCCTGGCCTATGTTCATGGCTAGTGGTTCAGCTTCACATGAGGATGGAAGCACTCAGCCTCTCGCTAGAAAAATGAAAAGACTCAAGCTGGCAAAAGCAGCACAGCAAAGAACTGTGCATTCTTCGAAATCCCAAATCCACAAGGAGAGTCCAATTGTGTCGGTTGCGATGCCTGACCTTCCCAACACTGGACGTGAAGAGCATGCGCCTTCCACCATTTGCACGCCCCCTGCAAGTGCTGGAAGGAGCACCCGCAGTCCAGTTCCTGATAGTCAGATTGAAGATGTCAGTGTTGAAGTACACCAGGATGAGGAGGATATGGGTGTTGCTGGCGCTGGGGAGGAAATTGACCAGGAGGATTCTGATGGTGAGGTGGTTTGTTTAAGTCAGGCACCCGGGGAGACACCTGTTGTCCGTGGGAGGAATATGGCCGTTGACATGCCAGGTGAAAATACCAAAAAAATCAGCTCTTCGGTGTGGAGGTATTTCACCAGAAATGCGGACAACAGGTGTCAAGCCGTGTGTTCCCTTTGTCAAGCTGTAATAAGTAGGGGTAAGGACGTTAACCACCTCGGAACATCCTCCCTTATACGTCACCTGCAGCGCATTCATAATAAGTCAGTGACAAGTTCAAAAACTTTGGGTGACAGCGGAAGCAGTCCACTGACCAGTAAATCCCTTCCTCTTGTAACCAAGCTCACGCAAACCACCCCACCAACTCCCTCAGTGTCAATTTCCTCCTTCCCCAGGAATGCCAATAGTCCTGCAGGCCATGTCACTGGCAATTCTGACGAGTCCTCTCCTGCCTGGGATTCCTCCGATGCATCCTTGCGTGTAACGCCTACTGCTGCTGGCGCTGCTGTTGTTGCCGCTGGGAGTCGATGGTCATCCCAGAGGGGAAGTCGTAAGCCCACTTGTACTACTTCCAGTAAGCAATTGACTGTTCAACAGTCCTTTGCGAGGAAGATGAAATATCACAGCAGTCATCCTACTGCAAAGCGGATAACTGAGGCCTTGGCATCCTGGGTGGTGAGAAACGTGGTTCCGGTATCCATCATTACTGCAGAGCCAACTAGAGACTTGTTGGAGGTACTGTGTCCCCGGTACCAAATACCATCTAGGTTCCATTTCTCTAGGCAGGCGATACCGAAAATGTACACAGACCTCAGAAAAAGAGTCACCAGTGTCCTAAAAAATGCAGCTGTACCCAATGTCCACTTAACCACGGACATGTGGACAAGTGGAGCAGGGCAGGGTCAGGACTATATGACTGTGACAGCCCACTGGGTAGATGTATGGACTCCCACCGCAAGAACAGCAGCGGCGGCACCAGTAGCAGCATCTCGCAAACGCCAACTCTTTCCTAGGCAGGCTACGCTTTGTATCACCGGTTTCCAGAATACGCACACAGCTGAAAACCTCTTACGGCAACTGAGGAAGATCATCGCGGAATGGCTTACCCCAATTGGACTCTCCTGTGGATTTGTGGCATCGGACAACGCCAGCAATATTGTGTGTGCATTAAATATGGGCAAATTCCAGCACGTCCCATGTTTTGCACATACCTTGAATTTGGTGGTGCAGAATTTTTAAAAAAACGACAGGGGCGTGCAAGAGATGCTGTCGGTGGCCAGAAAAATTGCGGGACACTTTCGGCGTACAGGCACCACGTACAGAAGACTGGAGCACCACCAAAAACTACTGAACCTGCCCTGCCATCATCTGAAGCAAGAAGTGGTAACGAGGTGGAATTCAACCCTCTATATGCTTCAGAGGTTGGAGGAGCAGCAAAAGGCCATTCAAGCCTATACAATTGAGCACGATATAGGAGGTGGAATGCACCTGTCTCAAGTGCAGTGGAGAATGATTTCAACGTTGTGCAAGGTTCTGATGCCCTTTGAACTTGCCACACGTGAAGTCAGTTCAGACACTGCCAGCCTGAGTCAGGTCATTCCCCTCATCAGGCTTTTGCAGAAGAAGCTGGAGGCATTGAAGAAGGAGCTAAAAGGGAGCGATTCCGCTAGGCATGTGGGACTTGTGGATGCAGCCCTTAATTCGCTTAACAAGGATTCACGGGTGGTCAATCTGTTGAAATCAGAGCACTACATTTTGGCCACCGTGCTCGATCCTAGATTTAAAGCCTACCTTGGATCTCTCTTTCCGGCAGACACAAGTCTGCTGGGGTGCAAAGACCTGCTGGTGACAAAATTGTCAAGTCAAGCGGAACGCGACCTGTCAACATCTCCTCCTTCACATTCTCCCGCAACTGGGGGTGCGAGGAAAAGGCTCAGAATTCCGAGCCCACCCGCTGGCGGTGATGCAGGGCAGTCTGGAGCGACTGCTGATGCTGACATCTGGTCCGGACTGAAGGACCTGACAACGATTACGGACATGTCGTCTACTGTCACTGCATATGATTCTCTCAACATTGATAGAATGGTGGAGGATTATATGAGTGACCGCATCCAAGTAGGCACGTCACACAGTCCGTACTTATACTGGCAGGAAAAAGAGGCAATTTGGAGGCCCTTGCACAAACTGGCTTTATTCTACCTAAGTTGCCCTCCCACAAGTGTGTACTCCGAAAGAGTGTTTAGTGCCGCCGCTCACCTTGTCAGCAATCGGCGTACGAGGTTACATCCAGAAAATGTGGAGAAGATGATGTTCATTAAAATGAATTATAATCAATTCCTCCGCGGAGACATTGACCAGCAGCAATTGCCTCCACAAAGTACACAGGGAGCTGAGATGGTGGATTCCAGTGGGGACGAATTGATAATCTGTGAGGAGGGGGATGTACACGGTGATATATCGGAGGGTGAAGATGAGGTGGACATCTTGCCTCTGTAGAGCCAGTTTGTGCAAGGAGAGATTAATTGCTTCTTTTTTGGGGGGGGTCCAAACCAACCCGTCATATCAGTCACAGTCGTGTGGCAGACCCTGTCACTGAAATGATGGGTTGGTTAAAGTGTGCATGTCCTGTTTTGTTTATACAACATAAGGGTGGGTGGGAGGGCCCAAGGACAATTCCATCTTGCACCTCTTTTTTCTTTTCTTTTTCTTTGCATCATGTGCTGATTGGGGAGGGTTTTTTGGAAGGGACATCCTGCGTGACACTGCAGTGCCACTCCTAAATGGGCCCGGTGTTTGTGTCGGCCACTAGGGTCGCTAATCTTACTCACACAGTCAGCTACCTCATTGCGCCTCTTTTTTTCTTTGCGTCATGTGCTGTTTGGGGAGGGTTTTTTGGAAGGGACATCCTGCGTGACACTGCAGTGCCACTCCTAGATGGGCCCGGTGTTTGTGTCGGCCACTAGGGTCGCTAATCTTACTCACACAGCTACCTCATTGCGCCTCTTTTTTTCTTTGCGTCATGTGCTGTTTGGGGAGGGTTTTTTGGAAGGGACATCCTGCGTGACACTGCAGTGCCACTCCTAGATGGGCCCGGTGTTTGTGTCGGCCACTAGGGTCGCTAATCTTACTCACACAGCTACCTCATTGCGCCTCTTTTTTTCTTTGCGTCATGTGCTGTTTGGGGAGGGTTTTTTGGAAGGGACATCCTGCGTGACACTGCAGTGCCACTCCTAGATGGGCCCGGTGTTTGTGTCGGCCACTAGGGTCGCTTATCTTACTCACACAGCGACCTCGGTGCAAATTTTAGGACTAAAAATAATATTGTGAGGTGTGAGGTATTCAGAATAGACTGAAAATGAGTGTAAATTATGGTTTTTGAGGTTAATAATACTTTGGGATCAAAATGACCCCCAAATTCTATGATTTAAGCTGTTTTTTAGTGTTTTTTGAAAAAAACACCCGAATCCAAAACACACCCGAATCCGACAAAAAAAATTCGGTGAGGTTTTGCCAAAACGCGTTCGAACCCAAAACACGGCCGCGGAACCGAACCCAAAACCAAAACACAAAACCCGAAAAATTTCAGGCGCTCATCTCTAGTCCTGGTATCTGTGTATTAGGAGGAGGGGAGAGGTCAGTGCCTCCTGATGTCTGTATATTAGGAGAAGGGGAGAAGTCAGTGCCCCCTTGTGTCTGTGTATTAGGAGGAGGGGAGAGGTCAGTGTCCCCTGGTATCTGTGTATTAGGAGGAGGGGAGAATTCAGTGTGTCCTGATGTCTGTGTATTAGGAGAAGGGGAGAGGTCAGTGTCCCCTGGTGTCGGTGTATTAGGAGGAGGGGAGAGGTCACTGTGTCCTGATGTCTGTGTATTAGGAGGAGGGGAGAGGTCAGTGCCCCCTGGTGTCTGTGTATTAGGAGGAGGGGAGAGGTCAGTGTCTCCTGGTGTCTGTGTATTAGGAGGAGGGGAGAGGTCAGTGTGTCCTGGTGTCTGTGTATTAGGAGGAGGGGAGAGGTCAGTGCCCCCTGGTGTCGGTGTATTAGGAGGAGGGGAGAGGTCACTGTGTCCTGATGTCTGTGTATTAGGAGGAGGGGAGAGGTCAGTGCCCCCTGGTGTCTGTGTATTAGGAGGAGGGGAGAGGTCAGTGTCTCCTGGTGTCTGTGTATTAGGAGGAGGGGAGAGGTCAGTGTGTCCTGGTGTCTGTATATTAGGAGGAGGGGAGAGGTCAGTGTGTCCTGGTATCTGTGTATTAGGAGGAGGGGAGAGGACAGTGACTCCTGATGTCTGTATATTAGGTGGAGGGGAGAGGTCAGTTCCCCCGGTGTCTGTGTATTAGGAGGGGAGAGGTCAGTTCCCCCGGTGTCTGTGTATTAGGAGGAGGGGAGAGGTCAGTGTGTCCTGGTATCTGTTTATTAGGAGGAGGGGAGAGGTCAGTGCCCCCTGGTGTCTGTGTATTAGGAGGAGGGGAGAGGTCAGTGCCTCCTGATTTCTGTATATTAATTGGAGGGGAGAGGTCAGTTCCCCCGATGTCTGTGTATTAGGAGGAGGGGAGAGGTCAGTGTCCCCTGATGTCTGTGTATTAGGAGGGGAGAGGTCAGTGTCTCCTGATGTCTGTATATTAGGAGAAGGGGAGAGGTCAGTGCCCCCTATTGTCTGTGTATTAGTAGGAGGGGAGAGGTCAGTGCCCCCTGGTGTCTGTGTATTAGGAGGGAGAGGTCAGTGTCCCCTGATGTCTGTGTATTAGGAGGAGGGGAGAGGTCAGTGTGTCCTGGTGTCTGTGTATTAGGAGGAGGGGAGAGGTCACTGTGTCCTGATGTCTATGTATTAGGAGGAGGGGAGAGGTCAATGTCTCCTGGTGTCTGTGTATTAGGAGGAGGGGAGAGGTCAGTGTGTCCTGGTGTCTGTGTATTAGGAGGAGGGGAGAGGTCAGTGTGTCCTGGTATCTGTGTATTAGGAGGAGGGGAGAGGTCAGTGCCCCCTGGTGTCTGTATATTAGGAGGAGGGGAGAGGTCAGTGCCTCCTGATGTCTGTATATTAGGTGGAGGGGAGAGGTCAGTTCCCCCGGTGTCTGTGTATTAGGAGGAGGGGAGAGGTCAGTGTCCCCTGATGTCTGTGTATTAGGAGGGGAGAGGTCAGTGTCTCCTGGTGTCTGTGTATTAGGAGGAGGGAAGAGGTCAGTGTGTCCTGGTATCTGTGTATTAGGAGGAGGGGAGAGGTCAGTGTCCCCTGGTGTCTGTATATTAGTAGAAGGGGATAAGTCAGTGCCCCCTGGTGTCTGTGTATTTGGAGGAGGGGAGAGGTCACTGTGTCCCCTGATGTCTGTGTATTAGGAGGAGGGGAGAGGTCAGTGCCCCCTGGTGTCTGTGTATTAGGAGGGGAGAGGTCACTGTGTCCTGATGTCTGTATATTAGGAGGACGGGAGAGGTCAGTGCCCCCTGGTGTCTGTGTATTAGTAGGAGGGGAGAGGTCAGTGCCCCCTGGTGTCTGTATATTAGGATGAGGGGAGAGGTCAGTGCCCCTGGTGTCTGTGTATTAGGAGGAGGGGAGAGGTCACTGTGTCCTGATGTCTGTATATTAGGAGAAGGGGAGAGGTCAGTGCCCCCTTGTGTCTGTGTATTAAGATGAGGGGAGAGGTCACTGTGTCCTGATGTCTGTATATTAGGAGAAGGTGAGAGGTCAGTGCCCCCTGGTGTCTGTGTATTAGTAGGAGGGGAGAGGTCAGTGCCCCCTGGTGTCTGTGTATTAGGAAAAGGGGAGAGGTCAGTGCCCCCTGGTGTCTGTATATTAGGAGGAGGGGAGAGGTCAATGTCCCCTGATGTCTGTGTATTAGGAGGAGGGGAGAGGTCAATGTCCCCTGATGTCTGTGTATTAGGAGGAGGGGAGAGGTCAGTGTCCCCTGATGTCTGTGTATTAGGAGGAGGGGAGATGTCAGTGCCCCCTGATGTCTGTGTATTAGGAGGGAGAGGTCAGTTTCCCCTGATGTCTGTGTATTAGGAGGAGGGTAGAGGTCAGTGTGTCCTGGTATCTGTGTATTAGGAGGAGGGGAGAGGTCAATGTCCCCTGATGTCTGTGTATTAGGAGGAGAGGAGAGGTCAGTGTCCCCTGATGTCTGTGTATTAGGAGGAGGGGAGAGGTCAGTGCCCCCTGATGTCTGTGTATTAGGAGGAGGGGAGAGGTCAGTGCCCACTGATGTCTGTGTATTAGGAGGAGGGGAGAGGTCAGTGCCCCCTGATGTCTGTGTATTAGGAGGAGGGGAGAGGTCAGTGCCCCCTGATGTCTGTGTATTAGGAGGAGGGGAGAGGTCAGTGCCCTGATGTCTGTATATTAGGTGGAGGGGAGAGGTCAGTTTCACCGGTGTATGTGTATTAGGAGGGGAGAGGTCAGTGCCCCCTAATGTCTGTGTATTAGGAGGAGGGGAGAGGTCGGTGTACCCTGATGTCTGTGTATTAGGAGGAGGGGAGAGGTCAGTGCCCCCTGGTGTCTGTGTATTAGGAGGAGGGGAGAGGTCAGTGTCCCCTGATGACTGTATTAGGAGGAGGGGAGAGGTCAGTGTCCCCTGATGTCTGTGTATTAGGAGGAGGGGAGAGGTCAGTGCCTCCTGGTGTTTGTGTATTAGGAGGAGGGGAGAGGTCAGTGCCCCCTGGTGTCTGTGTATTAGGAGGAGGGGAGAGGTCAGTGTCCCCTGGTGTCTGTGTATTAGGAGGAGGGGAGAGGTCAATTCCCCCGGTGTCTGTGTATTAGGAGGAGGGGAGAGGTCAGTGCCCCCTGATGTCTGTGTATTAGGAGGAGGGGATAGGTCAGTGCCCCCTGGTGTCTGTGTATTAGGAGGAGGGGAGAGGTCAGTGCCCCCTGATGCCTGTGTATTAAGAGGAGGAGAGGTCAGCTCCCCCGGTGTCTGTGTATTAGGAGGGGAGAGGTCAGTGTCCCCTGATGTCTGTGTATTAGAAGGAGGAGAGGTCAGTGTCCCCTGATGTCTGTGCATTAGAAGGAGAGGTCAGCTCCCCCGGTGTCTGTGTATTAGGAGGGGAGAGGTCAGTGTCCCCTGGTGTCTGTGTATTAGGAGAAGGGGAGAGGTCAGTGTCCCCTGGTGTCTGTGTATTAGGAGGAGGGGAGAGGTCAATTCCCCCGGTGTCTGTGTATTAGGAGGAGGGGAGAGGTCAGTGCCCCCTGATGTCTGTGTATTAGGAGGAGAGGATAGGTCAGTGCCCCCTGGTGTCTGTGTATTAGGAGGAGGGGAGAGGTCAGTGCCCCCTGATGCCTGTGTATTAGGAGGAGGAGAGGTCAGCTCCCCCGGTGTCTGTGTATTAGGAGGGGAGAGGTCAGTGTCCCCTGGTGTCTGTGTATTAGAAGGAGGAGAGGTCAGTGTCCCCTGATGTCTGTGTATTAGAAGGAGGAGAGGTCAGTTCCACCGGTGTCTGTGTATTAGGAGGAGAGGTCAGTGTCCCCTGATGTCTGTGTATTAGGAGGGGAGAGGTCAGTGCCCCCTGATGTCTTTGTATTAGGAGGAGGGGAGAGGTCAGTGTACCCTGGTGTCTGTGTATTAGGAGGGGAGAGGTCAGTGCTCCCTGATGTCGGTATATTAGGTGGAGGGGAGAGGTCAGTGTCCCCTGATGTCTGTGTATTAGGAGGAGGAGAGGTCAGTGCCCCCTGATGTCTGTGTATTAGGAGGAGGGGAGAGGTCAGTTCCCCCGGTGTCTGTATATTAGGAGGAGGGGAGAGGTCAGTGTGTTACAGTGCGTCCTGTATACTGTATATTGGGAACTCCTCTCATTCCATGCATTCAGTAGTAATTAGAACCTGCTGCAGTCTGTGTTCCCGGGGAGGGTCTGAGGAAAGATCCTGAGGGAAGGACTGGGAGAGAGGAGTCACTCTGTCATCTCCTGGTGTACGGATCGCTGTCCTCTGCTGCCCGGCCTGGTGATAGGACACGGGGTATAAAGGTTGGTTCTATACTCTGAGTGACTTTGCCCATCTGCTGCACCTGTGGGTTCTCTGGGCATTCCCCCTGACCTGTTCCTGCTGCCATAGCCCCTGGGTCCTTTATCTTGTCATGTCCGTGGTGTGAGTTCCTCCGGTCTGTGTGGGACATTTCTTCTGCGTTCCTCAGTACCTGGCCCACGGCTATAGCTGGATCTGTATTTCCCTGACATTTTGGGTTTTCTGTGTTCCTCTTATTGAGCAGAATCGGACGTCTCACCCGGAGGGCGCCCTACGCCCACTGAGCCTCAGCCTGTGACTCTGAGGAAGGTATCAGCGGGGGTTACGCCCGGTTATACAGCGCTTACAGAATGAGGGCGACACATTGTATGGTGCTGCTGTCTGTCCTCCTGTCATCATCGGCCCACAGTGATCTGCTCTCCGTCACCAAGGACAGGATCCCACCGGTGTCCCAGGGATCCACTATACAGAAGAGACACGGTGTAAAAGAGACGGTGACTATGGCAGCCGCTGGGGTCCATTCGCCATCCCAGGACCCTGCTCCCAGCACAACACAGGGGACGGTGACTGGGAAGGAAACCCAGCAGCCACCAGGGAGAGTCTCCTCTGCCCATACAGGCCGGCAGCAGGTGAGCCCTATAGACACGGACAGATATCACGCTGATGTAGTGGAGGATTTCCATATTGTGAGCTGGGGGGGTGGGGGCGAGCTGGGGTGGCTGAGCTGGGAGGGTGTGGGCGAGCTGGGGTGGCTGAGCTGGGAGGGTGGGGGCGAGCTGGGGTGGCTAACCTGGGAGGGTGGGGGCGAGCTGGGGTGGCTGACCTGGGAGGGTGGGGGCGAGCTGGGGTGGCTGACCTGGGAGGGTGGGGGCTAGCTGGGGTGGCTGAGCTGGGGTGGCTGAGCTGGGGGGGTGGGGGTGAGCTGGGGAGGCTGAGCTGGGAGGGTAGGGGCGAGCTGGGGTGGCTGAGCTGGGAGGGTGGGGGATAGCTGGGGTGGCTGAGCTGGGGTGACTGAGCTGGGGTGATTGAGCTGGGGAGGCTGAGCTGAGGTGACTGAGCTGGGGAGGCTGAGCCGGGGGTGGTGGGGGCGAGCTGGGGAGGCTGAGCTGGGGGGGTGGGGGCGAGCTGGGGAGGCTGAGCTGGGAGGGTGGGGGCGAGCTGGGGTGGCTGAGCTGGGAGGGTGGGGGCTAGCTGGGGTGGCTGAGCTGGGGGTGGGGGTAAGCTGGGGAGGCTGAGCTGGGGGTGGTGGGGGCGAGCTGGGGAGGCTGAGCTGGGGGGGTGGGGGCGAGCTGGGGAGGCTAAGCTGGGAGGATGGGGGTGAGCTGGGGTGGCTGAGCTGGGGGGGTGGGGGTGAGCTGGGGAGGCTGAGCTGGGGAGGTGGGGGCGAGTTGGGGTGGCTGAGCTGGGGGGGTGAGCTGGGGAGGCTAAGCTGGGGGGGTGGGGGCGAGCTGGGGTGACTGAGCTGGGGGGGTGGGGGTGAGCTTGGGAGGCTGAGCTGGGGGGGTGGGGGTGAGCTGGGGTGGCTGAGCTGGGGGGGTGGGGGTGAGCTGGGGAGGTGGGGGTGAGCTGGGGAGGCTGAGCTGGGGGGGTGGGGGTGAGCTGGGGTGGCTGAGGTGGGGGTGAGTTGGGGTGGCTGAGCTGGGGGGGTGGGGGTAAGCTGGGGAGGCTGAGCTGGGGGGGTGGGGGTGAGCTGGGGTGGCTGAGGTGGGGGTGAGCTGGGGTGGCTGAGCTGGGGGGGTGGGGTGAGCTGGGGAGGCTGAGCTGGGGGGGTGGGGGTGAGCTGGGGTGGCTGAGCTGAGAGGGTGGGGGCTAGCTGGGGTGGCTAAACTGGGAGACTACCCAAAAATTCTATAGTATCGCAGACGTTCCGGGTGAGTGGGCGAGTGTACATATGACATGACGGCGCCCACACACGTAGCGTACACGTCACCCAGCTCCCGGCACGAGGGCCTGGACTTATACTGTTACAGGGGCTCCGTATAAAGAAACCACATCTCTAGGTGCACTGTGCCGAATGTAAAACAAACCCGATTAGTGGCAATAAAAGCGTCAGCCGTTAGGCCTCAGAATAATAATACACCTATAGTGGGGTCCGTTCATGACTATTATTATTTACCCTAAATAAAGACATTATTATTAATAATAATAATAATAATAATAATAATAATAATAATATATAATATCCTTAGCACCGGGACTGTCGGGGAGCTTTGAGAACTGGGGGCCTCATTCAGCATCAGTTGCAAATGCAAACAATTGAGCAATAAGCGATTCCCAGCACACTGCGCACACGTATACAGAGGACAGTGCGCAGGCGCCAAGTCTGGTCCGTGTCCGTACCTCGTATCTGCGATCACATTTAGCCATGATATAAAGGAGTGGTGGAGGCGTGTGAGTGGGAGGGGCATCTAATGTCTGCGATGCGCGGCGTGTAGTGGGTGTGTCGTTGGGCGTCACAATGGCAACATATGAGACGCAGATTGCAGGAATTGTAAAGAGCTGCGTTTATTGTCGGAATTCTGAGTGAATGTGCGCAATATTCTGGGGTTGTATAGTCGCAGATGAGATTGGGGGTTTGGCTGGCAGTATACGTAGATTTGCGTTCCGTGGCAATTGCAATCCGTGCTGAATGAAGCCCTGAGTTCGGGAAACTCTGCCCCTAATCCTTTCCATGCGTACCTGGATAGAGAGAACACACACGCCCCCTAGTGTCTGACTGCTGCCACATACAGCGACGCAGTCCAGGCTTGATGGAACCGCTCACAGAATACCAAATAGAGAAAGCAGACCCGTAGATCTGTGACACATCTGCGTCATTACTGTTCCCCTGTGCTCGGAGAGAGGCGCACACCCCAGCCGGGTTCTTGATACACATGATCATCTCAGCTACAAGCCCCACAGAGCAGCGAGAGCCGGATAAAGCGCAGGGTGGCTACCGGTCTGCCATACGTCTGGGCTCTGGTCCTCACTGTTATATGCGCTCTGTGTGCACCGGGTCACAGTCTCGGGGGGCTCATTACATTGGGAGTATCTTCATGCAGATAACAATTGTTCTTGTAATGTTTATTCCAGATGGTCGGTGACCTCAGGGGCCGGTTACAGTGCGCAAGCCTATGGTCCTCACTGTTATATGCGCTCTGTGTGCACCGGGTCACAGTCTCGGGGGGGGGAGGCTCATTACATTGGGAGTATCTTCATGCAGATAACAATTGTTCTTGTAATGTTCATTCCAGATGGTCGGTGATTTCGGTACCGGTTACAGCGCGCAGGCCTCTGGTCCTCACTGTTATATGCGCTCTGTGTGCACCGGGTCACAGTCTCGGGGGGGCTCATTACATTGGGAGTATCTTCATGCAGATAACAATTGTTCTTGTAATGTTTATTCCAGATGGTCGGTGACCTCGGGGGCCGGTTACAGCGCGCAGGCCTCTGGTCCTCACTGTTATATGCGCTCTGTGTGCACCGGGTCACAGTCTCGGGGGGGGGGGGGGGGGGGGGGGGCTCATTACATTGGGAGTATCTTCATGCAGATAACAATTGTTCTTGTAATGTTCATTCCAGATGGTCGGTGATTTCGGTACCGGTTACAGTGTGCAGGCCTCTGGCGCTCAGACCGCAGGTGGGCGTATTACGCTATGTATATAAGGATGAGTGTGCGTCATTCTGCATAGAGATGGGTTCTCCACCTTCAGACGACCTAACGTTACTGTCTTACGTGCTTCATGCTGCATAGAGATGGGTTCTCCACCTTCAGACGACCTAACGTTACTGTCTTACGCCATCCTGTCATTGCTTTTTCTATGTAGTGCAATAGCTTTCAGCAGTGTCGTTATATCATCAGGCTGAGCTGATGACTGTCATCTCTCTGGGAAAGGAACAAAAGCCTTCAAGGGTTAATGCCAGAGCTATGAATGGGTTCAGTAGGTTTTGTCCACAGTTAGAACGTCAACATGGCCATAACGCCGACACTGATGAAATATTGACACACTAACGATGTTGGCAATATTAAGGATCCCAGTTATATACCAAGGAGCGGCCGCAGCAGATCTCTGCAGCAGTCCCTCCATTTCCAGTCGCAGAAGCAGTCCCTATGGGGTTCTACAGGGGCTACTATATGTCAGATTATCCAAGCTCTGGAACACAAGACAGAGAGGTCGGAGGGCCCTGCTCGCAAACACAATGCTGTCAATCACTATTCTTAGTAAATTTGGATTTGATAGAACATGTACCTGTTTGTGCTCAGGATGTCACGTAGTGATTGTGTGCTTACAGCTGCTTAGTATTGCATTTGTTATACTTTGTGTGTATTTATGTTTGTAGACATTGATGAATGTGCTGCTCTGGTGCCCCCTTGTGGATTGTACTCTAACTGCACGAACACAATTGGCTCATTCATTTGCCGCTGTCATCGTGGATTCCTGAAAGGATCAGACCGCTGTGAGGGTGAGAAGCAGAGACCTGTATTACTGACAGTATAATCTGTATCCATGACCTGCTGCTCCTCCGCAGACAGAGCACCTCACAGCGATTGCAGAGCTGTACTATAGTTATATGTATTATTGTAGAGCCACTGCTGCAATGTTCTGCAGAGTGCACATGTAATGCTATCTATCACACACCTGAGCCTAGGGGCCAGGAACGCCCTCCGCATATTCATAGACCCGCCTCATGCAGTACAGCGTCACCCTACTCTAATAGACAAGGATTGCAGCCAGGCGGACACGGGGTCACACTGTACAGTGTAGGTGCATTTAATATGTTACAGCAGTGGTTCTCAGACCGTGTGCCGTGGCTCCCTGGGGTGCCTCGGGACACTGGCAGGGGTGCCTCGTGACACTGGCAGGGGCGCCTCGGGACACTGGCAGGGGCGCCTCGGGACACTGGCAGGGGCGCCTCGGGACACTGGCAGGGGCACCTCGGGACACTGGCAGGGGCACCTCGGGACACTGGCAGGGGCACCTCGGGTTGGTGGTCCAGGACCAATTCATATTATTTATGGTTAATATTATAGACAAAACCAGTGCTGGTAGCTGCCAATCATACAGACGCGACACCTGTCCCTCATCACTGTATGATAGAGGATGCACAGTACCACTTCTCTCTCCCAATATGCTGGATATGATAGAGGATGCACAGTACCACTTCTCTCTACCTGTATGCTGGGTATGATAGAGGATGCACAGTACCACTTCTCTATCCCTGCATGCTGGGTTTGATAGAAGATGCACAGTACCACTTCTCTCTCCCTGTATACTGGGTATGATAGAGGATGCACAGTACCACTTCTCTCTCCCTATATGCTGGATATGATAGAGGACGCACAGTACCACTTCTCTCTCCCTATATGCTGGATATGATAGAGGACGCACAGTACCACTTCTCTATCCCTGCATGTTGGGTATGATAGAGGATGCACAATAACACTTCTCTATCCCTGCATGCTGGGTGTGATAGAGGATGCACAGTACCACTTCTCTATCCCTGCGTGCTAGGTATGATAGAGGATGCACAGTACCACTTCTCTCTCCCTGTATGCTGGGTATGATAAAGGATGCACAGTACCACTTCTCTCTCCCTGTATGCTGGGTATGATAGAGGATGCACAGTACCACTTCTCTTTCCCTGTAGGCTGGGTATGACAGATGATGCACAGTACCACTTATCTCCCCCTGTATGCTGGGTATGATAGAGGATGCACAGTACCACTTCTCTCCCTGTATGCTGGGTATGATAGAGAATGTACAGTACCACTTATCTCCCCCTGTATGCTGGGTATGATAGAGGATGCACAGTACCACTTCTCTCCCTGTATGCTGGGTATGATAGAGAATGTACAGTACCACTTCTCTCTCCCTGTATGCCGGTTATGATAGAGGATGCACAGTACCACTTCTCTCTCCCTGTATGCTGGGTATGATAGAGGATGCACAGTACCACTTCTCTTTCCCTGTATGCTGGGTATGATAGAGGATGCACAGTACCACTTCTCTCTCCCTGTATGCTGGGTATGATAGAGGATGCACAGTACCACTCCTCTCTCCCTGTATGCTGGGTATGATAGAGGATGCACAGTACCACTCCTCTCTCCCTGTATGCTGGGTATGATAGAGGATGCACAGTACCACTTCTCTATCCCTGCATGCTGGGTGTGATAGAGGATGCACAGTACCACTCCTCTCTCCCTGTATGCTGGGTATGATATAGGATGCACAGTACCACTTCTCTTTCCCTGTAGGCTGGGTATGACAGATGATGCACAGTACCACTTATCTCCCCCTGTATGCTGGGTATGATAGAGGATGCACAGTACCACTTCTCTCCCTGTATGCTGGGTATGATAGAGAATGTACAGTACCACTTCTCTCTCCCTGTATGCTGGATATGATAGAGGATGCACAGTACCACTTCTCTCTCCCTGTATGCCGGATATGATAGAGGATGCACAGTACCACTTCTCTCTCCCTGTATGCTGGGTATGATAGAGGATGCACAGTACCACTTCTCTTTCCCTGTATGCTGGGTATGATAGAGGATGCACAGTACCACTTCTCTTTCCCTGTATGCTGGGTATGATAGAGGATGCACAGTACCACTTCTCTCTCCCTGTATGCTGGGTATGATAGAGGATGCACAGTACCACTCCTCTCTCCCTGTATGCTGGGTATGATAGAGGATGCACAGTACCACTTCTCTCTCCCTGTATGCTGGGTATGATAGAGGATGCACAGTACCACTTCTCTCTCCCTGTATGCTGGGTATGATAGAGGATGCACAGTACCACTTCTCTCTCCCTGTATGCTGGGTATGATAGAGGATGCACAGTACCACTTCTCTCTCCCTGTATGCTGGGTATGATATAGGATGCACAGTACCACTTCTCTCTCCCTGTATGCTGGGTATGATAGAGGATGCACAGTACCACTCCTCTCTCCCTGTATGCTGGGTATGATAGAGGATGCACAGTACCACTTCTCTCTCCCTGTATGCTGGGTATGATAGAGGATGCACAGTACCACTTCTCTCTCCCTGTATGCTGGGTATGATAGAGGATGCACAGTACCACTTCTCTCTCCCTGTATGCTGGGTATGATATAGGATGCACAGTACCACTTCTCTCTCCCTGTATGCTGGGTATGATAGAGGATGCACAGTACCACTCCTCTCTCCCTGTATGCTGGGTATGATAGAGGATGCACAGTACCACTCCTCTCTCCCTGTATGCTGGGTATGATATAGGATGCACAGTACCACTTCTCTTTCCCTGTATGCTGGGTATGATAGAGGATGCACAGTACCACTTCTCTTTCCCTGTATGCTGGGTATGATAGAGGATGCACAGTACCACTCCTCTCTCCCTGTATGCTGGATATGATAGAGGACGCACAGTACCGCTTCTCTCTGCCTATATACTAGATGCAAGAACAATGCAGAATCACAGAATTGAACCTACAGTAAGGATGACATATAAACTCACTTTACTTAATTTCTCATACGTCCTAGAGGATGCTGGGGTCAGCGTCAGTAGCATGGGGTATAGACGGTTCCGCAGGAGCCATGGGCACTTTAAGACTTTTCAAGGGTGTGAACTGGCTCCTCCCTCTATGCCCCTCCTCCTGACCTCAGTTTTAGAAATGTGCCCAGGCAGACTGGATGCACTCTGAGGAGCTCTCCTGAGTTTTTCTGAAAAGTCTTATTTAGGTTTTTTATTTTCAGGGAGAACTGCTGGCATCAGACTCCTTGCATCGTGGGACTGAGGGGGCAGACACGACACCATTAGCTCCTGAAGGGTACTGAACGCTAGCCGTGTCTAGATGCTCACTCCCACAGCACGCCGTCACCCCCCTCACAGAGCCAGAGGTCAAAAGACAGGTGAGTGTACAGAAGAGAGGATCTTCAGTCATCATGACGGATAACAGGTACCGCGCAGCGGGCGGGAACGCTGCACGCCATGCTACCCATTACACAGGCACAGCAGGGTGCATGGCGCAGGGGGGGGGGGGGCCTGGGCAGCATGAATCCTACTCAAAACTGGCTAAAAGGGGACATAAGATGCTGAAGCACAGTCCTAGCCCCCGCCACTATGGGGAACGCGCCACTATGGGGGCGGGGCTTCCTCCTCAGTCAGCCAGCACACTGCTCAGCGCCATTTTCTCCACTCAGGCTGCAGGAGAAGAAACACTGGTCCTCCTCCACTACTGAACCAAGTATCAGGGTGTAAATAAGGGGGGGCACAGTGTATTTGGTGCTGTATTGTATAATTTGACATTATAAAAGCGCTACAGGTCTCTGTGGACATTTTATATTACACAGGGATTTTATATTGGTGCTGAGTTGTGAACTGGCTGCTCCTATCTGTGTCCTTCTGACAGATTTTACTGTGGGTCTGTCCCCTATAAGTCCCGGAGTGTCTGTGGTGTGGTTGTGCACGTGTGTGACATGTCTGAGGCAGGGAGCTCTTCCACTGAGGGATCCATTTTAGGGACACAGAGTTGTAATGTGGTGGCGCTGCCGGCACACCATGAGCCTGAATGGGTGAAAGAAATACGTGACAGTGTGAATCATATCAGTAAGAGATTGGATAAGTCGGGTGGTCTTCAGTATGCCGACTGACGGGATCCCGGCGCACAGTATACCGGCGCCGGAATCCCGACAGCCGGCATACCGACACTTATTCTCCCTCGTGGGGGTCCACGACCCCCCTGGAGGGAGAATAGAATAGCGTGGCGCGCGTAGCGTGGCGCGCGTAGCGAGCCCGCAAGGGGCTCATTTGCACTCGCCACACTGTTGGTAAGCCGGCGGGTTGGCTCCCGGCGCTGGTATGCTGGTCACCGGGACCCCGACCGCCGGCATACCATACTGAACCCGATAAGTCTGAGTCTCATGCAGAAAACTGGGGAAAATCGGTGGAAGATGCGATTTTTAATAGTTCTGCCTTTTCATCCACGGGCGACCCCTCTGGGTCACATAAAAGGTCATTTGCACAAATAGTACATACTGATACCGACACGGACTCTGATTCCTATGTCGACACTGGTGATTCCAGGGGAACAGATCCAAAATGAGCGAAAAACATTCAATACATGATTGTGGCTATAAAGGAGGTCTTAGAAGTTACGGAGCCCCCTCCCTTACCACAGGAGAAGGCTTACTTTTATAAAGAAAAGAAAATTAATGTAACTTTCCCTCCATCTCATGAGCTGAACAGTCTCTTTGAGGGAGTCTGGGCAAACCCTGAAAAGAGGTTTCAGATTCCTAAAAGAATTCAGGTAGCGTACCCTTTCCCGGCAGAGGACAGGAAAAGGTGGGAGTCACCCCCCCCCTCCCCCGTTCTAGACAGTGCCCTGTCACGGTTAACAAAAAAGGTGATTCTCCCTGCGCCTGGGACGGCTTCACTAAAAGAGCCGGCAGACCGCAAGTTAGAGACTACGTTGTAATCTATTGATGTGGCCAATGGGACACTACTCAGGCCTACCATTGCCTGTGAGTGGGTGAGTAGTGCTATTGAAAAGTGGTCAGAAAACTTGTCATCAGACATAGACACAATAGATAGAGACGAGATACTCCTAACGTTAGGTCATATCAAAGACGCTGCCGCGTACGTACTAGAAACCATGAAATATATTGGTCTCTTGGGATCAAAAGCCGCTACCATGGCGATCTCAGCATGGAGGGCGTTGCGGATTCGCCAATGGAATGCTGACGCAGATTCCAAAAGGAATATGGAGGCTCTCCCGTACAAAGGTGAGGCCTTGTTTGGAGATGGGCTGGATGCTTTAGTTTCTGCCGCTACCGCGGGTAAGTCGACATTCTTGCCTTATGATCCTGCGCCAGCGAAAAAGACACATCACTCTCAGATGCAGTCCTTTCGGCCCAATAAATACAAAAAGGGTAAAGGTTCTCCTTTCTTTGCAGGTAGAGGAAGGGGAAAAGGAAAAAAGCCCACAGTGTCTACAGGATCACATGAGCAGAAATCAACCTCTGCTTCTGCCAAACCTGCAGCATGATGCTGTGGCTCCCTTGCGGGAGTCTGCTCAGGTGAGGGCACGTCTGAAACTCTTCAGTCAGTTCTGGGTTCAATCTGGACTGGACCCGTGGTTCTTACAAATAGTGTCCCACGGGTACAAACTGGAGTTTCAACACATTCCCCCATGCCTATTTTTCAAATCGGCCTTACCAGCTTCTGTCCCAGACAGGGAAGTGGTAGCAGCAATACAAAAATTGTGTCAGGATCAAGTCATTGTCCTGGTTCCCTTGTCACAACAAGGAGAAGGGTTTTATTGAAGCCTATTTGTAGTTCCGAAGCCGGACAGCTCGGTCAGACCAATCCTAAAAACCTAAAAAATCTGAATCTCTACCTGCAAAGGTTCAAGTTCAGGATGGAATCTCTGAGGGCAGTGGTTTCCAGTCTGGAGGAGGGGGAATTCATGGTGTCAGTGGACATAAAAGATGCCTACTTACATGTTTCCATTTATCCTCCTCATCAAGCTTATCTGAGATTCACAGTGCAGGATTGTCATTACCAATTTCAGACGTTACCGTTCGGACTTTCCACGGCTCCGAGTGTGTTCACCAAGGTAATGGCGGAGATGATGGTCCTCCTTCGACAGCAAGGAGTCAATATAATTCCTTACCTGGACGATCTCCTGATGAAAGCGAGGTCCAGAGAAAAGCTGGTGCAAAATATTGCACTCTGCCTGACAATACTTCAACATCACGGTTGGATCATAAATGTCCTTTCTGGGGATGATACTGGACACAGAGGTGCAGAGGGTATTTCTTCCAGTAGAAAAGGCTCTGGAAATCCAGAGAATGGTCAAACAAGTCCTGAAACCAACAAGAGTGTCGATTCATCAATGCATTCGGTTGTTGGGAAAGATGGTAGCGGCCTACGAGGCCATACAGTTTGGCCGATTCCATGCCAGAGTATTCCAGTGGGACCTGTTGAACAAGTGATCCGGATCCCATCTGCACATGCATCAGCGGATAATCCTGTCATCCAAAGCCAGAATTTCGCTCCTGTGGTGGCTACACAGTTCTCACCTACTAGAGGGACACAGATTCGGGATTCAGGACTGGATCCTGGTAACCACGGATGCAAGTCTCCGAGGCTGGGGAGCAGTCACACAGGGAGAATCCTTCCAAGGAAGATGGTCAAGTCAAGAAACTTGTCTTCACATAAATGTTCTGGAGTTGAGAGCCATTTATAACGGCCTTCTACAAGCGGTGCATCTTCTCCAAGATCCACCCGTACAGATCCAGTCAGACATTGTAACAGCAGTCAGGGCGGAAGGAAAAGCAGAGCGGCAATGGCAGAGGTGTCAAGGATCCTCCGCTGGGCAGAAAGACATGCAAGAGCTCTGTCGGCAATTTTCATTCCGGGTGTGGACAACTGGGAAGCAGACTTCCTCAGCAGACATGGGCCAGTATTTACTAAAAATCCGAGTTTGGACGATTTGTGTTTCTAAGTCCCAACACGGGAATTCACAAAGCACAAATCTCGGCAGTGTTTGGGACATTCGTAATAGTTTGAACGGCAAAGTACACAAATACGAATGAATAGACCATCGGTCAAACGCGCCTGTTATTTCATACAATACGGGAATTCACTATTCATTCGTATTTGGGTGTTAGTCTCTGAGTGCTCAATTGCGGTCGGATTTGTTTGCGATTCGTTAAAATATGCAGCAAAAAAATAGACCTGATTTTTTCAGCCGTGTTTACATGTGTTGACACTTACAAATCATTCTAACCTGAATTAGGATGCCTATAAAAGGGACACAAACTTCTCTCATGCAAAATAATTTATTTCCTTATGTTTGCTGGCCAAAACTTGTAGATTTGTAAGGCAATACACATTTTTCAACATATATCCATTATTACACACATTTGTGTTCAACTTTCAAATATTTCAAATGTTGTTGTTTCTGCATCATGTTTTTAAATCTGATTACTTATTTTTAACACACACAAACATGGCACAACAATAATGTCAGTCATTTTCGGACTGAATTATCTAAATATTACCCCCAACATATTAGGACACTTTTAGCCAACTCAATTGTGTTTTTCTTGTCAATTCGTCTAGAGAAGAAATGTAAAACAGTTACAATTCACATTGTAAATTGTATTGGTCATGGATGAATCTGCCTGGCTGCCAATTAGTCTGTCTGCTGGATCAAAGAATGATTAGAATCTAGAAAGAGTAATGATTAGAAAAAAATCAAGTGGTCTTCTTTCTGCCTGCTTAAGACAATCTGCCTGGCTGCCAATTAGTCTGTCTGCTGGCTCAAAGAATGATTAGAATCTACAAAGAGTAATGATTAGAAAAAATCAAGTGGTCTGCTTTCTGCCTGCTTAAGACAATCTGCCTGGCTGCCAAATAGTCTGTCTTCTGGCTCAAAGAATGATTAGAAACTAGAAAGAGTAATGATTAGAAAAAAATCAAGTGGTCTGCTTTCTGCATGCTAACATCTATGTGCAGCTCAAACAACAGTTTCCTGCTAACAAAAAATACAAAGATGATAAAGAAGAAATGTGCGTACAAAATTCCTGTTGTTGTTTGTACCAGTTATAATTAATGATGTTGTACAAATTGTCAAGGAGCTAAGTGTTATATATATTCTGTTAATCATACACTTGGTAAGTGTTTTGTTTCTCTTCTCTTTAAAGAAATGGGTGTGGTTTTTTTATGTTTATTTGGGTGGTTGCTTGTCCTGGCCTTTGCCTTTACCACTGTCGTGTTGGCGTGCTCTGGTGGAGCGCCTTGGTGGTGATGACACTGGCGTTACATTTGGAGTAGTCGTACGAGAACTGCTGCTTGTTTGCTGTTGCTGCAGGGATCTGAGTGTTTCATTGAGGTTAGTGAGGGTGGCATTGAGTTCACGTGTTGCAGCATTTTGATTGTCTACAATTCTGGACATGGATTCATTGATCATTTGATTGCTTTCTAAAATGTTGATATAGCTTTGCTGTTGTCTGTGCTGTTCTTCCATTATGCGCTGTAAGTTGCCCATGACATGTGTAATGTCTGCATGCATGATTTCCATGGTATTTGCAATTCTTGTGTTTGTTTCATTTTGTCTACTCAGATTTCTGCTGATTCGTCTGAGGTGAGATGGTAGGCTTGCAAACATTTGGGTCTGCCTACGCAGGCAATCTTCATTAGTAGCCTGCTGTCTAGCCCAAATGGTCCATAACACTTGATCAGGGCCTTGTGTTACTAATGTTGTTGGGCTGTGTTGGGGTGGTGGTGTGCTTTGCTGTGGTGGAGTACTCACAGGTGCTGGGGGGCTGATTCCTTCGATTACTGGATGCATTTCTAACATGATTGTGTCATCCATGTCACTGTGTTGCTGTTGTTGCGGAGGGATGCTGGTACCAGGACTAGAAGCTGAAATTAAAAACATGTATCCGTTACTTATCCATATGTTTAATACATTGGTACAAAGCACTAAACATGGAACACATGTAATGGACTGGTGCTTTCAGATATCCGGCCTAGCAACATCATCACTCATTACTTAAATACATACATATGCCTGTTTGTGGCAAATGTGTCTGGTTACTTCATTCTGAAAGCAAACACATGAGTTGTATGGTACATCAGACATACTCCTGCCTAAAAACACATTGTAATCCATAATGTGTTGCCTTATAGTGTCTCCAACCAAAACATAGTAATGTTTTTGTATGCAGTTGGCAATGTTAGGACAAACACACATGTGTAAATGATTCTAACAACCTTACTATTTGCAAAGCTTACACATGAGTTTCTGTTGCAGCATCTTCCACACAATGTGCTACTGTATGGCTGAAGTGGACATACATATCTTTACTGGATGTTGTGAAGGCCATTTTGTTAGGTTTCCATTTCATGTTTTACTGACTTGGGTAAGTATAGCAGATTTTGATGGGTATTTACTTAATGAGTTTAAGTAAATGGTTTTTTAAAGATCTGACATTTTTAAATGTTATCACAGTTTGTTACTCACAATCAAGATGAGGGGAGTGTGGTTGGCGTCTTGGAGGTGTGTCCAAAATTTGGAGTGTGGGCACCAAACAAACAGTAGATAATCTTCGTGGCGGGGTAGCCTGCTGTGGTTGGCCCTGGACATCAGACCTTGCTTTCTTTGCTGGCAGATGTTTTTTGTGGTGTGTTCCAGAAGTGCGCCTTCTGCTGCTTAAGACTTCTTTGGATGGACCTAGTATTGAAAGTGACATTTTGTTATGGCCATTCATTTACAAACCTAACCTATACTACAATGGACACTTTACCTGCTTCCGCAGCGTCATCATCATCAGATGTGATGGGAGTGACTGTAGGACGACCAGTACTGCTTTTTTTCAACACTAAATAAAAAAAATAAAAAAACATGCTATTGTTAATACATCCACCCATTATGCTTATAAACATTACTTCTTAAAAAATGGATGTTTTATTATGAATCTAAAAATAAGGACATTAAACACAAAAAGCACGACAACAAACCCAAAACATTGTCCAATAGCCATATGCACTATGGAAAGTGCAACACAGGGAATCATATACAGGACACAGACATAGGACACAATTCCAAAAACATACACTAACAAGCCAAAACACACACAGCTTCATTTTCTAATAAAAGGAAAAAAATTACAGATGCAATATAGAAATAGGTCTGTGATGTGGCACTCCAAACACACATTACCACAATATGAGGCCAAAAAAAAAATACAGTAAGGTAACTAAGTCTGCAGTTGTTGTGTCAGTGTACAAATACAGACTCACAATGAACCAGCAAATAGTGGCCTTGACTTAAACAATATTACATTGAGTACTAAAGAATTCGAGGGACAAATTAGGCCCAAGAATAAATAAGCGTCCTGGGTTTTTTAAAAGAAGGAGCCTGGGGCAGGGATTAAGGGAAAGGGGGAGGGGGGGGGGGGAATAGAGCAAGTAGCACAGTAGGATCCTATAGGAGAAAGGGGAGGAGAGTTACCTGGGAGGTACAAAAGACCAGGAAGAACAGGCAGGCTCCCTCTTTCATTGCTGATTAAGGATCCAAGAAGGCACCCACCATCACAGCTCCTGGAATCAAAGGAAGGCATAAGTACAATTTACATTACTAACCCCCCTGCGCTCCCCCTCTCCCAAACTGCAGGTATATACACATACTGCAGTCCCCATTCAAGCATCCATACACAGTTAGCCCAAGTCATTTAAGACCCATCGCTGCACAAACAGCATGCCCAGGCCTAAGAGGAATGCAGCCCCCCCCCAGCGTCTCATACAAGCAGACGCACCGAAGTCCGCGGCAGCGGGCGGTACTGCACGCGGCCACGGGACCCGGCCGGGGTCGGCGAGACCCCCACCCGCTTCCCCCCTCCATACCTGGCTGGCGCGCGGCGGCCTCGAGGCAGGCTCCGGCGAGCCAACGCACAGCCCGGCGCGGGATGTGATACAGCACATCCCGTCGCTCGGCACGCAAGCCCCTCCCCTTCCGGCGCCGAGCGAACGCGTCACGCTCGGCGCCGCTCTGCAGCAGCGGCAGCCTGAAACCCCGGCTTCGGCGGTGCAGGCCCCACCGCCGGAGCACACACAGAATCCCCCCCCCGCAGCCCTAGGCACCGGCGCGTACCCACAAATGAGGGGGCGCACAGACAATAGGCGGCAGCAGCAGATTGCGGCTCCGGAGGGACATGCCCCACCGCCGGAGCCCGCATGTACACCCCCCGCATCCCTGGACATGTATAGCACGTACCCATACACGTTGGGACGTGCAAACCAGGGGCAGGCACCACCGCCGGAGCCCACATGTAACCCCCCCGCATCCCAAGGCATTAACAGCATGCACCCGCACATGATGGGGCATGCACAGCAGCCGCATAGCACGCCTCCGGCGGGACAGGCCCCACCGCCGGAGCCATGGCATACACCCCCAACGGCGCTGCACATGAGCCACACGTACCCACCAATATTGGTGCGGAGCTCCCTCACACCGCACGCACTGCCAGAACAAGCGGCGTGCAGCCAGCCGCAATACGCACCGGTGCAGCATATGGGGTGGGGGCAACAGCACACATCGCTCCCCCCCCCCTGGTGGCAGGCAGGGCTGCACCCTCCCCCGGCCCATTACCCGCAATGGGCGAGCGGCTGGCCCACCAGCGCCCAAACCCCATGGTACCCACCCCCGTCGCAGCCCGCAGCAGCAAGCCATTACACACACCCGGGAGGAGCCCTCCACAGGGCAACCCCCCTCCAGTCATGCGGGCTGCCCCTCACCTTAGACAGCGGCCCGCAACAGCATCCGGGTCAGGCAATGGGGACAGGGAGCAGCGGAAGGTTGGGGTCAGGAGACCGCGGACAGAGCAGTAGGGCGCAGGCCCTCCAGCCGCTAGAGGGGCAGCAGCGGCACCCAGTGGAGCAGCCTCGGCCGCAACCGGCAGATACGTTACACATATCCTCTGTGAGGTTACAGGTTCCAGCCTCCATAGAAGATAGACAGCCGGCACCAGGGCCACCATCAGATCAAGTCCCGGCGGGCGCGCTGCGCGACGAGGGACAGAACGGAGCGGCAGAGATGGTCAATCGGACACCCGAGGCTTCAGGAACAGGTGAGCGAAAGTCTTTTTCTAGCAGTAGCGAATCATACACTGACTCGAGCGACTCATCTAGCTCCGCCGAAAGGCGGCGACAGTTCAGAAAATATTTTAAACGCAAAAGGAGTAGCAAGAAGCGCAGCAGGGATGCGGGGAAGAAGGGGGACGCAGGGCCAGATTCGCAGGAGAGTATGGTGCACTGCGCTAATACAGCAATATTGAGGGGGGTTAGGCCAAAGGTAAAGGATGGTATACGTAAGGGAAAGTTCGTGGACGTCTTCGCAATGACGGAGGAAGCGAAGCGCGGTCTAAAGGCGGCTAAGGCAGCGGGCGCAAGGGAAGAGGAGGCGCGAAGAGATTACGCGCATTGGACGGAGGGTATGTATGTTTTCGCAGCATGCTACATTGAAACAAGGCCGGCCGAGGCCTTGAACATCCTCCGTTACATGCACATGATACATACCATGTACATGACGGCCAGAACGGGGGTTTGGAGGCAATATGACGAAAAATTTAGAGAAAAGCAAGAAGGGTTGAAGGTCATTAGTTTTGGGGTAAAAGACGTAGAGGTTTGGCTGGAAGTCACAAATCAGGCGACACAACCGGCAGAGCGCAGGCAGCCCTTTCTGCCAAAAGCAGGCGGTAGCGCCGCAACAAAAGGGAAATGCTACGCGTTTAATTCCCACACATGCAGCAGGGGAGCGGGTTGCCGTTACAAGCACACATGCATGCGCTGCAACGCAAATCATTCAGCCAAAGACTGCAGTCGCGCCCAAGGTAAAGGGGGGGATAAGCAAGGCGCCCTCCCCAATAAATACTGAACCGCTACAGCGTTGGCTAGGCCGCTACCCGCTAAGAGGGGAGGCGGCCTTCTTGGAAAAGGGGTTCAGGGAGGGTTTCAAGTTACCACTAGAGAGGCCAGTGTCAGCAGTAGCAAAGAGGAATTTAAAGTCAGCAAGAGATTTCCCGGAGGTGGTCAGGGCCAAAATAGACGGGGAAATACAGTTGGGGCGCATGGCTGGACCATTCCCCTCGCCGCCCCTAGAAGGGCTGTGCGTTTCACCGCTAGGGGTCGTCCCTAAGAAAGAGGCAGGAAAGTTCCGGTTGATACAGCACCTATCTTTTCCAGAGGGCGAATCAATAAACGATGCCCTAGACCCCCAGGCGTGTAGCGTATCATACCAATCGTTCGAGCAGGCGCTAGCCATGGTGCAGGGTTGCGGCGAAGGGGCGTTGCTGGCAAAAGTTGATATCGAGTCCGCGTTTCGCCTGCTACCACTCCACCCAAATTCCTTCAGGTACATGGGTTTTAAGCTAGGCGAACAATACTACATAGACAAATGCCTACCAATGGGTTGCTCTATCTCATGCGCTTTCTTCGAGAGGTTCAGCTCATTCCTAGAATGGTGCGTGAAGGCAGGGACAGGCGCGAACGGGGTAACGCATTACTTAGACGACTTCCTGCTAATGGGCCCTAAGGGCAGCAAGGAATGCAAGGAGCTGTTATTCTCGACGCAGGCGCTGTTCAGGCAGCTAGGGGTCCCGATAGCAGCAGAGAAGACGGAAGGGCCCACACCAAGGCTAACATTTCTAGGCATAGAGATTGACACGGAGCTTGGCCTGTGCAGACTACCGGTTGAGAAGATAGAAAAACTGAGGGGCAGGCTGCAGGAATGCGCAGGGGCGGAAAAAGTCACGCTAAAACAGATGCAGTCGTTGTTAGGATTGTTGAATTTTGCATGCAGGGTCATTCCCATGGGCAAAGTGTTTTGTCGCAGGTTAGAGAGGGCGACCTGCAGGGTCAGGAAGGCGCGTTATAAGATACGCATATCAAGCGAGCTGAGGCAGGACATGCGGGTATGGTTGGAATTCCTAAAGGAGTTCAATGGGGTACGAGTATGGCTGCCCGAGCCGGTGCACAGCACAGGGCTACAATTGTACACCGACGCCTCTGGGGCAGTTGGCTTTGGGGCTTACTTGGCAGGGGAATGGTGCGCGCAGCCTTGGCCGGAGGCATGGCGTGAGGCCGGGTGGACAAAAAATATGTTGCTGCTGGAGCTCTTCCCCATAGTAGTAGCGGTGGAGTTATGGGCAGACAGGTTGGCGAACAAAAGCATAGTATTCTGGTGCGATAACTTAGGGGTGGTACAGGCGATAAGCAACCAGAAAGCGGAATCGCCGCAAGCGCTCAGGCTACTGAGGCACCTAGTGCTGCGCTGCTTGCAAAAGAACATAGACTTCATAGCGCGCCACGTCCCGGGGGTGGAAAATGAGATTGCGGATGCACTTTCCAGGTTCCAGTGGGATAGATTCAGGGCGCTCGCACCACAAGCCAGGTCGGAAGGTTTACACTGTCCTGATTATATCTGGCAGATTATCAAGCCGGGCTAGCAAGGCTAGCAAGAAAGGCAGTGGCACCGCGGACGCTGAGGACGTACGAGGCGGCTTTCAGCGAATGGCAGGCGTTCAGGATAGGAAAAGGAGAGGCGGGTAAGAACGCTCGCGAGGAACTGTTGGAGTACGTGTGGCAGGGGTATAGCCAGGGGAGATCTAAGGCAGCAATGTCCGCAACACTCGCAGGGATAGCGTACGTCGCAAAGCTTAGAGGGGAGGAGGACCCAACAAAGTCATTTCTGTTATCAAAAGCGCTAAAAGGGTGGGCAAGGGAGCAGGCGACGCCAGGCGACGCGCGCAGGCCCATAGGGCGCCCCATGCTTAAGAACTTAATAGAAGTAGTGAGTCGCATTGCAGCGGATGAGTACGAAACAGGGCTTTTCCGCCTGGCTTTTTCCCTCGCATTCTTAGGAGCTTTCAGGGTAGGGGAGCTGGTAGCGAGCTCCAAGAGCTCAAAAGATTCGGGCCTAATGGCAGGCAACGTAGCGGTGGAAAAAGATAGGGTGCTCTGCAAAATACACAAGTCAAAAACAGATCAGTTAGGCCGGGGGCGCTGGGTAACGATAGGAAGGCAGGAAGAGCAAAGCACATGCGCGGTAACACTGGCAAGCGATTTCGAGCGGAGACGCCCGCAAGGGCCCTGGCCGCAGTGGCTAGTGCACGATAGCGGTTCACCCCTGACTAGATTCCAGTTCCAAAGCGTATTCAAGAAGGGCCTGAGGGCATTGCAGCTGCCCGTGGGGCAATACGGTACCCATTCCTTTAGGATAGGGGCGGCTACCTGCGCGGAGGCGGAGGGGTTGCCAGCAAGCGAGATCAAAAAGCTAGGCAGGTGGAAGTCGGGAGCGTACAAGGTATACTTACGCACGGAAAAGCACGACTAGAAAGCAGCGCGGCGTCTTTCGCGAAACCCAAGGCCTTAAGCTGCCCGCCATTAAAATGGGGGATTGAAGGAATTTTTCCAATTTTGCCCTCAAACAAAATGAGGTTTTGTGGTTTTCGCCTTCATTTGGGTCGCGTGAAAGTTCGCAAGCAAAGGCCGCATACAACAGGGGGTAACGTACATGTGTAATTCTGCTTTTCAGGAGGGAAAAAGAAGGACGGGAGAGTCTGGATGGTCGGCCACTCGTATACTTACTGGGCCAGCAGACACAAATCAGCCGGGGATTTAGCACAAAAGTGGGGGGCAGAAGTGGAATGGATAGGCATCAGGGGTTTGAGATGGAAAGGGCTACGGGACACGTTGCTAAGGAATGAGAGGGCACACGGGATGCCAGGGAGGGTCGTAATACACCTAGGGGGCAACGATCTGGGAAAAAGCAAGGGGAGCGAGCTGATTGCGGCAATACAAGCTGACATTCAATGGCTGAAGGGAAGGTGGCCCAATACAGGGATCACTTGGTCCGATATAGTCCCAAGGGCGCAGGGGGGCCCGGGGTTAGAAAGGGTCAGAAGGAAGGTGAACAAAGCGGTAGCCCGCCTATTAACGGAAGAAGGCGATACAATCGCCAGGCATCCGTTGTTGAGGTTCGGAGAGGAGGGGCTGTTCAGGCAAGACGGAGTACACCTGACAGAGGAAGGTTTAGCTATATTCTTGGGCGACATAGCAGAAAGCGTCAGTGGAAGGCATGAGGTAGCAGGGGGTGGCGGGCCTGGGTTCTAGGAACCAGGCTATGGCGGCAAGCAGTGCTCCTCGGCGGTCTGTAGTAGCGCAACGTCGGTTGGCCGGCACTTCCCCAGATACTTGGCGAATTTGTCGTGGCCTCAAGGGCCGACACGGTCGTCATCTTAAGGGTGGACCGGTGCTATGCCAATGAGGGGAAGTGGTACCGCTCAGCTAACTTGCGCAAGGGCGGGACTTAGGTTCCGCCCCGTTGTTTAATCTAGGAGAAATTAATATGGAGGCTGTAGCCGGGGGTATGCACTGCTTTCTCGCCACCCACTTATAGAGTACCAATTCTAATCCAATCAATAAATTTGGCTGTGACCTTTTAAATCGCAATTCAGTTGTCCGAGTGGTTATTGGGGAGAAAAAGGGGGGGGGGGTAGGGGGTGGACGGCGAGGCCGTTAATAAAATCAATGGACGGCTTAAAGAATTCGAGGGACAAATTAGGCCCAAGAATAAATAAGCGTCCTGGGTTTTTTAAAAGAAGGAGCCTGGGGCAGGGATTAAGGGAAAGGGGGAGGGGGGGGGGGGGGAATAGAGCAAGTAGCACAGTAGGATCCTATAGGAGAAAGGGGAGGAGAGTTACCTGGGAGGTACAAAAGACCAGGAAGAACAGGCAGGCTCCCTCTTTCATTGCTGATTAAGGATCCAAGAAGGCACCCACCCGCCCGCCCAAATGATAGGGCAAGAGGCCCTCGTAGTTGGGTAGTGAATGGTTTAATTAGTCATTTCGGTGGTGGCACCGATAGGCCAGTCCAGAGTTTTCAGCATCACCAGGGCGAGGGTGAGGTAACTGGAATGGAAATTAAGTGCGCCCGGTGGAGGCAACGTCAGGCCAATTCTGGCTTTAGGAATGGTCTGGCAAAAGAGGTCCAGCAGGCGCGGCAAGCAGTGCTCCTCGGCGGTCTGTAGTAGCGCAACGTCGGTTGGCCGGCACTTCCCCAGATACTTGGCGAATTTGTCGTGGCCTCAAGGGCCGACACGGTCGTCATCTTAAGGGTGGACCGGTGCTATGCCAATGAGGGGAAGTGGTACCGCTCAGCTAACTTGCGCAAGGGCGGGACTTAGGTTCCGCCCCGTTGTTTAATCTAGGAGAAATTAATATGGAGGCTGTAGCCGGGGGTATGCACTGCTTTCTCGCCACCCACTTATAGAGTACCAATTCTAATCCAATCAATAAATTTGGCTGTGACCTTTTAAATCGCAATTCAGTTGTCCGAGTGGTTATTGGGGAGAAAAAGGGGGGGGGGTAGGGGGTGGACGGCGAGGCCGTTAATAAAATCAATGGACGGCTTAATGAAATTACACATGTAACTGCCTTCAAAGACACTTTGCACTACTCCAGCCTCTAACATATCAACCACTGATTTGGAAACATTGCACATGGATAACTGAAATAAAAAACATAGTCCAACTTTCAAAATGTACAATGTGCAAAAGTAAAACATTATTGCTGGACAATTCAATGACACACCAAGTCTAAACTACACATGGAAAATGTACTGTCCAAAAACCACATGACATACAAGCAAGTAAGACGTTACATTGACTTTTGTATGAAACATGACCCAAAACAATGTATTTGATGACGCACACTTGAAGCTGGGAGTAATATGCAACGTCACATGACACACATTTAAAACATACAGTAAGCCAGAAGTAATGTCATAGAATGTTAAGGCAAATACACATGCTCACCATCCTTCCTGGGGCGATCGGAATCCCGGACATGGGTTGCAGACACTACTTCTGGAGGGATTATAGTCCGCATGGGCTCCTCATAGTCCAGATATGTGGCAATAAAGGGCGGACCACCACCGGTTTTGCGAGCCGACTTCACCTCCTTGGCCATTTTGGACTTGACACGTCGCTTTATGTCATAGTACCGTTTGCGGCACGTGTCCTCCGTCCGCTTCACCACCCCCTCACTATTTACAGCAGCAACTACTTTCGCCCACAACACCGTCTTCTTCCTTGTTGGCACCTTGGCGGACTCAGGCCCAAATAGCTGCCGCTGATACTTCATCAGCTCCCGCACCAATGCCACATTTTCTGCATAACTAAACTTTACATTCCGCCCAGTCTTAGTAGTGGTGCGTGGCTGCGGAGCTGTCTGACTGTCACTATCACTGTCACTTGAGGCTGCTGCAGCAACCTCACCAACCTCCTCCACCTCACTAACACTCACCTCCTCCACCTGACCGACCTCCTCCCCCTCACTAACACCCTCCACCTCACTCACCTCAGCCACCTCTGAGTCAAACATAAAATTGTGTGACTAAACAATTAACACAGAAAAAAATAGACAAACAAAACACTCCTCCACTACCACTACACTAATCACACACACACACACACACACACACACACACACACACACACACACACACACACACACACACACACAGACACTGACAAGGGACTATAAATAAAAAAAACTTGGACAAAAATTGAGACAAAACCAAAAAATACAAGACAACAAGAATGACAAAACTACTTTCAAACACAATACAACACTCAGAACTCGCAAAAAATACTCCTCCAAACAAACACTACTCACCAAACTCCACTGCACAACCTCTCTCCTCACCACTAACTAAACCCACGAGGTGCGGACGGTTTGGGGCGTATTTATATGGTTGCGCACAGACACTCCTACAGCTGAAACACAACCAATCACGAACGGGGATGAAAACCGAAACTAAAAGTGAAAATGCGGCCGCAGTCTAAAAAAAACACTACCGCGTTTAACATAGAAAAAAACCCAAGTACAAACAATAAAAACCCGTACGCAAACGTTAATGTCGGCCGTAAATGACCCCAAAAGATACGAATGCCAACGACATTGGAAAACTCGAAAACAAATAAGACGACAGCTTCGTAAATTAGCGTATCTCAATTCAAAAAGTTGCATGAAAATGCACCCGATAACAAAGGAGTTTATACACTCCACAAACCGACTCAAACACGAATATTAGTAAATACTGGCCATGACTCCATCCAGGAGAATGGGGCCTCCACGAAGAAGTCTTCGCAGAGTTGACAGGTCTTTGAGGAATTCCTTAAATAGCCATGATGGCGTCTTGTCGCAACAAGAAGCTTCAGAGATATTGTTCCAGGTCGAGAGACCCTCAAGCAATAGCAGTGGATGCACTGGTGACCCAGTGGGTGTTTCGGTTGGTGTATGTCTTCCCTCCACTTCCACTGATACCAAAAGTTCTCAAAATAATAAGAAGAACAGGAGTTCGAGCAATCCTCATTGTCCCAGACTGGCCAAGGAGGGCTTGGTATCCAGATCTTCAGGAGTTACTCATAGAAGATCCTCGGCCTCTTCCTCTTCGCGATGACCTGCTGCAGCAAGGGCCGTGCGTGTATCAAGACTTACCGCGGCTACGTTTGACGGCATGGTTGTTGAGCGCCGTATCCTAGCCCGAAAGAGTATTCACAAAGAAGTCATTCCCATTCTTATTCAGGCCAGGAAAGGAGTAACGTCTAAACATTACCACCGTATTTGGAGAAAATATGTGTCTTGTTTTGAAACCAAGAAGGCTCCAACGGTAGAGTTTCAGTTAGGACGTTTTCTCAATTATCTCCAGGCGGGTGTGGATGCAGGCCTACGATTGGGTTCAATCAAGGTCCAGATTTTGGTTTTGTCCGTTTTCTTTCAGAAACAATTGGCCTCCCTTCCAGAAGTCCAGACATTCGTGAAAGGGGTGCTACACATTTAACCTCCATTTGTGCCTCCTGTGGCACCATGGGATCTTAACGTGATGTAACGATTCCTTCAATCGGATTGGTTTGAACCTCTCCAGGAGATATAGTTAAAATTTCTCACTTGGAAAGTGGTTATGCTGTTGGCCTTGGCATCCGCAAGAAGGGTGTCTGAGTTAGGGGCCTTGTCTCACAAGAGCCCTTATTTGATTTTCCATGAACATAGGGCTGAGTTAAGAACTCGTGAGCAACTTCTTCCAAAGGTGGTTTCTTCTTTCCATATAAACCAACCTATTGTGGTGCCAGTGGCTACTGACACATTCGCTGCTTTAAAGTCTCTGGACGTGACCAGGGCTTTGAAAATCTATGTCTCCAGAACGGCTCGGATAAGGAAAACAGAGGCTCTGTTTGTCCTGTATGCTCCCAACAAGATTGGGTGTCCTGCTTCTAAGCAGACTATTGCGCGCTGGATCAGAGGTATGATTCAGCACGCTCATTCCACAGCAGGATTGCCGGTACCGAATTCGGTGACTGCCCATTCTACTAGAAAGGTGGGCTCGTCCTTGGCGGCTGCCCGGGGGGTCTCGGCATTATAACTTTGCCGAGCAGCTACTTGGTCAGGGGCAAACACGTTTGCTAAGTTTTGGTCAATCGGTGCTGCAGGGTCATACGCAATCTCCCGCACTGGAGCTTTGGTATAACCCCATGGTACTGAAGTGGACCCCAGCATCCTCTAGGACGTATGAGAAAACAGGATTTTAATACCTACTGGTAAATCCTTTTCTCCTAGTCCGTAGAGGATGTTGGGCACCCAGCCCAGTGCGTACTTTGCCTGCAGTTGTTAATTTGTTCAAAATGTTTTCAGCAAGGTTGCTGTAATGTTCATGCCTGTTGGCGTGTGTTTTGTTGAATGCCATGTTGTGCGGCATGGTTGAGGTGTGAGCTGGTATGAATCTCACCATTAACTTAAAAAGTAAATCCTTTCCTCGAAATGTCCGTCTCCCTGGGCACAGTTCCTATACTGAGGTCTAGAGGAGGGGCATAGAGGGAGGAGCCAGTTCACACTCGGAAAAAGTCTTAAAGTACCCATGGCTCCTGCGGAACCGTCTATACCCCATGGTACAGAAGTGGACCCCAGTATCCTCTACGGACTAGGAGAAAAGGATTTACCGGTAGGTATTAAAATCCTGTTTTGTTTTTTTCTTAACTTCTCAATAAGAAGTTTTTGGCCTGGGGGCGCCGTGAATAAAAAGCTGATGCTCTAGGGGGCCGGGATTCAAAAAAAGTTTGGGAACCGCTGAGTTACAAATGACGAAAGAAAATTTGCTAAACGGTAAAACAAATCCTGGCAATAGCTAATACGCCCCCGATACCTGCAGGACTGAAGCCAGGAGACCCCGGAGGTAACACTGCAGCCAGATAGCCATGAGGACACCAGCACTTACTGTATGTTAGGGCAACTTCCTGCATTGTTCCTGCACCCAGGGAGAGAGAAGTGGTACTGTGCATCATTTGTCATACCCGGCATACAGGAGAGAGAAGTGGTACTGTGCATGCTCTATCATACTCGGCATACAGGAGAGAGAAGTGGTACTGTGCATGCTCTGTCATACCCGGCATACAGGAGAGAGAAGTGGTACTGTGCATGCTCTATCATACTCGGCATACAGGAGAGAGGAGTGGCACTGTGCATCCTCTGTCATACCCAGCATACAGGGAGAGAAAAGTGGTACTGTGCATCCTCTATCATACCCAGCATACAGGGAGAGAGAAGTGGTACTGTGCATCCTCTGCCATACCCAGCAAACAGGGAGAGAGAAGTGGTACTGTGCATCTTCTATCATTCTCAGCATACAGGAGAGAGAAGTGGTACTGTGCATGCTCTATCATACCCGGCATACAGGAGAGAGAAGTGGTACTGTGCATCCTCTATCATACCCAGCATACAGGGGGAGATAAGTGGTACTGTGCATCCTCTATCATACCCAGCATACAGGGAGAGAGAAGTGGTACTGTGCATCCTCTATCATACCCAGCATACAGGGGGAGATAAGTGGTACTGTGCATCCTCTATCATACCCAGCATACAGGGGGAGATAAGTGGTACTGTGCATCCTCTATCATACCCAGCATACAGGGGGAGATAAGTGGTACTGTGCATCCTCTATCATACCCAGCATACAGGGAGAGAGAAGTGGTACTGTGCATCCTCTATCATACCCAGCATACAGGGAGAGAGAAGTGGTACTGTGCATCCTCTATCATACCCAGCATACAGGGGGAGATAAGTGGTACTGTGCATTCTCTATCATACCCAGCATACAGGGAAAGAGAAGTGGTACTGTGCATCCTCTATCATACCCAGCATACAGGGAGAGAGAAGTGGTACTGTGCATCCTCTGCCATACCCAGCATACAGGGAGAGAGAAGTGGTACTGTGCATCCTCTATCATACCCAGCATACAGGGAGAGAGAAGTGGTACTGTGCATCCTCTATCATAACCAGCATACAGGGAGAGAGAAGTGGTACTGTGCATCCTCTATCATATCCGGCATACAGGGATAGAGAAGTGGTACTGTGCATCCTCTATCATACCCAACATACAGGGAGAGAGAAGTGGTACTGTGCATCCTCTATCATATCCGGCATACAGGGAGAGAGAAGTGGTACTGTGCATCCTCTATGATACAGTCCATTATGTATATAATAATACATTTCTTGCACAGACAGGTCAGAGTCACACAGTCCAAGCTAGTGACAAATGAGCAGAAACAAATGTATTTGCTATAAGGGGATGTATGTGGTCAATTTATCTACAATCAAAATCCCAAAAAAGTAAAAATCCTGACATTTAACATGTTGACAGGTCAAAAAGTCGACAAGTTTTTCATGATATTTTTCATTGAAACTGATTTGTGCACACTATTAGCGAGCGGATGCGGTACACTTATACGGTGTCCGTGTCGACCTATGTTGACATACACACCCAAAAACAATGACAACTGTGTGTCGACTTTTTGTCCTGTCGACATTTTAAGTGTCTGTATTTTTACCTTGTCGGTATTTTGACCTGTTTGGGATTTTCAGCATCAGCCAATTGTTGTTGGGATTCTGAGTGCAGGTATTTCATACTGAAGCCGCTATACAGTAAGACTGGGCTCAGTAACATAATGGATACAGCAATTACCTGTGAGGAACGAGAAATCAGGGAGGGTGACGTTGGTTTGGTCATGGCGGAGGCAGAACAGGTGACTTTGCTCCTATACTGTAGCTGCCCTCTTATGACATGGAGCAATGTACCACCATGCACTGAATGGTTCCTCCTCTATCAGACATGGATGAATGCCAGCTGGCCGAGGTGATTGGACTGCAGGCCTGCCCCCCGCACTCCACCTGCCGCAACACGCTCGGCTCCTTCAGCTGCACATGTGACCCCGGCTTTGTCTTTGGGTTGGATGGAAAGCAATGTGTTGGTGAGTAACAACATGGCCGACCCCTGAGGTAAGACTGCATCATGTCACATGGAAGGGGTCATTTTACACACCTGTCACCTAGAGCCAGCCGAATGTGAGGTGAGCCAAACCATCAGGACCCCGGCATGTCTCTGTGTCACAGGGGGTCCATTTCACAAGATGGCTGTCTCCAATGGCAACAGGGTGGCCGATTATCCAGGAAAGCGGGGTATCTCAGGAGCGCCGGGCAGCTGCTAATGATAATGGAGGGTGTTCCTCATCGGGAATAGTATTAGTTCTGCGTTTGCCAATGATTTGCTATGGAGCATATTTAGTGCAATATAGGGACAAATGTACTAAGCCTTGGAGAGAGATAAGAGATAAGTGATTGGAGATTGATTGACTCAGGGGTCTGTACTAAGCTTTGGAGAGAGATAAAGTGGATGGAGGTAAAGAACCAGCCAACCAGCTCCTAACTGTCATTTTTCAGCCTGTAACTTGGCAGCTAGGAGCTGATTGGCTGGCACTTAATCTCTCTCCAAGGCCTATATGACACATTGGGAGTAACGTTGATGCGGGGACCATTTACCCCCTGTGATGCGATTTCAGGGGACATGTACGCACAGGCGCCTGTGACTGGAGAGATATGAGCGTACTGACACGTAATATGCGTTTCCGGACAGATGTGGACGAGTGCGCGTTTGAAGAGGAATGCCGCCGGGAGCTGGGGAACGCGTGTTTGAACGCGGAGGGGAGTTATCGCTGCAGCTGCCAGTCAGGATTCCAGGAGTCGGGATTCTCCTGCCTCGGTGAGTGGCCCCCAGAGCAAGAAATGGGCTGCGTGGCCCCCTATCCCCTTGTCTGGCCTACATTGTCTGTTGTTAATTGTTGGCGGAGGGAACACAGGGCTGGGGGTAACGGGGTGTACTTAGAAACAGAACTGACTGAGTGATTACCTGTGCTCAGCGCTGTAGCTAGGACGGTGTGATGTGTACTGCTGGCGGCAGCACCTGTCTAACGACTGATTTACTCCCATTCACATGTAGCTTCCTCCTGTCGCCCCTCTCTCCTCCACTGACCCCTCTATCACTCAATATTCAGTCCTATCACTATTTCCCGTGAACTCCCTGGCAGTCCCGGACACACGAGTGACACACAACGTGCTAATGTCCCGTCCTTAAACGATCAGTTGTATGCCTCACCAAAAAATAGAGTCCAGGGAAACGCCACTCAAAATCGTGCGATGCATCGTATGTGCATAAAACATGGGGCCTAATTCAGACCTGATTGCAGCAGAAAAATTGTTCTCTAATGGGCAAAACCATGTGCAGTGCAGGTGGGGCAGATGTAACATGTGCAGAGAGAGATAGATTTGGGTGGGGTTTATTGTTTATGTGCAGGGTAAATACTGGCTGCTTTATTATTACACTGCAATTTAGATTTCAGTTTGAAAACACCCCACCCAAATCTAACTCTCTCTGCACATGTTACATCTGCCCCCTGCCACACCTCACCCAAATCTAATTCTCTCTACACATGTTACATCTGCCCCACCTGCCACACCTTACCCAAAGCTAACTCTCTCTGCACATGTTACATGATTACATCTGCCCCACCAGCCACACCTCATCCAAATCTAACTCTCTCTGCACATGTTACACCTGCCCCACCTTACCCAAAGCTAACTCTCTCTGCACATGTTACATCTGCCCCACCAGCCACACCTCACCCAAATCTAACTCTTTCTGCACATGTTACATCTGTCCCCTGCCACACCTCACCCGAATCTAACCCTCTCCGCACATGTTTTATTGGCCCACCCTGCAGTGCACATGTTACATCTGCCCCCCCGCCCCCACCTTCTGCACTGCACATGGTTTTGCCCATAAGAGAACAATTTTGCTGTTGCGATCAGGTCTGAATTAGGCCCATGGTACGATGTGCATACAATTATGGCAGATAATATGGGCTGCACATATGATTGGAGGATGCGACATTCAACCCATGGGGATGATCACTGCATTGTCATCGTACCCAAAACATGCACAATGCACTCACGATGCAACAAATGAGGCGTAGAAATGGTGTATTCGTACACGATATCGACCTAGTGTATGACCAGCTTATATAAAGCTGTAATTGTCAGAGAAACAATCAGCGTTGTGGCTGAGCAGATCTATGTAGTGTGCGGCAGCAGGGGATAGGATGTGTGGATGGTATGTGCGGCAGCAGGGGATGGGGTGTGCGGCTGCAGGGAATGGGATGTGCGGCTGCAGGGGATGGGATGTGTAGCTGCAGGGGATGGGGTGTGCAGCTGCAGGGGATGGGATTTGCGGCTGCAGGGGATGGGATGTGCGGCTGCAGGGGATGGGATGTGCGGCTGCAGGGGATGGGATGTGTGGCTGCAGGGGATGGTTTGTGTGGCTGCTGGGGATGAGATGTGCGGCTGCAGGGGATGAGATGTGCGGCTGCAGGGGATGGGATGTGTGGCTGCAGGGGATGGGATGTGCGGCTGCAGGGGATGAGATGTGCGGCTGCAGGGGATGAGATGTGCGGCTGCAGGGGATGGTATGTGCGGCTGCAGGGGATGGGATGGGATGTGCAGCTGCAGGGGATGGGATGTGTGGTGCAGGGGATGGGGTGTGCGTCTGCAGGGGATTGGATGTGTGACTGCAGGGGATGGGATGTGCGGCAGCAGGGGATGGGGATGTGCGGCAGCAGGGGATGGGGATGTGTGGCTGCAGGGGATGGGGATGTGCGGCTGCAGGGGATGGGATGTGCGGCTGCAGGGGATGGTGTGTGTGGCTGCAGGGGATGAGATGTGCAGCTGCAGGGAATGGGATGTGCGGCTGCAGGGGATGGGATGTGCGGCTGCAGGAGATGGGATAGGATGTGCAGCTGCAGGGGATGGGATGTGCGGTGCAGGGGATGGGATGTGCGGCTGCAGGGGATGGTATGTGCGGCTGCAGGAGATGGGATGTGCGGCTGCAGGGGATGAGATGTGCGGCTGCAAGGGATGAGATGTGCGGCTGCAGGGGATGGGATGTGCGGCTGCAGGGGATGGGATGGGATGTGCAGCTGCAGGGGATGGGATGTGTGGTGCAGGGGATGGGGTGTGCGGCTGCAGGGGATTGGATGTGTGACTGCAGGGGATGGGATGTGCGGCAGCAGGGGATGAGGATGTGCGGCAGCAGGGGATGGGGATGTGTGGCTGCAGGGGATGGGGATGTGCGGCTGCAGGGGATGGAGATGTGCGGCTGCAGGGGATGGGATGTGCGGCTGCAGGGGATGGGGTGTGTGGCTGCAGGGGATGAGATGTGTGGCTGCAGGGAATGGGATGTGCGGCTGCAGGGGATGGGATGTGCGGCTGCAGGGGATGGGATGTACGGCTGCAGGGGATGGGATGTGCGGCTGCAGGGGATGTGATGTGCAGCTGCAGGGAATGGGATGTGTGGTGCAGGGGATGGGATGTGCGGCAGCAGGGGATGGGATGTTTGGCTGCAGGGGATGGGATGTGCGGCTGCAGGGGATGGGATGTTTGGCTGCAGGGGATGGGATGTGTGGATGCAGGGGATGGGATGTGTGGCTGCAGGGGATCGGGTGTGTGGCTGCAGGGGATGGTATGTGCGGCTGCAGGGGGTGGTATGTGCAGCTGCAGGGGATTGGATGTGTGGCTGCAGGGGATGGGATGTATGGCTGCAGGGGATGGGATGTGTGGCTGCAGGGGATGGGGGCGGCTGCAGGGGATGGGATGTGTGGCTGCAGGGGATGAGATGTGCGGCTGCAGGGGATGGGATGTGCGGCTGCAGGGGATGGGATGTGCGGCTGCAGGGGATGGGATGTGCGGCTGCAGGGGTTGGGATGTGCGGCTGCAGGGGATTGGATGTGTGGCTGCAGGGGATGGGATGTGCGGCTACAAGGGATGGGTTGTGCGGCTGCAGGGGATGGGATGTGAGGCTGCAGGGGATGGGATGTGCGGCTGCAGGGGATGGGATGTTTGGCTGCAGGGGATGGGTGTGTGGCTGCAGGGGATCGGGTGTGTTGCTGCAGGGGATGGTATGTGCGGCTGCAGGGGGTGGTATGTGCAGCTGCAGTGGATTGGATGTGTGGCTGCAGGGGATGGGTTGTATGGCTGCAGGGGATGGGATGTGTGGCTGCAGGGGATGGGGTGTGCGGCTGCAAGGGATGGGATGTGTGGCTGCACGGGATAGGATGTGCGGCTGCAGGGGATGGTATGTGCGGCTGCAGGGGATGGGATGTGTGGCTGCAGGGGTTTGGATGTGCGGCTGCGGCGGATGGGATGTGTGGCTGCAGGGGGGGGATGTGCGGCTGCAGGGGTTGGTATGTGTGGCTGCAGGGGATGGGATGTGCAGCTGCAGGGGATGGGATGAGATGTGCGACTGCAGGGTATGGGATGTGCGGCTGCAGGTGATGAGATGTGCGGCTGCAGGGGATGGGATGTGCGGCTGCAGGGGGTGGGATGTGCGGCTGTAGGGGATGGGCTGTGTGGCTGCAGGGGATGGGATGTGTGGCTGCAGGGGATGGGATGTGTGGCTGCAGGGGATGGGATGTGCGGCTGCAGGGGATGGGATGTGTGGCTGCAGGTGATGAGATGTGCGGCTGCAGGGGATGGGATGTGCGGCTGCAGGGGGTGGGATGTGCGGCTGTAGGGGATGGGATGTGCAGCTGCAGGGGATTGGATGTGCGGTTGCAGGGGATGGGATGTGTGGCTGCAGGGGATGGTATGTGCGGCTGCGGGGGATTGGATGTGTGGCTGCAGGGGATTGGATGTGTGGCTGCAGGGGATGGGATGTTTGGCTGCAGGGGATGGGATGTGCGGCTGCAGGGGATGGGATGTGCGGCTGCAGGGGATGGGATGTGCGGCTGCAGGGGATGGGATGTGCGGCTGCAGGGGATGGGATGTGCGGCTGCAGGGGATTGGATGTGTGGTTGCAGGGGATGGGATGTGTGGCTGCAGGGGATGGTATGTGCGGCTGCAGGGGATTGGATGTGTGGCTGCAGTGGATTGGATGTTTGGCTGCAGGGGATGGGATGTGCGGCTGCAGGGGATGGGATGTGCGGCTGCAGGGGATGGGATGTGAGGCTGCAGGGGATGGGATGTGCAGCTGCAGGGGATTTGATGTTTGGCTGCAGGAGATGGGATGTGTGGATGCAGGGGATGGGATGTGCGGCTGCAGGGGATGGGATGTGCGGCTGCAGGGGATGGGATGTGCGGCTGCAGTGGATGGGATGTGCGGCTGCAGGGGATTACGCCATTACTGTGAATGTGCTGCGCCTCTCGGATGAGTCTGCTGTCCGCACCCTACCATAACCACCGTGTGACCTGTCTCCTCAGATGTAGATGAGTGTGAGAACGATCCTTCCATCTGCTCTGGAATCGGCGTCTGTGAGAATGTGGTGGGAACTTACCGATGTCGCTGTCGTGCTGGTTACCGCGGCAATGGAACATTTTGTGAAGGTGGATATTGCAGCGGCCAGTACGGGACACACCGTGGTCTCTTACCCAGAGACGCCTTAGCACAGCAGAGCGCGGCACTTCTTATGTACAAGCAAGATAACAAAAAATAATCCGCCGGATGTAATGGCGCTGAGATCGCCGGAGTTGTGAGGTGCTGCCTGATATCGGATGTGTTTTTACTTTTTACAGTGGCAGTCACTTACATGGCAAAACCACGCCTTGTCGGTGATTGCTCCTTTACAAAAATATCCGAGATCCGAGATAGAGGGTGTCAAGACATCCGGCGCATTACATTAAATAACTAGCAGTAAAGGAAATCTATGCATGCTTCCACAGCGACCTTACTCTCCACTGCCCACACTGTTCCATCAATGGGATTTATATGGCAGTACTGACGTAAAATCTTCTGGCTGGACTGCATCAGTCAGTAGTGACAGGCAGCAATGCATATAATCAGTCAGTAGTGCCAGGCAGCAAAGCATATAATCAGTCAGTAGTGACAGGCAGCAATGTATACACTCAGTCAGTAGTGACAGGCAGCAATGTATATAATCAGTCAGTAGTGCCAGGCAGCGATGCATATAATCAGTCAGTAGTATCAGGCAGCAATGCATACAATCAGTCAGTAGTGACAGGCAGCAATGCATATAATCAGTCAGTAGTGACAGGCAGCAATGCATACAATCAGTCAGTAGTGACAGGCAGCAATACATACAATCAGTCAGTAGCGACAGGCAGCAATGCATACAATCAGTCAGTAGTGACAGGCAGCAATGTATACAATCAGTTAGTAGTGACAGGCAGCAATGTATACAATCAGTCAGTAGTGACAGGCAGCAATGCATACAGTCAGTAGTCACAGGCAGCAATGCATACAATCAGTCAGTAGTGACAGGCAGCAATGCATACAATCAGTCAGTAGTGACAGGCAGCAATGTATACAATCAGTCAGTAGTGACATGCAGCAATGTATACAATCAGTCAGTAGTGACATGCAGCAATGTATACAATCAGTCAGTAGTGACAGGCAGCAATGCATACAATCATTCAGTAGAGACAGGCAGCAATGTGTACAATCAGTCAGTTTGTGACAGGCAGCAATGCATACAATCAGTCAGTAGTGACAGGCAGCAATGCATACAATCAGTCAGTAGTGACAGGCAGCAATGCATACAATCAGTCAGTAGTGACAGGCAGCAATACATACAATCAGTCAGTTGTGACAGACAGCAATGCATACAATCAGTCAGTAGTGACAGGCAGCAATGTATACAATCAGTAAGTAGTGACAGGCAGCAATACATACAATCAGTCAGTAGTGACAGGCAGCAATACATACAATCAGTCAGTAGTGACAGGCAGCAATGCATATAATCAGTCAGTAGTGACAGGCAGCAATGCATACAGTCAGTAGTGACAGGCAGCAATGTATACAATCAGTCAGTAGTGACAGGCAGCAATGTATACAATCAGTTAGTAGTGACAGGCAGCAATGTATACAATCAGTCAGTAGTGACAGGCAGCAATGCATACAGTCAGTAGTCACAGGCAGCAATGCATACAATCAGTCAGTAGTGACAGGCAGCAATGCATACAATCAGTCAGTAGTGACAGGCAGCAATGTATACAATCAGTCAGTAGTGACATGCAGCAATGTATACAATCAGTCAGTAGTGACAGGCAGCAATGCATACAATCATTCAGTAGAGACAGGCAGCAATGTGTACAATCAGTCAGTTTGTGACAGGCAGCAATGCATACAATCAGTCAGTAGTGACAGGCAGCAATGCATACAATCAGTCAGTAGTGACAGGCAGCAATGCATACAATCAGTCAGTAGTGACAGGCAGCAATACATACAATCAGTCAGTTGTGACAGACAGCAATGCATACAATCAGTCAGTAGTGACAGGCAGCAATGTATACAATCAGTAAGTAGTGACAGGCAGCAATACATACAATCAGTCAGTAGTGACAGGCAGCAATACATACAATCAGTCAGTAGTGACAGGCAGCAATGCATATAATCAGTCAGTAGTGACAGGCAGCAATGCATACAGTCAGTAGTGACAGGCAGCAATGTATACAATCAGTCAGTAGTGACAGGCAGCAATGTATACAATCAGTCAGTAGTGACAGGCAGCAATACATACAATCAGTCAGCAGTGACAGGCAGCAATGCATACAATCAGTCAGTAGTGACAGGCAGCAATGCATATAATTAGTCAGTAGTGACAGGCAGCAATGCATATAATCAGTCAGTAGTGACAGGCAGCAATGCATATAATCAGTCAGTAGTGACAGGCAGCAATGCATATAATCAGTCAGTAGTGACAGGCAGCAATGCATACAATCAGTCAGTAGTGACAGGCAGCAATGCATATAATCAGTCAGTAGTGACAGGTAGCAATGCATATAATCAGTCAGTTTGACTCAAAAATGCCACAGGCTGTGGGCCACTTTATTGCAGCGGGCCCCGGTGCCAAGCACCATCTGCACCACCGCTAGTCCGCCTCTGGCTGCCATGCTGCCTCAGCCTTCCCGTCATACAGTGTGACGCACAGCAGCAGCGGATAGCAGCAGAGCAGGCCGGGGAAAGGACCTCTCCAGCCATTGCCCCCCAGCACTGCTTACCCCACTTACCGCATCGCACCATCCCTGATTGCCTTGGTCTATCCTCTGAGCACTTTGAATCAGCCCGTATTGACTATATACAGATGTGGCCTGGCTGTGACTAATCGCACCTGTGATTAGCATGCCGCAGGTAGCATGCATGTACACGAGTACACGTGTATGTTCGCGCCCACTGCCCATAGGCAATGCATTAGCTAATCACGGGTGTGAATAGTCGCCCATGTAGTCGTTGCAGAGATGTGTGGGCACAAGCGTATGCATCATGGCAGAGATGAAGCTGGCTACACATACATTTGGGGTGCATATAACATAGTGGCTCAGACAAGGACTCTGCACATCTGGGTTCTGAGCTCCACCTGTATGTACAGTAATTGTGTGCTATTTTACAGATGAGAATGAGTGCACTTCTGGAAAACATGGCTGTGACACCAATGCCCAATGTGGTAATGTTATTGGCTCCTATTTTTGCCAGTGCTACCGGGGATTTAATGGAGATGGCCACAGCTGCTTTGGTGAGGATGTGTGTGTATATATACTATATACAGTTCTCACTTATTTTCAGTAACCTCTATATTACTATGTATCTTGCAGATCTCACCTGCTCATCATGCCACTATTCTTCCAACAGATATTAGCTCAATTGTTCTCAGCAGAGATCCCATCTGTCCTCAATCACCTAACACTCTCCATCCCAGAGATCCCATCTGTCCTCAATGATCTAACACTCTCCATCCCAGAGACCCCTTCTCTCATCAATCATCTAACACTCTCCATCCCAGAGTTCCGATCTGTCCTCAAATCATCTAACACTCTCCATCCCAGAGATCCCATCTATCCTCAGTCATCTAACACTTTCCACCCCAGAGATCCCATCTGTCGTCAATCATCTAACACTCTCCATCCCAGAGATCCCATCTGTCCTCAATGATCTAACACTCTCCCTCCCAGAGATCCCATCTATCCTCAGTCATCTAACACTTTCCACCCCAGAGATCCCATCTGTCCTCAAATCATCTAACACTCTCCCTCCCAGAGATCCCATCTGTCCTCAATGATCTAACACTCTCCATCCCAGAGACCCCTTCTCTCATCAATCATCTAACACTCTCCATCCCAGAGATCCGATCTGTCCTCAAATCATCTAACACTCTCCATCCCAGAGATCCCATCTATCCTCAGTCATCTAACACTTTCCACCCCAGAGATCCCATCTGTCGTCAATTATCTAACACTCTCAATCCCAGAGATCCCATCTGTCCTCAATGATCTAACACTCTCCATCCCAGAGACCCCTTCTCTCATCAATCATCTAACACTCTCCATCCCAGAGATCCCATCTGTCCTCAGTCATCAAACACTCTCCACCCCAGAGATCCCATCTATCCTCAGTCATCTAGCACTCTCCATCCCAGAGATCCCATCTGTAGTCAATCATCTAACACTCTCCATCCCAGAGATCCCATCTGTCCTCAATGATCTATCACTCTCCATCCCAGAGACCCCTTCTCTCATCAATCATCTAACACTCTCCATCCCAGAGATCCCATTTCTCCTCAATCATCTAACACTCTCCATCCCAGAGATCCCGTCTGTCCTCAATCATCTAACACTCTACTGTATGTCCCAGAGATCCCATCTCTTCTCAATCATCTAACACTCTCCATCCAAGAGATCCCATCTGTCCTTAACCATCTAATTATCATACAGTTCCTACCTCTTTTCAGTCATCTATAATATTCAGCCTCGTCTCGGTCATCTGTCCTTCTCTATTGCAGAGATATTGGTGAACCCATTACGTAGAAGGTTTATTTCTTTTCTCTCATATATCAGACATCGATGAATGTTCTGTGGATAATGGGGATTGCCAGCAGCTGTGTGTCAACCAGGCCGGCAGTTTTCAGTGCCGGTGTCACCAGGGATATAAACTTGTGGAAGATGGCAAGAACTGCACAGGTAACGGCAGAGCCAGGCCATGAATGATGGACATTCAGTTATTGTGGTCGTTCTCATGGTGGGATGCTGCAGATCTTGACCTAGGCCCTCATTCCGAGTTGTTCGCTCGCAAGCTGCTTTTAGCAGCTTTGCACACGCTAAGCCGCCGCCCTCTGGGAGTGAATCTTAGCATAGTAAAATTGCGAACGAAAGATTAGCAGAATTGTGAATAGACACTTCTTAGCAGTTTCTGAGTAGCTCCACACTTACTCGGCATCTGCGATCAGTTCAGTCAGTTTCGTTCCTGGTTTGACGTCACAAACACACCCAGCGTTCGCCCAGGCACTCCCCCGTTTCTTCAGACACTCCCGCGTTTTTCCCAGAAACGGTAGTGTTTTTTCACACACACCCATAAAACGACCAGTTTCCGCCCAGAAACACCCACTTCCTGTCAATCACACTCCGATCACCAGAACGATGAAAAAACCTAGTAATGCCATGAGTAAAATACCAAACTTCTTATCAAATTTACTTGGCGCAGTCGCACTGCGGACATTGCGCATGCGCATTAGCGACTAATCGCTCCGTTGCGAGAAAAATATAACGAACGAACAACTCGGAATGACCCCCCTAGACAGAAGTCCATAACATTGTTATCACTGGTGTCTTCTTAGATATCGATGAGTGTCAGGCTGGAAATGACGTCTGTCAGCAGATCTGCAGGAACACGTATGGCTCATATGAGTGTTCGTGTCGGAAGGGGTTTCAGTTACACGTGGATCGCCGTCAGTGTGTGGGTAAGGCAAACTCATTACCAGACCCCAATGTACTAACGTCCAGACAGATGTGGTTTTACTGGTGATCTTTAACTTCAAGTATTCATCACCCAGTGTACAGTATCCTTGAATAAGATGATAATTACATACAGCGGTTAGGGAACCCTCATTGGTATTATCTAGGGGAGATGGAACCTGAAGCTTGGGGAACATACAAGGAAATAGATGATGATTCCACATCCGCAGCATTGAAGCTTCACAATAACATCATAATAACAGCGGGTTGTGGGCCCGGGGCCTAATTCAGGCTGGCTGAAGCCCTTTGGGGAGTGCGCACGTGCATCCCAGGAGGCCCCAGTGAGATGCAATAACCATTGCCTGATTGATATAGGCAGAGGCGGTCGCGAGGCGGGAGGTGGCGTTAGAACGGCATTAGAACACCATTGGTATGGCGCAGTCCAGACAACGCAGGCGTGTCCGGAAAGTTGCAGGGGCGGGCCATGGAAACTGCGTGACATGACCCAGGACGCGGTGGGTATCCACCTGCCAGCGCAGCTAGGGGAGGATGGGGGGGGGGGGGGCCTGACCTGCGGGGCGGACTAGCCCTGTGCTGGGTGTCCCTCTGCATGTCTGAACGTCTGGTCGTAGAGGTGATAAATTTAGCTCATCTACGATCAGATCTGAATCACCCCCTTCGGAATTGGAAGCATGGCAGAAAAAGCACATAAGGTGTACCTGGAACAAACCATGTTGCCATGCAAAGTGAGGAAATACATTAATAATGTTTCTGTGCAGGGTAAATACTGACTGCTTTATTCCTACAGTGCAGTTTAGATTGCAGTTTGAACACACCCCACCCAAATCTCTCTCTGCACATGTTACATCTGCCACACCTCACCCAAATCTAACTATCTCTGCACATGTTACATCTCCCCCACCTGCCACACCCCACCCAAATCTAACTCTCTCTCTGCACATGTTACATCTGGCCCCTGCCACACCCCACACAAATCTAACTCTCTCTGCACATGTTACATCTGGCCCCTGCCACACCCCACGCAAATCTAACTCTCTCTGCACATGTTACATCTGCCACACCCCATCCAAATCTAGCTCTCTCTGCACATGTTACATCTGCACCACCTGCCACACCCCACCCAAATCTAACTCTCTCTGCACATGTTACATCTGCCCCTCCTGCCACACCCCACCCACATCTAACTCTCTCTGCACATGTTACATCTGCCGCTCCCAAACCTAACTCTCTCTGCACATGTTACATCTGCCCCCTGCCACACCCCACACAAATCTAACTCTCTCTGCACATGTTACATCTGCCCCACCCAAATCTAACTCTCTATGCACCTGTTACATCTGCCCCACCTCACCCAAATCTAACTCTCTGCACATGTTACATCTGTCCCACCTGCACTGCAGCCTGGTGAATGGGGGCCATATACCCAGAGAACCATATCTTTTTGGGACGGGGACTTTGCTCCTATTAGGGACCGGACTTGGGAGTCTGCGCAGTGACAAACCGGTGACAAGTTCAGTATTACTGACATACGTCTATTAGCCAGCGAGTGTTCCGAGCTTCTCCCGGGCTGATGATTTACCATATGCGGGGGCTGTATTCTCTAATGTTATATGCCTAAGGTCACAGTAACACAGTAGGGAGCAATTACACATATATCTGGGCAGCGTTTGGGTCATGTCTCAGGGGCCACGAGGCTGAAGTTACCTGTAGCTTCTTATTCCCTTCTCATTTCTCCTCCTGCTTCTTATTCTCAACACGTTATATCAGAACAATGACTCTCAGATCTGTAACGTAATATTATAATCATACAATGGCGATCCTCAATTACATTGCACTTTGCCTCGTCAGACGAGGCTCTGGCCATGATATAGGACCGTATAACGGCCACCAGATGATTATTAGAGATGTGCACTTGAAATTTTTCGGGTTTTGTGTTTTGGTTTTGGGTTCGGTTCCGCGGCCGTGTTTTGGGTTCGACCGCATTTTGGCAAAACCTCACCGAATTTTTTTTGTCGGATTCGGGTGTGTTTTGGATTCGGGTGTTTTTTTTAAAAAACACTAAAAAACAGCTTAAATCTAGAGATGAGCGGGTTCGGTTTCTCTGAAACCGAACCCGCACGAACTTCATGTTTTTTTCACGGGTCCGAGCAGACTCGGATCCTCCCGCCTTGCTCGGTTAACCCGAGCGCGCCCGAACGTCATCATGACGCTGTCGGATTCTCGCGAGACTCGGATTCTATATAAGGAGCCGCGCGTCGCCGCCATTTTCACACGTGCATTGAGATTGATAGGGAGAGGACGTGGCTGGCGTCCTCTCCATTAGAAATTAGATTAGAAGAGAGAGAGAGATTGTGCAGAGTCAGACAGAGTTTACCACAGTGACCAGTGCAGTTGTTGTTAGTTAACTTTTATTTATTTTAATATAATATATCCGTTCTCTGCTATATCCGTTCTCTGCCTGAAAAAAAACGATACACAGCAGCAGCCAGTCACACAGTGTGACTCAGTCTGTGTGCACTCAGCTCAGCCCAGTGTGCTGCACATCAATGTATAAAAGGCAAAGCTTATAATAATTGTGGGGGAGACTGGGGAGCACTGCAGGTTGTTATAGCAGGAGCCCCCAGGAGTACATAATATTATATTAATTTAAAATTAAACAGTGCACACTTTTGCTGCAGGAGTGCCACTGCCAGTGTGACTAGTGGTGACCAGTGCCTGACCACCAGTATAGTAGTATATTGTTGTATGTATTGTATACTATCTCTTTATCAACCAGTCTATATTAGCAGCAGACACAGTACAGTGCGGTAGTTCACGGCTGTGGCTACCTCTGTGTCGGCAGTCGGAACTCGGCAGGCAGTCCGTCCATCCATAATTGTATTACAATATATACCACCTAACCGTGGTATTTTTTTTTCTTTCTTTATACCGTCGTCATAGTGTCATACTAGTTGTTACGAGTATACTACTATCTCTTTATCAACCAGTGTACAGTGCGGTAGTTCACGGCTGTGGCTACCTCTGTGTCGGCAGTCGGCAGGCAGTCCGTCCATCCATAATTGTATTATTATTATAATATATACCACCTAACCGTGGTTTTTTTTTCATTCTTTATACCGTCATAGTGTCATACTAGTTGTTACGAGTATACTACTATCTCTTTATCAACCAGTGTACAGTGCGGTAGTTCACGGCTGTGGCTACCTCTGTGTCGGCAGTCGGCAGGCAGTCCGTCCATCCATAATTGTATTATTATTATAATATATACCACCTAACCGTGGTTTTTTTTTCATTCTTTATACCGTCGTCATAGTGTCATACTAGTTGTTACGAGTATACTACTATCTCTTTATCAACCAGTGTACAGTGCGGTAGTTCACGGCTGTGGCTACCTCTGTGTCGGCAGTCGGCAGGCAGTCCGTCCATCCATAATTGTATTATTATTATAATATATACCACCTAACCGTGGTTTTTTTTTCATTCTTTATACCGTCGTCATAGTGTCATACTAGTTGTTACGAGTATACTACTATCTCTTTATCAACCAGTGTACAGTGCGGTAGTTCACGGCTGTGGCTACCTCTGTGTCGGCAGTCGGCAGGCAGTCCGTCCATCCATAATTGTATTATTATTATAATATATACCACCTAACCGTGGTTTTTTTTTCATTCTTTATACCGTCGTCATAGTGTCATACTAGTTGTTACGAGTATACTACTATCTCTTTATCAACCAGTGTACAGTGCGGTAGTTCACGGCTGTGGCTACCTCTGTGTCGGCAGTCGGCAGGCAGTCCGTCCATCCATAATTGTATTATTATTATAATATATACCACCTAACCGTGGTTTTTTTTTCATTCTTTATACCGTCGTCATAGTGTCATACTAGTTGTTACGAGTATACTACTATCTCTTTATCAACCAGTGTACAGTGCGGTAGTTCACGGCTGTGGCTACCTCTGTGTCGGCAGTCGGCAGGCAGTCCGTCCATCCATAATTGTATTATTATTATAATATATACCACCTAACTGTGGTATTTTTTTTTCTTTCTTTATACCGTCGTCATAGTGTCATACTAGTTGTTACGAGTATACTACTATCTCTTTATCAACCAGTGTACAGTGCGGTAGTTCACGGCTGTGGCTACCTCTGTGTCGGCAGTCGGCAGGCAGTCCGTCCATCCATAATTGTATTATTATTATAATATATACCACCTAACCGTGGTTTTTTTTTCATTCTTTATACCGTCGTCATAGTGTCATACTAGTTGTTACGAGTATACTACTATCTCTTTATCAACCAGTGTACAGTGCGGTAGTTCACGGCTGTGGCTACCTCTGTGTCGGCAGTCGGCAGGCAGTCCGTCCATCCATAATTGTATTATTATTATAATATATACCACCTAACCGTGTTTTTTTTTTCATTCTTTATACCGTCGTCATAGTGTCATACTAGTTGTTACGAGTATACTACTATCTCTTTATCAACCAGTGTACAGTGCGGTAGTTCACGGCTGTGGCTACCTCTGTGTCGGCAGTCGGCAGGCAGTCCGTCCATCCATAATTGTATTATTATTATAATATATACCACCTAACCGTGGTTTTTTTTTCATTCTTTATACCGTCGTCATAGTGTCATACTAGTTGTTACGAGTATACTACTATCTCTTTATCAACCAGTGTACAGTGCGGTAGTTCACGGCTGTGGCTACCTCTGTGTCGGCAGTCGGCAGGCAGTCCGTCCATCCATAATTGTATTATTATTATAATATATACCACCTAACCGTGGTTTTTTTATACCACCTAACCGTGGCAGTCCGTCCATAATTGTATACTAGTATCCAATCCATCCATCTCCATTGTTTACCTGAGGTGCCTTTTAGTTCTGCCTATAAAATATGGAGAACAAAAAAGTTGAGGTTCCAAAATTAGGGAAAGATCAAGATCCACTTCCACCTCGTGCTGAAGCTGCTGCCACTAGTCATGGCCGAGACGATGAAATGCCAGCAACGTCGTCTGCCAAGGCCGATGCCCAATGTCATAGTACAGAGCATGTCAAATCCAAAACACCAAATATCAGAAAAAAAAGGACTCCAAAACCTAAAATAAAATTGTCGGAGGAGAAGCGTAAACTTGCCAATATGCCATTTACCACACGGAGTGGCAAGGAACGGCTGAGGCCCTGGCCTATGTTCATGGCTAGTGGTTCAGCTTCACATGAGGATGGAAGCACTCAGCCTCTCGCTAGAAAACTGAAAAGACTCAAGCTGGCAAAAGCACCGCAAAGAACTGTGCGTTCTTTGAAATCCCAAATCCACAAGGAGAGTCCAATTGTGTCGTTTGCGATGCCTGACCTTCCCAACACTGGACGTGAAGAGCATGCGCCTTCCACTATTTGCATGCCCCCTGCAAGTGCTGGAAGGAGCACCCGCAGTCCAGTTCCTGATAGTCAGATTGAAGATGTCAGTGTTGAAGTACACCAGGATGAGGAGGATATGGGTGTTGCTGGCGCTGGGGAGGAAATTGACCAGGAGGATTCTGATGGTGAGGTGGTTTGTTTAAGTCAGGCACCCGGGGAGACACCTGTTGTCCGTGGGAGGAATATGGCCGTTGACATGCCAGGTGAAAATACCAAAAAAATCAGCTCTTCGGTGTGGAGGTATTTCACCAGAAATGCGGACAACAGGTGTCAAGCCGTGTGTTCCCTTTGTCAAGCTGTAATAAGTAGGGGTAAGGACGTTAACCACCTCGGAACATCCTCCCTTATACGTCACCTGCAGCGCATTCATAATAAGTCAGTGACAAGTTCAAAAACTTTGGGTGACAGCGGAAGCAGTCCACTGACCAGTAAATCCCTTCCTCTTGTAACCAAGCTCACGCAAACCACCCCACCAACTCCCTCAGTGTCAATTTCCTCCTTCCCCAGGAATGCCAATAGTCCTGCAGGCCATGTCACTGGCAAGTCTGACGAGTCCTCTCCTGCCTGGGATTCCTCCGATGCATCCTTGCGTGTAACGCCTACTGCTGCTGGCGCTGCTGTTGTTGCCGCTGGGAGTCGATGGTCATCCCAGAGGGGAAGTCGTAAGCCCACTTGTACTACTTCCAGTAAGCAATTGACTGTTCAACAGTCCTTTGCGAGGAAGATGAAATATCACAGCAGTCATCCTACTGCAAAGCGGATAACTGAGTCCTTGACAACTATGTTGGTGTTAGACGTGCGTCCGGTATCCGCCGTTAGTTCACAGGGAACTAGACAATTTATTGAGGCAGTGTGCCCCCGTTACCAAATACCATCTAGGTTCCACTTCTCTAGGCAGGCGATACCGAGAATGTACACGGACGTCAGAAAAAGACTCACCAGTGTCCTAAAAAATGCAGTTGTACCCAATGTCCACTTAACCACGGACATGTGGACAAGTGGAGCAGGGCAGGGTCAGGACTATATGACTGTGACAGCCCACTGGGTAGATGTATGGACTCCCGCCGCAAGAACAGCAGCGGCGGCACCAGTAGCAGCATCTCGCAAACGCCAACTCTTTCCTAGGCAGGCTACGCTTTGTATCACCGCTTTCCAGAATACGCACACAGCTGAAAACCTCTTACGGCAACTGAGGAAGATCATCGCGGAATGGCTTACCCCAATTGGACTCTCCTGTGGATTTGTGGCATCGGACAACGCCAGCAATATTGTGTGTGCATTAAATATGGGCAAATTCCAGCACGTCCCATGTTTTGCACATACCTTGAATTTGGTGGTGCAGAATTTTTTAAAAAACGACAGGGGCGTGCAAGAGATGCTGTCGGTGGCCAGAAAAATTGCGGGACACTTTCGGCGTACAGGCACCACGTACAGAAGACTGGAGCACCACCAAAAACTACTGAACCTGCCCTGCCATCATCTGAAGCAAGAAGTGGTAACGAGGTGGAATTCAACCCTCTATATGCTTCAGAGGTTGGAGGAGCAGCAAAAGGCCATTCAAGCCTATACAATTGAGCACGATATAGGAGATGGAATGCACCTGTCTCAAGTGCAGTGGAGAATGATTTCAACGTTGTGCAAGGTTCTGATGCCCTTTGAACTTGCCACACGTGAAGTCAGTTCAGACACTGCCAGCCTGAGTCAGGTCATTCCCCTCATCAGGCTTTTGCAGAAGAAGCTGGAGGCATTGAAGAAGGAGCTAACACGGAGCGATTCCGCTAGGCATGTGGGACTTGTGGATGCAGCCCTTAATTCGCTTAACAAGGATTCACGGGTGGTCAATCTGTTGAAATCAGAGCACTACATTTTGGCCACCGTGCTCGATCCTAGATTTAAAGCCTACCTTGGATCTCTCTTTCCGGCAGACACAGGTCTGCTGGGGTTGAAAGACCTGCTGGTGACAAAATTGTCAAGTCAAGCGGAACGCGACCTGTCAACATCTCCTCCTTCACATTCTCCCGCAACTGGGGGTGCGAGGAAAAGGCTCAGAATTCCGAGCCCACCCGCTGGCGGTGATGCAGGGCAGTCTGGAGCGACTGCTGATGCTGACATCTGGTCCGGACTGAAGGACCTGACAACGATTACGGACATGTCGTCTACTGTCACTGCATATGATTCTCTCAACATTGATAGAATGGTGGAGGATTATATGAGTGACCGCATCCAAGTAGGCACGTCACACAGTCCGTACTTATACTGGCAGGAAAAAGAGGCAATTTGGAGGCCCTTGCACAAACTGGCTTTATTCTACCTAAGTTGCCCTCCCACAAGTGTGTACTCCGAAAGAGTGTTTAGTGCCGCCGCTCACCTTGTCAGCAATCGGCGTACGAGGTTACATCCAGAAAATGTGGAGAAGATGATGTTCATTAAAATGAATTATAATCAATTCCTCCGCGGAGACATTGACCAGCAGCAATTGCCTCCACAAAGTACACAGGGAGCTGAGATGGTGGATTCCAGTGGGGACGAATTGATAATCTGTGAGGAGGGGGATGTACACGGTGATATATCGGAGGGTGAAGATGAGGTGGACATCTTGCCTCTGTAGAGCCAGTTTGTGCAAGGAGAGATTAATTGCTTCTTTTTTGGGGGGGGTCCAAACCAACCCGTCATATCAGTCACAGTCGTGTGGCAGACCCTGTCACTGAAATGATGGGTTGGTTAAAGTGTGCATGTCCTGTTTTGTTTATACAACATAAGGGTGGGTGGGAGGGCCCAAGGATAATTCCATCTTGCACCTCTTTTTTCTTTTCTTTTTCTTTGCATCATGTGCTGATTGGGGAGGGTTTTTTGGAAGGGACATCCTGCGTGACACTGCAGTGCCACTCCTAGATGGGCCCGGTGTTTGTGTCGGCCACTAGGGTCGCTAATCTTACTCACACAGCTACCTCATTGCGCCTCTTTTTTTCTTTGCGTCATGTGCTGTTTGGGGAGGGTTTTTTGGAAGGGACATCCTGCGTGACACTGCAGTGCCACTCCTAGATGTGCCCGGTGTTTGTGTCGGCCACTAGGGTCGCTAATCTTACTCACACAGTCAGCTACCTCATTGCGCCTCTTTTTTTCTTTGCGTCATGTGCTGTTTGGGGAGGGTTTTTTGGAAGGGCCATCCTGCGTGACACTGCAGTGCCACTCCTAGATGGGCCCGGTGTTTGTGTCGGCCACTAGGGTCGCTAATCTTACTCACACAGCTACCTCATTGCGCCTCTTTTTTTCTTTGCGTCATGTGCTGTTTGGGGAGGGTTTTTTGGAAGGGACATCCTGCGTGACACTGCAGTGCCACTCCTAGATGGGCCCGGTGTTTGTGTCGGCCACTAGGGTCGCTTATCTTTCTCACACAGCTACCTCATTGCGCCTCTTTTTTTCTTTGCGTCATGTGCTGTTTGGGGAGGGTTTTTTGGAAGGGACATCCTGCGTGACACTGCAGTGCCACTCCTAGATGGGCCCGGTGTTTGTGTCGGCCACTAGGGTCGCTTATCTTTCTCACACAGTCAGCTACCTCATTGCGCCTCTTTTTTTCTTTGCGTCATGTGCTGTTTGGGGAGGGTTTTTTGGAAGGGACATCCTGCGTGACACTGCAGTGCCACTCCTAGATGGGCCCGGTGTTTGTGTCGGCCACTAGGGTCGCTTATCTTTCTCACACAGTCAGCTACCTCATTGCGCCTCTTTTTTTCTTTGCGTCATGTGCTGTTTGGGGAGGGTTTTTTGGAAGGGACATCCTGCGTGACACTGCAGTGCCACTCCTAGATGGGCCCGGTGTTTGTGTCGGCCACTAGGGTCGCTTATCTTTCTCACACAGTCAGCTACCTCATTGCGCCTCTTTTTTTCTTTGCGTCATGTGCTGTTTGGGGAGGGTTTTTTGGAAGGGACATCCTGCGTGACACTGCAGTGCCACTCCTAGATGGGCCCGGTGTTTGTGTCGGCCACTAGGGTCGCTAATCTTACTCACACAGCTACCTCATTGCGCCTCTTTTTTTCTTTGCGTCATGTGCTGTTTGGGGAGGGTTTTTTGGAAGGGACATCCTGCGTGACACTGCAGTGCCACTCCTAGATGGGCCCGGTGTTTGTGTCGGCCACTAGGGTCGCTTATCTTACTCACACAGCGACCTCGGTGCAAATTTTAGGACTAAAAATAATATTGTGAGGTGTGATGTGTTCAGAATAGGCTGAAAATGAGTGTAAATTATGTTTTTTGAGGTTAATAATACTTTGGGATCAAAATTACCCCCAAATTCTATGATTTAAGCTGTTTTTTAGGGTTTTTTGAAAAAAACACCCGAATCCAAAACACACCCGAATCCGACAAAAAAAATTCGGTGAGGTTTTGCCAAAACGCGGTCGAACCCAAAACACGGCCGCGGAACCGAACCCAAAACCAAAACACAAAACCCGAAAAATTTCCGGCGCTCATCTCTACTTAAATCATAGAATTTGGGGGTCATTTTGATCCCAAAGTATTATTAACCTCAAAAACCATAATTTCCACTAATTTTCAGTCTATTCTGAATACCTCACACCTCATAATATTATTTTTAGTCCTAAAATTTGCACCTAGGTCGCTGGATGACTAAGCTAAGCGACCCTAGTGGCCGACACAAACACCGTGCCCATCTAGGAGTGGCACTGCAGTGTCACGCAGGATGGCCCTTCCAAAAAACACTCCCCAAACAGCACATGACGCAAAGAAAAAAAGAGGCGCAATGAGGTAGCTGTGTGAGTAAGATAAGCGACCCTAGTGGCCGACACAAACACCGGGCCCATCTAGGAGTGGCACTGCAGTGTCACGCAGGATGGCCCTTCCAAAAAACCCTCCCCAAACAGCACATGACGCAAAGAAAAAAAGAGGCGCAATGAGGTAGCTGTGTGAGTAAGATAAGCGACCCTAGTGGCCGACACAAACACCGTGCCCATCTAGGAGTGTCACTGCAGTGTCACGCAGGATGGCCCTTCCAAAAAACCCTCCCCAAACAGCACATGACGCAAAGAAAAAAAGAGGCGCAATGAGGTAGCTGTGTGAGTAAGATAAGCGACCCTAGTGGCCGACACAAACACCGGGCCCATCTAGGAGTGGCACTGCAGTGTCACGCAGGATGGCCCTTCCAAAAAACATTCCACAAACAGCACATGACGCAAAGAAAAATTAAAGAAAAAAGAGGTGCAAGATGGAATTGTCCTTGGGCCCTCCCACCCACCCTTATGTTGTATAAACAGGACATGCACACTTTAACCAACCCATCATTTCAGTGACAGGGTCTGCCACACGACTGTGACTGAAATGACGGGTTGGTTTGGACCTCCACCAAAAAAGAAGCAATTAATCTCTCCTTGCACAAACTGGCTCTACAGAGGCAAGATGTCCACCTCATCATCATCCTCCGATATATCACCGTGTACATCCCCCTCCTCACAGATTATCAATTCGTCCCCACTGGAATCCACCATCTCAGCTCCCTGTGTACTTTGTGGAGGCAATTGCTGCTGGTCAATGTCTCCACGGAGGAATTGATTATAATTCATTTTAATGAACATCATCTTCTCCACATTTTCTGGATGTAACCTCGTACGCCGATTGCTGACAAGGTGAGCGGCGGCACTAAACACTCTTTCGGAGTACACACTTGTGGGAGGGCAACTTAGGTAGAATAAAGCCAGTTTGTGCAAGGGCCTCCAAATTGCCTCTTTTTCCTGCCAGTATAAGTACGGACTGTGTGACGTGCCTACTTGGATGCGGTCACTCATATAATCCTCCACCATTCTTTCAATGGTGAGAGAATCATATGCAGTGACAGTAGACGACATGTCCGTAATCGTTGTCAGGTCCTTCAGTCCGGACCAGATGTCAGCATCAGCAGTCGCTCCAGACTGCCCTGCATCACCGCCAGCGGGTGGGCTCGGAATTCTGAGCCTTTTCCTCGCACCCCCAGTTGCGGGAGAATGTGAAGGAGGAGATGTTGACAGGTCGCGTTCCGCTTGACTTGACAATTTTGTCACCAGCAGGTCTTTGAACCCCAGCAGACTTGTGTCTGCCGGAAAGAGAGATCCAAGGTAGGCTTTAAATCTAGGATCGAGCACGGTGGCCAAAATGTAGTGCTCTGATTTCAACAGATTGACCACCCGTGAATCCTTGTTAAGCGAATTAAGGGCTCCATCCACAAGTCCCACATGCCTAGCGGAATCGCTCCGTGTTAGCTCCTCCTTCAATGTCTCCAGCTTCTTCTGCAAAAGCCTGATGAGGGGAATGACCTGACTCAGGCTGGCAGTGTCTGAACTGACTTCACGTGTGGCAAGTTCAAAGGGCATCAGAACCTTGCACAACGTTGAAATCATTCTCCACTGCGCTTGAGACAGGTGCATTCCACCTCCTATATCGTGCTCAATTGTATAGGCTTGAATGGCCTTTTGCTGCTCCTCCAACCTCTGAGGCATATAGAGGGTTGAATTCCACCTCGTTACCACTTCTTGCTTCAGATGATGGCAAAGCAGGTTCAGTAGTTTTTGGTGGTGTTCCAGTCTTCTGTACGTGGTGCCTGTATGCCGAAAGTGTCCCGCAATTCTTCTGGCCACCGACAGCATCTCTTGCACGCCCCTGTCGTTTTTTTAAAAATTCTGCACCACCAAATTCAAGGTATGTGCAAAACATGGGACGTGCTGGAATTTGCCCATATTTAATGCACACACAATATTGCTGGCGTTGTCCGATGCCACAAATCCACAGGAGAGTCCAATTGGGGTAAGCCATTCCGCGATGATCTTCCTCAGTTGCCGTAAGAGGTTTTCAGCTGTGTGCGTATTCTGGAAACCGGTGATACAAAGCGTAGCCTGCCTAGGAAAGAGTTGGCGTTTGCGAGATGCTGCTACTGGTGCCGCCGCTGCTGTTCTTGCGGCGGGAGTCCATACATCTACCCAGTGGGCTGTCACAGTCATATAGTCCTGACCCTGCCCTGCTCCACTTGTCCACATGTCCGTGGTTAAGTGGACATTGGGTACAACTGCATTTTTTAGGACACTGGTGAGTCTTTTTCTGACGTCCGTGTACATTCTCGGTATCGCCTGCCTAGAGAAGTGGAACCTAGATGGTATTTGGTAACGGGGGCACACTGCCTCAATAAATTGTCTAGTTCCCTGTGAACTAACGGCGGATACCGGACGCACGTCTAACACCAACATAGTTGTCAAGGCCTCAGTTATCCGCTTTGCAGCAGGATGACTGCTGTGATATTTCATCTTCCTCGCAAAGGACTATTGGACAGTCAATTGCTTACTGGAAGTAGTACAAGTGGGCTTACGACTTCCCCTCTGGGATGACCATCGACTCCCAGCAGCAACAACAGCAGCGCCAGCAGCAGTAGGCATTACACTCAAGGATGCATCGGAGGAATCCCAGGCAGGAGAGGACTCGTCAGAATTGCCAGTGACATGGCCTGCAGGACTATTGGCATTCCTGGGTAAGGAGGAAATTGACACTGAGGGAGTTGGTGGGGTGGTTTGCGTGAGCTTGGTTACAAGAGGAAGGGATTTACTGGTCAGTGGACTGCTTCCGCTGTCACCCAAAGTTTTTGATCTTGTCACTGACTTATTATGAATGCGCTGCAGGCGACGTATAAGGGAGGATGTTCCGAGGTGGTTAACGTCCTTACCCCTACTTAGTACAGCTTGACAAAGGCAACACACGGCTTGACAAATGTTGTCCGCATTTCTGGTGAAATACTTCCACACCGAAGAGCTGATTTTTTTTGTATTTTGACCAGGCATGTCAATGGCCCTATTCCTCCCACGGACAACAGGTGTCTCCCCGGGTGCCTGACTTAAACAAACCACCTCACCATCAGAATCCTCCTGGTCAATTTCCTCCCCAGCGCCAGCAACACCCATATCCTCCTCATCCTGGTGTACTTCAACACTGACATCTTCAATCTGACTATCAGGAACTGGACTGCGGGTGCTCCTTCCAGCACTTGCAGGGGGCGTGCAAATGGTGGAAGGCGCATGCTCTTCACGTCCAGTGTTGGGAAGGTCAGGCATCGCAACCGACACAATTGGACTCTCCTTGTGGATTTGGGATTTCGAAGAACGCACAGTTCTTTGCGGTGCTTTTGCCAGCATGAGTCTTTTCAGTTTTCTAGCGAGAGGCTGAGTGCTTCCATCCTCATGTGAAGCTGAACCACTAGCCATGAACATAGGCCAGGGCCTCAGCCGTTCCTTGCCACTCCGTGTGGTAAATGGCATATTGGCAAGTTTACGCTTCTCCTCCGACAATTTTATTTTAGGTTTTGGAGTCTTTTTTTTACTGATATTTGGTGTTTTGGATTTGACATGCTCTGTACTATGACATTGGGCATCGGCCTTGGCAGACGACGTTGCTGGCATTTCATCGTCTTGGACATGACTAGTGGCAGCAGCTTCAGCACGAGGTGGAAGTGGATCTTGATCTTTCCCTAATTTTGGAACCTCAACATTTTTGTTCTCCATATTTTAATAGGCACAACTAAAAGGCACCTCAGGTAAACAATGGAGATGGATGGATACTAGTATACTTATGGATGGACTGCCGAGTGCCGACACAGAGGTAGCTACAGCCGTGGACTACCGTACTGTGTCTGCTGCTAATATAGACTGGATGATAATGAGATGAAATCAATATATATATATGTATGTATATATAATATCACTAGTACTGCAGCCGGACAGGTAGATAATATATTTATTAGGTAATGATGACTGATGACGGACCTGCTGGACACTGTCAGCTCAGCAGCACCGCAGACTGCTACAGTAAGCTACTATACTATAGTAGTATGTACAAAGAAGAAAGAAAAAAAAAACCACGGGTAGGTGGTATACAATTATGGATGGACTGCCGAGTGCCTACACAGAGGTAGCTACAGCCGTGGACTAACGTACTGTGTCTGCTGCTAATATAGACTGGATGATTGATAATGAGATGAAATCAATATATATATATGTATGTATATATAATATCACTAGTACTGCAGCCGGACAGGTAGATAATATATTTATTAGGTAATGATGACTGATGACGGACCTGCTGGACACTGTCAGCTCAGCAGCACCGCAGACTGCTACAGTAAGCTACTATACTATAGTAGTATGTACAAAGAAGAAAGAAAAAAAAAAACCACGGGTAGGTGGTATACAATTATGGATGGACTGCCGAGTGCCGACACAGAGGTAGCTACAGCCGTGGACTAACGTACTGTGTCTGCTGCTAATATAGACTGGATGATTGATAATGAGATGAAATCAATATATATATATGTGTATGGGGTGAACTGACAGCGCCCAAAAAAATCGTGTAAGATGAAGTACATTGGAAAGACTAAAAGACCACTGAAAATCCGTATACAGGAACATATAAGGAATATAAAGAACCGGGTCAAAACTCACGCAGTTTCCAGACACTTCCTACAACATCACGGTTCCAACCCAGAAGAACTCACGTTCAAAGGCCTGGAACTAGTGGCTCTAGGAGAAAGAGGGGGGGACCTCTCCAATCTCCTGTCAAGAAGAGAAATGTTTTGGATACATGAATTGAAATCCCTTCATCCGAATGGACTGAATGAAGGCTATGAAATAGCCCCTTTTCTATAAACGTAAGCTTGACTCCTTAAATTGTTGATTATATCCGCTTCCCCTTTTTCCAACTCAGTCCAGGTTGGAACACGGAGCAATGGGCACCCCAACCTCTGGACCACTTCTTCCACTACCCTGACCTTAGATTACAGTCATACCACACTGGATATGCCCAAATTCGTCCGATCTTGGAAGCCAAGCAGTGTTGGCCCGGCCAGTACTGGGTATGGGAACATCCCAAGAAGACCGGGTACTGTAATAGCAGTTGGAATATGGGCTAGTGTTCTTTCTGCAATCTCCTTCATAATATCTCTCCGCCTCCTTCCCTTTTCCCCTTCTTCCCTACCTAATTTCAATTCACGCCTTATATTTATTTATTTATTTTTTTTTTTCATCCATTTAATTAAACCCAGTCAATATTCGTATGGCTCTTTAAAATAAGGATATGCATCTATGAATCCTATTGTAATGCCACTCTCACCGCAAAAATTTTTTCCTTCATTCAACATAAATTTGTATGATATTAATCTATGCGAACACATAGAAATCATCTGACGCCGCAAAATAGACGTCATTTTAATAGTTGCATCAAATTACTTTATTATCTAGTGACTAGTGTTGTGATGCACAGTTCAAATATAACTTGTACTAAATCAGTGTTCTTTGCAAATAAGACAGTAAAATGAAACGTTTTTAGAACAATCTGCAGTTTCACTGACACTTGTTTCTCCCATTCTTATGTTTTGACTTCCTGTGTGGAGACGGAGTCAGTGCACCTAAAACTGCAGAAGTCTATGTATATAAACTACGAAAACATGGCCGCCGGCATCTGCTTCCAGCCTGGATAGCGGTCTCCTCACACGGACTCCAAGAAAATGGCCGCCGCACCTGCTCTCACAGCAACCGGCGCATGCGCGGAAAGGATCCACTGACACCGGAAGTGGGGCGGAAATGACGCAATTCGCGTCAAAAACGGGACTTCAAGAAACGAAAAGTACTACTTTATTTACATTGATTCTGGACACATTTTCTTAGCGCAATTAAGGCGCTTTTATATGATGCCAATATCCCTCTATACAGACATCATTTATATTATATTTCTTAACATAATAACGTATTTTGCATTCTGCACATCCTGTCACAGGAAGTGATGTCACTAATTACTTCCTGACCCATAGGGGTATAAATAGATGACATGTCCCACTGTGCTCACTACCCCTTGATGAAGTCAAACAAGACGAAACGCGTTGGGTGATTCCTGCCATTACTGAAAATCCAAAGATAAGCTGTTCATTATATTCATCACTTCTCTTTTTTTAACTAATTTTAGATATATTTATACCTCGCATGATACCTATATTACGACCATGAGGACCTGTGTTTAGTACTCATTTGTGTCTTTTTGTATGCCTTTTTTCTGAATATATTTTACTGTATACTTTTAAACAGAAAACTTTTTTAGAAAAAATACCTTTTTTATATTGTTGACATGTGTGTCAAATTTTTTTTTCTTTTTTACTGATTACGTTCGTTTTAAATAAATCCCGCCTGTGCTTTTAAATATATATCTCTAATTTTATACTTTTTTACCACCGGTGGTCGCTCTGATCTTATCCACTTTTTCTACAATATATATATATGTATGTATATATAATATCACTAGTACTGCAGCCGGACAGGTAGATAATATATTTATTAGGTAATGATGACTGATGACGGACCTGCTGGACACTGTCAGCTCAGCAGCACCGCAGACTGCTACAGTAAGCTACTATACTATAGTAGTATGTACAAAGAAGAAAGAAAAAAAAAAAAACACGGGTAGGTGGTATACAATTATGGATGGACTGCCGAGTGCCGACACAGAGGTAGCTACAGCCGTGGACTAACGTACTGTGTCTGCTGCTAATATAGACTGGATGATTGATAATGAGATGAAATCAATATATATATATGTATGTATATATAATATCACTAGTACTGCAGCCGGACAGGTAGATAATATATTTATTAGGTAATGATGACTGATGACGGACCTGCTGGACACTGTCAGCTCAGCAGCACCGCAGACTGCTACAGTAAGCTACTATACTCTATAGTAGTATGTACAAAGAAGAAAGAAAAAAAAAAAAACACGGGTAGGTGGTATACAATTATGGATGGACTGCCGAGTGCCGACACAGAGGTAGCTACAGCCGTGGACTAACGTACTGTGTCTGCTGCTAATATAGAGTCTAGACTGGATGATAAATTATTGATAATGAGATGAAATCAATATAATATCACCACTAGTACTGCAGCCGGACAGGTACTATATATATTTATTATGTAATGACTGATGACGGACCTGCTGGACACTGTCAGGTCAGCACAGCACCGCAGACTGCTACAGTAAGCTACTATAGTAGTATGTATAAAGAAGAATGAAGAAAAAAAAAAACACGGGTAGGTGGTATACAATATTATATATATATATATTATATACAATTATATATATATATATATATATATATATATATATATATATATATATATATATATTAAACTGGTGGTGATTGATTATTAAACTGGTGGTCACTTCAGGTCACGTTGCAACTTGCAACTAGTACTCCGAGGCCTAAGCAGACAATCACAAAATATATTATTATACTGGTGGTCAGTGTGGTCACAACAATGGCAGTGTGGCACTGACTCTGGCAGCAAAAGTGTGCACTGTACGTTATATGTACTCCTGAGTCCTGCTCTCAGACTCTAACTGCTCCCCACTGTCAGTGTCTCCCCCACAAGTCAGATAATACACTTACAGTCACACTATCTATTATCTAATCTAGTATAAATATCACTTCAGCAAGTAGTATAGTAGTATACAGTATAGTAGTACTCCTCCTAATAATGCTCCCCAAAATACTGTGTCTCTCTCTTCTCTAAACGGAGAGGACGCCAGCCACGTCCTCTCCCTATGACTCTCAATGCACGTGTGAAAATGGCGGCGACGCGCGGCTTCTTATATAGAATCCGAGTCTCGCGATAGAATCCGAGCCTCGCGAGAATCCGACAGCGTGATGATGACGTTCGGGCGCGCTCGGGTTAGCCGAGCAAGGCGGGAAGATCCGAGCCTGCTCGGACCCGTGTAAAAAACCTGAAGTTCGGGCGGGTTCGGATTCAGAGGAACCGAACCCGCTCATCTCTAATGATTATCATTCTGAATAAGTAGCTGTAGCTGTGGAAGGGTTAAATAACCTTGGTGGACAAATCTGACACTTGTAACCCACACAGGGTGGTCACGTATATATGACCCACTTGCAGTTTGCCGTGACCAACAAGGATTTGGGCATGTAATAGGGCGGTAAAGCCGCAGGCATCAGATTGTGTTATTGTGAATGAGCCCTAACACAATCTGCCGGCATGTCGGCAGCCCCCGTGCCACCTGTGGCGTGCAGTTGTAGGTGGGACGCCTATTCCCGGTGGATCTTTTGCAACCAGCTTGGGGTGGGTGTGAGCACTGATACTAACGACAACAGCTGCGGATGGTAACACAGCGAGCAGCCTGGGCATGGGGAAGGGCGGTCAGGCTCAGCGCGGGAAACCGGCCGCAGAGGCAGAATCGGGCCCTATGACTCCAGTACAGCGCAGCGCAGGCTCATTTCTCTCCCTTTCTCCTTCCCAGATATTGACGAGTGTAAAATGGATAACGGGGGCTGTTCTCACACCTGCAACAACACGGAGGGCGGCTTCACCTGCCACTGCCCGGCGCACCAGGCACTGCTGAGAGACCACAGCACATGCATCAGTGAGTACGCAGGAAGCACCGCCCACTATTTACTTCACAATCCAAGAATATTCAAGAGAATGTAAGATCATTTGAAAGCAAAAGTAAGACACATTAATGCCCAGATTTATCAAGCCTTGGAGAGAGGTAAAGTCCCAGCCAATCAGCTCCTAACTGCCATGTTACAGGCTGTGCTTGAAAAATGACAGTGAGGAGCTGATTGACTGGTACTATATCACCGTGCACTTTCTCTATCTCCAAGGCTTGATAAATCTGGGCCTAAGGGAACTGTATTGGAAGATGCTGTGCTCTCTCACTGTCCCAACGCTCTCTGAAGGCCGGCGATGCCTATAATGCGCCATTGCGTAATAATTCTGTCCTGTGTCTGGCAGATATCACCTCCTGCGATGTGAGAAATGGTGGCTGTGAGCATCTGTGCGGCGACAGGCAGGAAGGCGGCATTGCGTGTCGGTGTCGGGTCGGCTGGACGCTGAGCAGCAATGGGAGGAGCTGTGATGGTAGGACGCATTGTTCTTCTCTCTTGTAGTAAGAGTCCACAACGCTATCACCAGCAGAGCTGGCCCTAACCAATATGATGCCCTAGGCAAGATTTTGGCTGGTGCCCCCAGCACCACCGCTGGTTCCGTCTCTGACCTTGCACCTCTTTCTCAGCACCATCACCCCTCACCCATAGCAGTCCTTATTTTGGTGTTTGTATCCCCTAAATTTTAAATAGGAACAGTTCACACATTCGGCGCACAGCCCAAAAAGGGGTGTGTTTTTGCTGGGAAGGGGCATGGCCACACAGTAGTACCCCCAATTCAAATTACGCCACACAGTACTGCAACTTTATTCAAATTTGATCATGTGATAGTGTCCATAACTCACATTACATCCCACAGTAGTATCACTTTACCTTATAAACGTTACTCCTCACAGTAGAGCCCCTTATTCACATTACATCACACTGAATTGCTCCATATTCACATTACACCACACCCTATTGTTCTTTATTCACATTAGACGACACAGTAGTGCCCTTTCTATACGCAATGCCACATAGTAGAGCACCTTATACACATAATGCCACACATTAGTAATGCATTTATACACAATTCCACACAGTAATGCCCCTTACACATATGACACACATTATTAATGTCCTTATAAACATAATGCGCCTTACACATTATGACAACCTTTATTAATGCCCTTTTACACATAATGTCCCTTACACATATGCCGCACATTAATGCCCTTATACACATAATGACAACACATTGTGCCCCCTACACATTTGCTGCACATTATTAGTGCCCCTATACACATAATGACACACATACAGTAGTACCCTGTTACACATATGTCGCACATTATTAATGCCCTTGTACACATAATGACACACATAGTGCCCCTTACACATATGTTGCACGTTATCAATGCATTTTTACATGACACACATAATGCTCCTTACACATATTCCGAACTCTACTGCACAACCAACCCACTCACATGCACACAGCACTCACACTGCCACTAACACTGTGACCTCTGCCTCTGCTTGGATACAGAAATAGATGTGTCCTCATAAATCTTGCCTCAATGCTAACATCTGGCACTTTTTTTTATGAAAATGCATCTTATTTGCATTGCTATGTGGCTAGGATGCACAAGCAGCTTCTGCTGATTAAAATGATATGCAGCATGCCTATATTCTGTGTGAGACTGTGGCTGTATCTGCATATGAAATGCTACACACAGAATATAGGCATGTTGCATATCATTTTAATCAGCAGAATCTGCTGATGCCCCTAGGCATATCAAATGGCCTAGGCAATTGCCTAGTTTGCCTATGCCTATGGCCGGCTCTGATCACCAGGACTCAGTAATATAATGATACAATACTATATAATATCCAGTGTTACAGTAAGAACCTGTAGTCCTTTCATTTGTTAGTAGAAATGTGAGAGAATGGTGGTTCTATAAACTGTATGTACGTGAGCTGTACCCCAAATATCACTAAGGTCTACATTACTGACCCCTGGCATGTTAGTATGAAGCAGTACCCTGTATGTCGGCACTGTGCGTGTCGGCAGTTTGCATGTCGCTATAGCACTTTGTGACTATTTGATCCTAACCCTAAATCTAGCACTTACAATGTAGCGTTGCCATTCTGACTGGATCCCCGGAACTGATACATTAACACATACCACCAAATGCTCTGTAACTACACCCTGCCTACAGGAGAGGCAGATACGTTTTATTCCAGGCCGGGATCTGGTCACACAGCATTCTGTGTCATCAATTGTGTCAGGGAGATGCCAACAAGTAGCAGAGAGTATTACATAGTAACATAGTATCTAAGGTGGAAAAAAGACAATTGTCCATCGAGTTCAACCTATTTGTGGTCTCCTATGCAGTCTTATTATAGGACTAGTTATTTTTATGTTAGGACTAGTTATAGTAACTAGAATGCGTGCCTACGCACCATAACCCTGAATATCTTTATCCAATAAGAATTTTTCTAACCCATTCTTAAAGGTGTTGACTGAGTCCGCAGTTACTACTCTCTCAGACAGGGAATTCCAAACACGTATTGTCCGTACTGTGAAAAAGTTTTTACGCCGTATTGTGCGGAAACTCCTCTCCTCTAACCTAAGCGAGTGTCCACGTGTCCTCTGTGCTGATCTTATAGAAAACAGGTCCCTCCCAAGCTCTGTGTATTGACCCCTTATATATTTGTAAATGTTGATCATGTCCCCTCTTAGTCTCCTCTTTTCCAGTGTAAACATGCCTAGCCTTGCAAGCCTTTCCTCGTATTCCAGCGTCTCCATGCCCTTGATTAGTTTGGTCGCCCGCCTCTGAACCTTTTCTAGCTCCAGAATATACTTTTTGTAGTATAACGGGTGCCCAAATACGTAACTGGAAACCCTGTAAAATCATTTGCCAGGTTTTTGCTTTATAAATATGTGAACGTTGGAAATAACAAAATCATTGCACTGAAACCAGTTCCGTCTAGAGACGTTTTTTAGAAATCCGAACTCAGCAGAATATAGAGTACCCGAGTTGAACCGAGTCCCGATTATGAGTTTCCCTGTTGTCAGATCTCGGATTTACGATCCGTCTTGGGTTTTGGATTGCTTGTACTCCTCTGCCTCTCGCTTCCCCCCCCCCCCCCTTCCGCCCTTCACTTTAACTTAGATTATGTCGTACATTAGCCACCAGCGCGACAGTACCACGGAATATAATATTATGCATAGTGTACCTAGCAATGACACGTCAGCGCTTATTTACAAGGCGCCACAAGTCCCGTAGCGCTGGCAATGGGCAACTAATTACAGCAATGCAATTACACATAAGAGAAAACACAAGTACAAGTGGTATAATAACACACAGTGAGGTATAAGCAGATGCAATGATTCTGCCCTCTCTCTGCTCTCAGATGTGGATGAATGCGCAGACTTCACCCGCGGAGGATGTGAGCAGGTCTGTGATAATTATCCCGGGACTTACAACTGCAGCTGTCATACCGGCTACATCGTGCGCTCCGATGACCCCTCCAGGTGCCAAGGTGAGTAGGAGAGACTGTGCCTGCGCTGGCCCGCTGTGTCTGTATCTGTGCAGGTGCCTGGGTGAGCAGGAGAGACGGAGACTGTGCGTTCCCTGGCCCGGTGTGTCTGTACCTGTGCAGGTGCCTAGGTGAGTAGGAGAGACTGAGACTGTGCGTTCCCTGGCCCGGTGTGTCTGTACCTGTGCAGGTGCCTAGGTGAGCAGGAGAGACTGAGACTGTGCGTTCCCTGGCCCGGTGTGTCTGTACCTGTGCAGGTGCCTAGGTGAGCAGGGGAGACTGTGTGTGCCCTGGCTCGGTGTGTCTGTACCTGTGCAGGTGCCTAGGTGAGTAGGAGAGACTGTGCGTTCCCTGGCTCGGTGTGTCTGTACCTGTGCAGGTGCCTAGGTGAGTAGGAGAGACTGTGCGTTCCCTGGACCGGTGTGTCTGTACCTGTGCCTGTGGTGCAGGTGCCAAGGTGAGCAGGGGAGACTGTGCGTGCCCTGGCCCGGTGTGTCTGTACCTGTGCAGGTGCCTAGGTGAGTAGGAGAGACTGTGCGTGCCCTGGCCCGGTGTGTCTGTACCTGTGCTGGTGCCTAGGTGGGCAGGAGAGACTGTGCATGCCCTGCCCCGGAGTGTCTGTACCTGTGCAGGTGCCTAGGTGAGTAGGAGAGACTGTGCGTTCCCTGGACCGGTGTATCTGTACCTGTGCAGGTGCCTAGGTGAGCAGGAGAGACTGTGCGTTCCCTCGCTCGGTATATCTGTACCGGTGCAGGTGTCTAGGTGAGCAGGAGAGACAGAGACTGTGCGTTCCCTGGCCCGGTGTGTCTGTACCTGTGCAGGTGCCTAGGTGAGCAGGAGAGACTGAGACTGTGCGTTCCCTGGCCCGGTGTGTCTGTACCTGTGCAGGTGCCTAGGTGAGCAGGGGAGACTGTGTGTGCCCTGGCTCGGTGTGTCTGTACCTGTGCAGGTGCCTAGGTGAGCAGGGGAGACTGTGCGTTCCCTGGCCCGGTGTGTCTGTACCTGTGCAGTTGGTGCAGGTGCCAAGGTGAGCAGGAGAAACTGTGCGTAACCTGGCCCGGTGTGTCTGTACCTGTGCAGGTGGTGCAGGTGCCTAGGTGAGTAGGAGAGACTGTGCGTGCCCTGGCCCGGTGTGTCTGTACCTGTGCAGGTGGTGCAGGAGCTTAGGAGAGCAGGAAAGACTGTACGTGCCCTTTATCAGTGTATCTGTACCTGTGCAGGTGCCTAGGTGAGCAGGAGAGACTGTGCGTGCCCTGCCCCGGAGTGTCTGTACCTGTGCAGGTGCCTAGGTGAGCAGGAGAGACTGTGCGTTCCCTGGCCCGGTGTATCTGTACCTGTACAGGTGCCTAGGTGAGTAGGAGAGACTGTGCGTTCCCTGGCCCGGTGTATCTGTAAATGTGCAGGTGCCTAGGTGAGTAGGAGACACTGTGCGTTCCCTGGCTCGGTGTATCTGTACCTGTGCAGGTGCCTAGGTGAGTAGGAGAGACTGTGCATTCCCTGGCCCGGTGTATCTGTACCTGTGCAGGTGCCTAGGTGAGTAGGAGAGACTGTGCGTTCCCTGGCCCGGTGTATCTGTACCTGTGCAGGTGTCTAGGTGAGCAGGAGAGACTGTGCGTTCCCTGGCCCGGTGTGTCTGTACCTGTGCAGGTGTCTAGGTGAGCAGGAGAGACTGTGCGTGCCCTGTCCTGGTGTGTCTGTACCTGTGCAGGTGGTGCAGGTGCCTAGGTGAGCAGGACAGACTGTGCGTGCCCTGTCCCAGTATGTCTGTACCTGTGCTGGTGCCTAGGTGAGCAGGAGAGACTGTGCGTTCCCTGGCCCGGTGTGTCTGTACCTGTGCAGGTGCCTAGGTGAGCAGGAGAGACTGTGCGTTCCCTGGCCCGGTGTATCTGTACCTGTGCAGGTGCCTAGGTGAGTAGGAGAGACTGTGCGTTCCCTGGCCCGGTGTGTCTGTAAATGTGCAGGTGCCTAGGTGAGTAGGAGAGACTGTGCGTTCCCTGGCTCAGTGTATCTGTACCTGTGCAGGTGCCTAGGTGAGTAGGAGAGACTGTGCGTTCCCTGTCCCGGTGTATCTGTACCTGTGCAGGTGCCTAGGTGAGCAGGAGAGACTGTGCGTTCCCTGGCCCGGTGTATCTGTACCTGTGCAGGTGTCTAGGTGAGCAGGAGAGACTGTGCGTTCCCTGGCCCGGTGTGTCTGTACCTGTGCAGGTGTCTAGGTGAGCAGGAGAGACTGTGCGTGCCCTGTCATGGTGTGTCTGTACCTTTGCAGGTGGTGCAGGTGCCTAGGTGAGCAGGACAGACTGTGCGTGCCCTGTCCCAGTGTGTCTGTACCTGTGCAGGTGCCTAGGTGAGCAGGAGAGACTGTGCGTGCCCTGTCCCGGTGTCTCTGTACCTGTGCAGGTGCCTAGGTGAGTAGGAGAGACTGTGCGTTCCCTGGCCCGGTGTATCTGTACCGGTGCAGGTGTCTAGGTGAGCAGGAGAAACTGTGCGTTCCCTGGCCCGGTGTGTCTGTACCTGTGCAGGTGGTGCAGGTGTCTAGGTGAGCAGGAGAGACTGTGCGTTCCCTGGCCCGGTGTGTCTGTACCTGTGCAGGTGCCTAGGTGAGCAGGAGAGACTGAGACTGTGCGTTCCCTGGCCCGGTGTGTCTGTACCTGTGCAAGTGCCTAGGTGAGCAGGGGAGACTGTGTGTGCCCTGGCTCGGTGTGTCTGTACCTGTGCAGGTGCCTAGGTGAGCAGGGGAGACTGTGCGTTCCTTGGCCCGGTGTGTCTGTACCTGTGCAGTTGGTGCAGGTGCCAAGGTGAGCAGGAGAGACTGTGCGTGCCCTGGCCCGGTGTGTCTGTACCTGTGCAGGTGCCTAGGTGTGCAGGAGAGACTGTGCGTGCCCTGGACCGGTGTGTCTGTACCTGTGCAGGTGGTGCAGGTGCCTAGGTGAGTAGGAGAGACTGTGCGTACCCTGGCCCGCTGTGTCTGTACCGGTGCAGGTGGTGCAGGTACCTAGGTGAGTAGGAGAGACTGTGCGTTCCCTGGCCCGGTGTGTCTGTACCTGTGCAGGTGCCTAGGTGAGCAGGAGAGACTGTGTGTGCCCTGGACCGTTGTGTCTGTACCTGTGCAGGTGGTGCTGGTGTCTAGGTGAGCAGGAGAGACTGTGCGTTCCCTGGACCGTTATGTCTGTACCTGTGCAGGTGGTGCTGGTGTCTAGGTGAGTAGGAGAGACTGTGCGTGCCCTGGCCCGGTGTGTCTGTACCTGTGCAGGTGCCTAGGTGAGTAGGAGAGACTGTGCGTTCCCTGGCTCGGTGTGTCTGTACCTGTGCAGGTTCCTAGGTGAGTAGGAGAGACTGTGCGTTCCCTGGACCGGTGTGTCTGTACCTGTGCATGTGGTGCTGGTGTCTAGGTGAGCAGGAGAGACTGTGCGTTCCCTTGCCCGGTGGGTCTGTACCTGTGCAGGTGCCCAGGTGAGTAGAAGAGACTGTGCGTTCCCTGGCCCGGTGTATCTGTACCTCTGCAGGTGCCTAGGTGAGTAGGAGAGACTGTGCGTTCCCTGGCCCGGCGTATCTGTACCTGTGCAGGTGCCTAGGTGAGCAGGAGAGACTGTGCGTTCCCTTGCCCGGTGGGTCTGTACCTGTGCAGGTGCCCAGGTGAGTAGAAGAGACTGTGCATTCCCTGGCCTGGTGTATCTGTACCTGTGCAGGTGCCTAGGTGAGTAGGAGAGACTGTGCGTTCCCTGGCCCGGCGTATCTGTACCTGTGCAGGTGCCTAGGTGAGCAGGAGAGACTGTGCGTTCCCTGGCCCGGTGTATCTGTACCTCTGCTGGTGCCTAGGTGAGTAGGAGAGACTGTGCGTTCCCTGGCCCGGTGTATCTGTACCTGTGCAGGTGCCTAGGTGAGTAGGAGAGACTGTGCGTTCCCTGGCCCGGCGTATCTGTACCTGTGCAGGTGCCTAGGTGAGTAGGAGAGACTGTGCGTTCCCTGGCCCGGTGTATCTGTACCGGTGCAGGTGTCCAGGTGAGCAGGAGAAACTGTGCGTTCCCTGGCCCGGTGTGTCTGTACCTGTGCAGGTGGTGCAGGTGTCTAGGTGAGCAGGAGAGACTGTGCGTTCCCTGGCCCGGTGTGTCTGTACCTGTGCAGGTGCCTAGGTGAGCAGGAGAGACTGAGACTGTGCGTTCCCTGGCCCGGTGTGTCTGTACCTGTGCAAGTGCCTAGGTGAGCAGGGGAGACTGTGTGTGCCCTGGCTCGGTGTGTCTGTACCTGTGCAGGTGCCTAGGTGAGCAGGGGAGACTGTGCGTTCCCTGGCCCGGTGTGTCTGTACCTGTGCAGTTGGTGCAGGTGCCAAGGTGAGCAGGAGAGACTGTGCGTACCCTGGCCCGGTGTGTCTGTACCTGTGCAGGTGCCTAGGTGTGCAGGAGAGACTGTGCGTGCCCTGGACCGGTGTGTCTGTACCTGTGCAGGTGGTGCAGGTGCCTAGGTGAGTAGGAGAGACTGTGCGTGCCCTGGCCCGCTGTGTCTGTACCGGTGCAGGTGGTGCAGGTACCTAGGTGAGTAGGAGAGACTGTGCGTTCCCTGGCCCGGTGTGTCTGTACCTGTGCAGGTGGTGCTGGTGTCTAGGTGAGTAGGAGAGACTGTGCGTTCCCTGGACCGTTGTGTCTGTATCTGTGCAGGTGCCTAGGTGAGCAGGAGAGACTGTGTGTGCCCTGGACCGTTGTGTCTGTACCTGTGCAGGTGGTGCTGGTGTCTAGGTGAGCAGGAGAGACTGTGCGTTCCCTGGACCGTTATGTCTGTACCTGTGCAGGTGGTGCTGGTGTCTAGGTGAGTAGGAGAGACTGTGCGTGCCCTGGCCCGGTGTGTCTGTACCTGTGCAGGTGCCTAGGTGAGTAGGAGAGACTGTGCGTTCCCTGGCTCGGTGTGTCTGTACCTGTGCAGGTTCCTAGGTGAGTAGGAGAGACTGTGCGTTCCCTGGACCGGTGTGTCTGTACCTGTGCATGTGCATGTGGTGCTGGTGTCTAGGTGAGTAGAAGAGACTGTGCGTGCCCTGGATCGGTGTGTCTGTACCTGTGCAGGTGCCTAGGTGAGCAGGAGAGACTGTGCGTGCCCTGGCCCTGTGTATCTGTACCTGTGCAGGTGGTGCAGGTGCCTAGGTGAGCAAGAAAGACTGTGTATGCCCTGGCCCGCTGTGTCTGTACCTGTGCAGGTGCCTAGGAGAGCAGGAGAGACAGTGAGTGCCCTGGCCCGGTGTGTCTGTACCTGTGCAGGTTCCTAGGTGAGCAGGAGAGACTGTGAGTGCCCTGGCCTGGTGTGTCTGTACCTGTGCAGGTGCCTAGGTGAGCAGGACAGACAGTGCGTGCACTGGCCCGGTGTGTCTGTACCTGTGCAGGTGCCTAGGTGAGCAGGACAGACAGTTCGTGCAGTGGCCCGGTGTGTCTGTACCTGTGCAGGTGGTGCAGGTGCCTAGGTGAGCAGGACAGACTGTGCGTGCCCTGGCCCGGTGTATCTGTACCTGTGCAGGTGCTGCAGGTGCCTAGGAGAGCAGGAGAGACTGTGCGTACCCTGGCCCGGTGTATCTGTACCTGAGCAGGTGTCTAGGTGAGTAGGAGAGATTTTGCATGCCCTGGCCCGGTGTATCTGTACCTGTGCAGGTGGAGCAGGTGCCTAGGTGAGTAGGAGAGACTGTGCGTTCCCTGGCCCGGTGTGTCTGTACCTGTGCAGGTGTCTAGGTGAGTAAGAGAGACTGTGCGTGCCCTGGCCCGGTGTATGTGTACCTGTGCAGGTGGTGCAGGTGCCTAGGTGAGTAGGAGAGACTGTGCGTGCCCTGGCCCGGTGTGTCTGTACCTGTGCAGGTGTCTAGGTGAGTAGGAGAGACTGTGCGTTCCCTGGCCCGCTGTGTCTGTATCTGTGCAGGTGCCTAGGTGAGCAGGAGAGACTGAGACTGTGCGTTCCCTGGCCCGGTGTGTCTGTATCTGTGCAGGTGCCTAGGTGAGCAGGAGAGACTGTGCGTTCCCTGGCCCGGTGTGTCTGTACCTGTGCAGGTGGTGCAGGTGCCTAGGTGAGCAGGAGAGACTGTGCGTTCCCTGGCCCGCTGTGTCTGTATCTGTGCAGGTGCCTAGGTGAGCAGGAGAGACTGCGCGTTCCCTGGCCCGCTGTGTCTGTATCTGTGCAGGTGCCTAGGTGAGCAGGAGAGACTGAGACTGTGCGTTCCCTGGCCCGGTGTGTCTGTATCTGTGCAGGTGCCTAGGTGAGCAGGAGAGACTGTGCGTGCCCTGGCCCGGTGTGTCTGTACCTGTGCAGGTGGTGCAGGTGCCTAGGTGAGCAGGAAAGACTGTGTATGCCCTGACCCGCTGTTTCTGTACCTGTGCAGGTGCCTAGGAGAGCAGGAGAGACAGTGAGTGCCCTGGCCCGGTGTCTCTGTACCTGTGCAGGTGCCTAGGTGAGCAGAGAGACTGTGAGTGCCCTGGCCTGGTGTGTCTCTGTACCTGTGCAGGTTGTGCAGGTGCCTAGGTGAGCAGGACAGACTGTGCGTGCACTGGCCAGGTGTGTCTGTACCTGTGCAGGTGCCTAGGTGAGCAGGACAGAAAGTGCGTACACTGGCCCGGTGTGTCTGTACCTGTGCAGGTGGTGCAGGTGCCTAGGTGAGCAGGACAGACTGTGCGTGCCCTGTCCCGATGTGTCTGTACCTGTGCAGGTGGTGCAGGTGCCTAGGTGAGCAGGACAGACTGTGCGTGCCCTGTCCCGATGTGTCTGTACCTGTGCAGGTGGTGCAGGTGTCTAGGTGAGTAGGAGAGACTGTGCGTGCCTTGGCCCGGTGTGTCTGTACCTGTGCAGGTGCCTAGGTGAGTAGGAGAGACTGTGCGTTCCCTGGCCCGCTGTGTCTGTATCTGTGCAGGTGCCTAGGTGAGCAGGAGAGACTGTGCATTCCCTGGCCCGGTGTGTCTGTATCTGTGCAGGTGCCTAGGTGAGCAGGAGAGACTGTGCTTGCCCTGGCCCGGTGTGTCTGTACCTGTGCAGGTGGTGCAGGTGCCTAGGTGAGTAGGAGAGACTGTGCGTGCCCTGTCCCGCTGTGTCTGTACCTGTGCAGGTGGTGCAGGTGCCTAGGAGAGCAGGAGAGACTGTGCGTGCCCTGGCCCGATGTATCTGTACCTGTGCAGGTGTTTAGGTGAGCAGGAGACACTTTGCATGCCCTGGCTTAGTGTATCTGTACCTGTGCAGGTGGAGCAGGTGCCTAGGTGAGTAGGAGAGACTGTGCGTTCCCTGGCCCGGTTTGTCTGTACCTGTGCAGGTGTCTAGGTGAGTAGGAGAGACTGTGCGTGCCCTGGCCCGGTGTATCTGTACCTGTGCAGGTGGTGCAGGTGCCTAGGTGAGTAGGAGAGACTGTGCGTGCCCTGGCCCGGTGTGTCTGTACCTGTGCAGGTGTCTAGGTGAGCAGGAGAGACTTTGCATGCCCTGGCCCGGTGTATCTGTACCTGTGCAGGTGGAGCGGGTGCCTAGGTGAGTAGGAGAGACTGTGCGTGCCCTGGCCCGGTTTGTCTGTACCTGTGCAGGTGTCTAGGTGAGTAGGAGAGACTGTGCGTGCCTTGGCCCGGTGTATCTGTATCTGTGCAGGTGCCTAGGTGAGCAGGAGAGACTGTGCGTTCCCTGGCCCGGTGTGTCTGTATCTGTGCAGGTTCCTAGGTGAGCAGGAGAGACTGTGCGTGCCCTTGCCCGGTGTATCTGTACCTGTGCAGGTGGTGCAGGTGCCTAGGTGAGGAGAGACTGTGCGTGCCCTTGCCCGGTGTGTCTGTACCTGTGCAGGTGTCTAGGTGAGCAGGAGAGACTGTGCCTGCCCTTGCCCAGTGTGTCTGTACCTGTGCAGGTGGTGCAGGTGCCTAGGTGAGTAGGAGAGACTGTGCCTGCGCTGGCCTGGTGTGTCTGTACCTGTGCAGGTGCCTAGGTGAGCAGGAGAGACTGCGCGTTTCCTGGTCCGCTGTGTCTGTATCTGTGCAGGTGCCTAGGTGAGCAGTAGAGACTGTGCGTTCCCTGGCCCGGTGTGTCTGTATCTGTGCAGGTTCCTAGGTGAGCAGGAGAGACTGTGCGTGCCCTGGCCCGGTGTGTCTGTACCTGTGCAGGTGCCTAGGTGAGCAGGAGAGACTGTGCGTTCCCTGGCCCGGTAGGTCTGTACCTGTGCAGGTGCCCAGGTGAGTAGAAGAGACTGTGCGTGCCCTGGATCGGTGTGTCTGTACCTGTGCAGGTGCCTAGGTGAGCAGGAGAGACTGTGCGTGCCCTGGCCCTGTGTGTCTGTACCTGTGCAGGTGGTGCAGGTGCCCAGATGAGTAGCAGAGACTGTGCGTGCCCTGGCCCGCTGTGTCTGTACCTGTGCAGGTGCCTAGGTGAGCAGGAGAGACCTTGCGTGCCCTGGCCCGCTTTCTCTGTACCTGTGCAGGTGGTGCAGGTGCCTAGGTGAGTAGGAGAGACTGTGCGTGCCCTGGCCCGCTGTGTCTGTACCTGTGCAGGTGTCTAGGTGTGCAGGAGAGACTGTGCGTGCCCTGGCCCGGTGTGTCTGTACCTGTGCAGGTGGTGCAGGTACCTAGGTGAGTAGGAGAGACTGTGCGTGCCCTGGCCCGGTGTGTCTGTACCTGTGCACGTGTCTAGGTGAGCAGGAGAGACTGTGTGTGTCCTGCACCGTTGTGTCTGTACCTGTGCAGGTGGTGCTGCTGTCTAGGTGAGTAGGAGAGACTGTGCGTTCCCTGGACCGTTGTGTCTGTACCTGTGCAGGTGCCTAGGTGAGCAGGAGAGACTGTGTGTGCCCTGAACCGTTGTGTCTGTACCTGTGCAGGTGGTGCTGGTGTCTAGGTGAGCAGGAGAGACTGTGCGTTCCCTGGACCGTTATGTCTGTACCTGTGCAGGTGCTGCTGGTGTCTAGGTGAGTAGGAGAGACTGTGCGTGCCCTGGCCCGGTGTGTCTGTACCTGTGCAGGTGCCTAGGTGAGTAGGAGAGACAGTGCGTTCCCTGGCTCGGTGTGTCTGTACCTGTGCAGGTTCCTAGGTGAGTAGGAGAGACTGTGCGTTCCCTGGACCGGTGTGTCTGTACCTGTGCATGTGGTGCTGGTGTCTAGGTGAGTAGGAGAGACTGTGCGTTCCCTGGCTCGGTGTATCTGTACCTCTGCAGGTGCCTAGGTGAGTAGGAGAGACTGTGCGTTCCCTGGCCCGGTGTATCTGTACCTGTGCAGGTGCCTAGGTGAGTAGGAGAGACTGTGCGTTCCCTGGCCCGGCGTATCTGTACCTGTGCTGGTGCCTAGGTGAGTAGGAGAGACTGTGCGTTCCCTGGCCCGGTGTATCTGTACCGGTGCAGGTGTCTAGGTGAGCAGGAGAAACTGTGCGTTCCCTGGCCCGGTGTGTCTGTACCTGTGCAGGTGGTGCAGGTGTCTAGGTGAGCAGGAGAGACTGTGCGTTCCCTGGCCCGGTGTGTCTGTACCTGTGCAGGTGCCTAGGTGAGCAGGAGAGACTGAGACTGTGCGTTCCCTGGCCCGGTGTGTCTGTACCTGTGCAAGTGCCTAGGTGAGCAGGGGAGACTGTGTGTGCCCTGGCTCGGTGTGTCTGTACCTGTGCAGGTGCCTAGGTGAGCAGGGGAGACTGTGCGTTCCCTGGCCTTGTGTGTCTGTACCTGTGCAGTTGGTGCAGGTGCCAAGGTGAGCAGGAGAGACTGTGCGTCCCCTGGCCCGATGTGTCTGTACCTGTGCAGGTGGTGCATGTGCCTAGGTGAGTAGGAGAGACTGTGCGTGCCCTGGCCCGCTGTGTCTGTACCGGTGCAGGTGGTGCAGGTACCTAGGTGAGTAGGAGAGACTGTGCGTTCCATGGCCCGGTGTGTCTGTACCTGTGCACGTGTCTAGGTGAGCAGGAGAGACTGTGTGTGCCCTGGACCGTTGTGTCTGTACCTGTGCAGGTGGTGCTGGTGTCTAGGTGAGTAGGAGAGACTGTGCGTTCCCTGGACCGTTGTGTCTGTACCTGTGCAGGTGCCTAGGTGAGCAGGAGAGACTGTGTGTGCCCTGGACCGTTGTGTCTGTACCTGTGCAGGTGGTGCTGGTGTCTAGGTGAGCAGGAGAGACTGTGCGTTCCCTGGACCGTTATGTCTGTACCTGTGCAGGTGCCTAGGTGAGCAGGAGAGACTGTGTGTGCCCTGGACCGTTGTGTCTGTACCTGTGCAGGTGGTGCTGGTGTCTAGGTGAGTAGGAGAGACTGTGCGTGCCCTGGCCCGGTGTGTCTGTACCTGTGCAGGTGCCTAGGTGAGTAGGAGAGACTGTGCGTTCCCTGGCTCGGTGTGTCTGTACCTGTGCAGGTTCCTAGGTGAGTAGGAGAGACTGTGCGTTCCCTGGACCGGTGTGTCTGTACCTGTGCATGTGGTGCTGGTGTCTAGGTGAGCAGGAGAGACTGTGCGTTCCCTGGCCCGGTGGGTCTGTACCTGAGCAGGTGCCCAGGTGCGTAGAAGAGACTGTGCGTGCCCTGGATCGGTGTGTCTGTACCTGTGCAGGTGCCTAGGTGAGCAGGAGAGACTGTGCGTGCCCTGGCCCTGTGTATCTGTACCTGTGCAAGTGGTGCAGGTGCCTAGGTGAGCAAGAAAGACTGTGTATGCCCTGGCCCGCTGTGTCTGTACCTGTGCAGGTGCCTAGGAGAGCAGGAGAGACAGTGAGTGCCCTGGCCTGGTGTGTCTGTACCTGTGCAGGTGCCTAGGTGAGCAGGACAGACAGTGCGTGCACTGGCCCGGTGTGTCTGTACCTGTGCAGGTGGTGCAGGTGCCTAGGTGAGCAGGACAGACAGTTCGTGCAGTGGCCCGGTGTGTCTGTACCTGTGCAGGTGGTGCAGGTGCCTAGGTGAGCAGGACAGACTGTGCGTGCCCTGGCCCGGTGTATCTGTAACTGTGCAGGTGCTGCAGGTGCCTAGGAGAGCAGGAGAGACTGTGCGTACCCTGGCCCGGTGTATCTGTACCTGAGCATGTGTCTAGGTGAGTAGGAGAGATTTTGCATGCCCTGGCCCGGTGTATCTGTACCTGTGCAGGTGCCTAGGTGAGTAGGAGAGACTGTGCGTTCCCTGGCCCGGTGTGTCTGTACCTGTGCAGGTGTCTAGGTGAGTAAGAGAGACTGTGCGTTCCCTGGCCCGCTGTGTCTGTATCTGTGCAGGTGCCTAGGTGAGCAGGAGAGACTGAGACTGTGCGTTCCCTGGCCCGGTGTGTCTGTATCTGTGCAGGTCCCTAGGTGAGCAGGAGAGACTGTGCGTTCCCTGGCCCGGTGTGTCTGTACCTGTGCAGGTGTTGCAGGTGCCTAGGTGAGCAGGAGAGACTGTGCGTTCCCTGGCCCGCTGTGTCTGTATCTGTGCAGGTGCCTAGGTGAGCAGGAGAGACTGCGCGTTCCCTGGCCCGCTGTGTCTGTATCTGTGCAGGTGCCTAGGTGAGCAGGAGAGACTGAGACTGTGCGTTCCCTGGCCCGGTGTGTCTGTATCTGTGCAGGTGCCTAGGTGAGCAGGAGAGACTGTGCGTGCCCTGGCCCGGTGTGTCTGTACCTGTGCAGGTGGTGCAGGTGCCTAGGTGAGCAGGAGAGACTGTGCGTTCCCTGGCCCGGTGGGTCTGTACCTGTGCAGGTGCCCAGGTGAGTAGAAGAGACTGTGCGTGCCCTGGCCCTGTGTATCTGTACCTGTGCAGGTGGTGCAGGTGCCTAGGTGAGCAGGAAAGACTGTGTATGACCTGGTCCGCTGTGTCTGTACCTGTGCAGGTGCCTAGGAGAGCAGGAGAGACAGTGAGTGCCCTGGCCCGGTGTCTCTGTACCTGTGCAGGTGCCTAGGTGAGCAGGAGAGACTGTGAGTGCCCTGGCCTGGTGTGTCTGTACCTGTGCAGGTTGTGCAGGTGCCTAGGTGAGCAGGACAGACTGTGCGTGCACTGGCCAGGTGTGTCTGTACCTGTGCAGGTGCCTAGGTGAGCAGGACAGACTGTGCGTGCCCTGTCCCGATGTGTCTGTACCTGTGCAGGTGGTGCAGGTGTCTAGGTGAGTAGGAGAGTCTGTGCGTGCCTTGGCCCGGTGTGTCTGTACCTGTGCAGGTGCCTAGGTGAGTAGGAGAGACTGTGCGTTCCCTGGCCCGCTGTGTCTGTATCTGTGCAGGTGCCTAGGTGAGCAGGAGAGACTGTGCATTCCCTAGCCCGGTGTGTCTGTATCTGTGCAGGTGCCTAGGTGAGCAGGAGAGACTGTGCTTGCCCTGGCCCGGTGTGTCTGTACCTGTGCAGGTGGTGCAGGTGCCTAGGTGAGTAGGAGAGACTGTGCATGCCCTGTCCCGCTGTGTCTGTACCAGTGCAGGTGGTGCAGGTGCCTAGGAGAGCAGGAGAGACTGTGCGTGCCCTGGCCCGGTGTATCTGTACCTGTGCAGGTGTTTAGGTGAGCAGGAGACACTTTGCATGCCCTGGCCCAGTGTATCTGTACCTGTGCAGGTGGAGCAGGTGCCTAGGTGAGTAGGAGAGACTGTGCGTTCCCTGGCCCGGTTTGTCTGTACCTGTGCAGGTGTCTAGGTGAGTAGGAGAGACTGTGCGTGCCCTGGCCCGTTGTATCTGTACCTGTGCAGGTGGTGCAGGTGCCTAGGTGAGTAGGAGAGACTGTGCGTGCCCTGGCCCGGTGTGTCTGTACCTGTGCAGGTGTCTAGGTGAGCAGGAGAGACTTTGCATGCCCTGGCCCGGTGTATCTGTACCTGTGCAGGTGGAGCGGGTGCCTAGGTGAGTAGGAGAGACTGTGCGTGCCCTGGCCCGGTTTGTCTGTACCTGTGCAGGTGTCTAGGTGAGTAGGAGAGACTGTGCGTGCCTTGGCCCGGTGTATCTGTATCTGTGCAGGTGCCTAGGTGAGCAGGAGAGACTGTGCGTTCCCTGGCCCAGTGTGTCTGTATCTGTGCAGGTTCCTAGGTGAGCAGGAGAGACTGTGCGTGCCCTGGCCCGGTGTATCTGTATCTGTGCAGGTGGTGCAGGTGCCTAGGTGAGTAGGAGAGACTGTGCGTGCCCTTGCCCGGTGTGTCTGTACCTGTGCAGGTGTCTAGGTGAGCAGGAGAGACTGTGCCTGCCCTTGCCCAGTGTGTCTGTACCTGTGCAGGTGGTGCAGGTGCCTAGGTGAGTAGGAGAGACTGTGCCTGCGCTGGCCTGGTGTGTCTGTACCTGTGCAGGTGCCTTTGTGAGCAGGAGAGACTGCGCGTTTCCTGGTCCGCTGTGTCTGTATCTGTGCAGGTGCCTAGGTGAGCAGGAGAGACTGTGCGTTCCCTGGCCCGGTAGGTCTGTACCTGTGCAGGTGCCCAGGTGAGTAGAAGAGACTGTGCGTGCCCTGGATCGGTGTGTCTGTACCTGTGCAGGTGCCTAGGTGAGCAGGAGAGACTGTGCGTGCCCTGGCCCTGTGTGTCTGTACCTGTGCAGGTGGTGCAGGTGCCCAGATGAGTAGCAGAGACTGTGCGTGCCCTGGCCCGCTGTGTCTGTACCTGTGCAGGTGCCTAGGTGAGCAGGAGAGACCTTGCGTGCCCTGGCCCGGTTTCTCTGTACCTGTGCAGGTGGTGCAGGTGCCTAGGTGAGTAGGAGAGACTGTGCGTGCCCTGGCCCGCTGTGTCTGTACGTGTGCAGGTGTCTAGGTGTGCAGGAGAGACTGTGCGTGCCCTGGCCCGGTGTGTCTGTACCTGTGCAGGTACCTAGGTGAGTAGGAGAGACTGTGCGTTACCTGGCCCGGTGTGTCTGTACCTGTGCACGTGTCTAGGTGAGCAGGAGAGACTGTGTGTGCCCTGGACCGTTGTGTCTGTACCTGTGCAGGTGGTGCTGGTGTCTAGGTGAGTAGGAGAGACTGTGCGTTCCCTGGACCGTTGTGTCTGTACCTGTGCAGGTGTCTAGGTGAGCAGGAGAGACTGTGTGTGCCCTGGACCGTTGTGTCTGTACCTGTGCAGGTGGTGCTGGTGTCTAGGTGAGTAGGAGAGACTGTGCGTGCCCTGGCTCGGTGTGTCTGTACCTGTGCAGGTGCCTAGGTGAGTAGGAGAGACTGTGCGTTCCCTGGCTCGGTGTGTCTGTACCTGTGCAGGTGCCTAGGTGAGTAGGAGAGACTGTGCGTTCCCTGGACCGGTGTGTCTGTACCTGTGCATGTGGTGCTGGTGTCTAGGTGAGCAGGAGAGAATGTGCGTTCCCTGGCCCGGAGTGTCTGTACCTGTGCAGGTGCCTAGGTGAGTAGGAGAGACTGTGCGTTCCCTGGCCGGGTGTGTCTGTACCTGTGCAGGTGCCTAGGTGAGCAGGAGAGACTGTGCGTTCCTTGGCCCGGTGTGTCTGTACCTGTGCAGGTGAGTAGGAGAGACTGTGCGTTCCCTGGACCGGTGTGTCTGTACCTGTGCAGGTGCCTAGGTGAGTAGAAGAGACTGTGCGTTCCCTGGCCCGGAGTGTCTGTACCTGTGCAGGTGCCTAGGTGAGTAGGAGAGACTGTGCGTTCCCTAGCCGGGTGTGTCCGTACCTGTACAGGTGCCTAGGTGAGCAGGAGAGACTGTGCGTTCCCTGGCCCGGTGTGTCTGTACCTGTGCAGGTGCCTAGGTGAGTAGGAGAGACTGTGCGTTCCCTGGACCGGTGTGTCTGTTGTCAAAGTCAGAAAAATATCATGATGCACACTGCCATATTTGCACCTCATACAGGTCCGCGCTGCGCATGCGTGCGCTCTCCCGTGCGTACGCATACCCGCTGTTACGTGCACCCGCAGGCGCACGGTATGCGCATTTACGGTAGAGTTTGTGTGCCTAGCGTGCGACTCAATCGTTACATATTTTAATCATATAATGTATTTCGTAGATTATGGTCCCTTTGATAGAATCTGAAAGTTTAGTTAATGTAGCATGTTCATAAACAAAGAGATCCCTCTTTGTTTGATACGAAGGGTCAGACAAGGGTTATACAGTGGTGTTTAGTATCCATCGGAAGAGTATTTAATTAGCAATATACCGGTGTTGGTTTGAAGCGGATTAATCGCTCGTGCGAATAGTTATGGACATAAGAAGTTTATGGACTTTTACTATTCTTTGCACTTTATTATCCATGCGGCGGGAAACCTAGTTTCCCACCCACCTGAGCAGTTGGAAATAGTCACAGCCCACCTGTATGAATCAACCTATGACCTTTTGTTATAATGCGAAGACGAATTCCTGTGTCCAATGAACAATGAGATTGTAGGGACCATTGTATTGTATTGTGTGTGGGGCATAAATAGACAAGCCGATCTGATCCAGCTCACTCTCTTCAACGGTTCTCATCACTGATAATCGGGAGCTGGATATTCAGAAAGGCGCATGCGATCGTTCCCTTTGTGCGTAAGTTTTCTCCGCAATCATATTGTCTTTATTGTTATTGTGAGCCATATCTCTCTCTCTCTCTCCTCTTTCTCTCTCATTTTCCCTTAAACGTAATTATATTGTATTGTATTTCATGTGTAGTTATCTGGTTAGTCAGTCTATGTTATATTGGTAGTGTATGACTTGTATTGTATTATTCTTTTGCAAATAGAACGTTCATAGAAGGTGTTAGAACCTAAGATCGGTATCTGTGTATTTCTTATATTTCTAAGTATTCTCAGAGCGTCGGAGACGCTCGAACAGCTTTTAAGTTAATAAGGTTACACTGTGTTACATCTACACCCTATCACTACACCAAGTTTTACTGCATAATACATTGTTTTATGGTATAGATATAAAGGTTTTACACTGTGAGCGTCAGCGCCGCTTGTGATCTCCTCGTGGTCCCGAGCGTCCGCTACGCTAATAGCGTATCATTACGTTAGTCGGCAGCCAATAGCGTGCCTGCCTGTGATCTCTCGGCCGTGAGCGAACGTGACGCTTGAGCGTCTCGACTACGGCTAAGCGATTGTTACGCAACGTGCGTACCCTTACGGTATTCCATACGTCAATAGCGTACAGTGTTCTTAGACCTCTTAAAGGGTTTTAAGTAAGATAAATATTTAGCTTTAACAATTGGCGGCTCGTCCGTCCTTCACATATCTGCACTAGGTAATTTCAGCAGACATTATCCATCAGCAAAGGGCGGGAGGTCATATTCCTCGTAGTGCTGTCTGGATAAGCGTCTGCTTCACTTAGTAAAGGGTGCTGAAGGAATCCGGAACCGGAGGTAAGAACAACACGCTAGTGTCTTTTAAAACTGTTTATTTCTGTTTTGCGTACGCACACATGCACGCATATATCTGCATTTCTTTTTCATTCGTGTATTTTCATATCACTCTCCTGTTTGCCATTTTATAAATTGATAAACGTGCTAAGAGAGATTTGTCGCTATTTAATAGTTAAAGAGTAAAAGTAATACATTAAGGTGTAAATTGCAAAGCACGCACACAGCTCTGCCTAAAGATACAAGGAGAGATCTGTGTGGTGCTCGGTAGATGATCGAGGATCGTCTACATTGATAAACGTGTAAATTGTGTTACGGTGGATATCTGCTTTGCGTACACGTGTCTCTAACAAAAGGCTGAAACACACGTGCGCAACCCAAAGGCCGACGCACGCAGCGTATATTACGCAACGGAGCGTCCGGGTACGCCCACGTAACTCAAATCACACGATAGTGTTATTTTAACAGGCGAAAAAGTGGCAACGCGATAAATAGCGCAAGTCGATTTTAGTGTCCGAAATTTAAGCTAATAGATCCTTCTCCAATTTACAACTCATCTGGTCTAAAGGAAAGAAATTTCTGCGCAGAAATAGAAATAGAAACAAAAGTGTACATGTGGTGAGTGAGTGTTTGCAATTATATAAGTTCTACAATTTTTGAGGTTGAACCACAAGAAGTCGAGTTCTCGTGAGGTACATACATGTAAGTGACATACATGGTGGCTAGGGAGGCATCCCTTGTTAAACATAAAATTTGAGCAGTAGAGTATAGCAGACCAGGAGGTCTACTGTAGCACAGACCAGGAGGTCCGGAACAGACCAGGAGGTCTAGGTACAGCAGACTAAGAAGTCCGCTATAGAGAAAAGTAGCACAACACCAAGAAGGGTTGGTGCGGAACCCATATAGGCCATAAAGCTCTGGCTGAAGGAATTCGCAGCCGTAATTTTCGATTCCGTTGGTCGCTCCGTACATAAGATTAGTTGCTTATGTGCAGAACGATTGTACCGCACGTAATTGTGTGCATTAGTTAGTAATCTGACCTAGTGCCATTTGTGTACGAAAGGGGTCATAAACGCTATTTGTACATTCTAACGTGATTTGTGTAATTTTTTTTATTTTAAGGGAGGTTCGCCAGTCACTTGGGAACTATCCAGCAACCAATAGTTACTGGAAAGAGTAAGTGCTCTGCGGATCACCCTCACATGTTCCAGTAAATAGCGGTTCAGGTCGCAGGGGCCCTGGGTCGAGTACGCCAGCACTAGGGCAGTGTGTAGGTCGTATTGGTCGGCGTGGGCGAGTGAGTGGGGTACTCGGTAAACCGCCACCGTCAGCCTATCTTGAACATTTTGGTTTTTGTAAGGGTTCGCTGAAAGACCCTGATTAAGGTCAGAGGTAGTGAAAGCAACACCTGCAGGTATGGGGGCCAATTGTTCAGGTAGGGGGCGATCAACCTCGGTTCGGGTTGATTCAGTAAACCGACCAATCGGGTTGGCAAGGTATGTAATGTGTGAAAAATACGGTTCACACACAGAGGTCTTATGTGATGAATGGGAGAGAATGACGGTACATGACGGGGAGAAGTTCCCAAGAGTAGGCAGCTTTAGCCCAGATGTGTTACTGAATCTAAGGAGGAGGATATGTCTCATTAAATCAACAAAGAGACGGATCAAACATTATGATTATTTGCAGTTATGGCAACAGGAGGGTGAACTACAGAGAGGATTGGCTCAGGCGGCGGGATCTAACCCTATCAGGAAACTGATAGCCACGGCACCGCCGCCACCATATATATCAGGAGAGAAATTGGTTGCGGAGAATGACGCACTAGGGTGTAACAAACAAACACTTAGCAACTGTATAAATGTTAAAGATAATGTTAATAAGTTAACCAATGCAAATATTAACCCGTGCAAGTTGTACCCTGTTTTAAACTTTCCCCAGGAGTGTGATCAAGAGGACGAATCGGCAACAATATCGGCGCTCTCTCTAGCAGCCACCTTATCAGAAACAACAGTAGGCACGGCCCAACCCTTAAGATTAGTAGCAAAGGCCCCTAGCGGAGGGACAGGTGAGGTCGTATCAACGGGTAAGTACGGCACCTTACACTATACTGAAACCATTTCACCACAGGCTGTAGAATCTACTCAGAATGATGTTGTTAGGCTTAATCCCGTTAGGGTAATAGCTGTGCCAAATGGGAAAACTGACACTACAGGAGTCACTCCTATCAGAAACATTGCCATGTACAGCCCATTTTCCCGAATGGAATTAAGAACCATAGTGTCTGAATTCCCTGATCCTAGAAAAGATCTAGTTGCTAGCCAGAAATACATCAGAGACCTAGGGAACACTGTAGAGCCCAATAACAAAGACTGGCAGATATTGCTGAGGGCATGTTTACCCTCCAATGTCGACTCAGCTCAATTTTTAGCTGACTGTGGATTGGATCAGGATGTACCCCTTACAGATGTGTACAACCAAGACAATGTAAAAAGAATAAATTTACAGTTAAAGGAGTATTTTCCAGCTGTAGTTAAATGGAACAAAATTTTCTCCATTAAACAAAAGGAGTCAGAAAGAGCTGCAGAATATTTTCACAGGGCATTACTAGATATGGCTAAATACACAGGCATAGAGGACATTAAAACCAACATAAATCATAGAGAAGTAGCAGTATCTGTGCTAATGGATGGTTTAAAAGAAGCATTAAAGACAAGGGTACAGACCACGCAACCATGTTAGCGAGGTCTGTCGGTGGCTACTTTGAGAGAGGCAGCTATTGATCACGATCGGAATATCACCAGACACAGGGAATTACAAGATGATAAGTTAATGGCCGTAAGTATACAGGCCCTGACCACAAGGCAGCCTTTGTATAAATCACCAAACCCTGTGGGTAAGTCAAATGTGGTAACTTGTTATTCTTGTCATAGACAGGGACACATGGCACGAGACTGTAGAGTGAAAAATTCACAAAAATCATACCAACCCCCCAGACCACGACATGACACACAACATTGGGATCAGGGCCCGCAGAGACGGAGTTATGAGCCACATGCAGGGGAAACAAAAAGATATCCCCCAAAAGGAGACTGGCAAGCTTCTGGCAGTTCCCAGTTAACCCCTTCACAAGTAGTTACTGCCAGCGGGATTCAGGGAGGTCACCACACCCAATAGGGGTGTGGCCATACCTGTAATCTGCAGCCAGTAAAATTGATTGCAAGTCTTGGAAGTGAACCCGAAATTGCAATTGATGTAGCTGGTTAAACATTAAACTTTCTTGTAGATACGGGGGCGGCCAAATCAGTGATAAATTCGACAGTGGGCATGAGAACCACTGGTAAGACAATTCCAGCCATGGGAGTAACGGGAGTAGTCCAGCATTACCCTGTTAGCAAACCAGCAGAGATTACAATAGGGCCTTTACATACCAAGCATTCCTTTTTGCTGGCTGCATCGGCACCGACTAATCTCCTGGGAAGAGACTTATTGTGTAAAATGGGGTGCGTCATTTATTGTACTCCTGAAGGTGTATTCTTGGACATACCTGAGAATCACGCTCAGGAAGTGCGAGACATGTTAGACTCCCCATCAAAATTAATGACACATACCGTTATGACAAATAGGACTCCATCCCAAGTAGAAGAAATGACATCCCAGATACCAGAGTCACTGTGGACTAAAGATGGACAAGACACTGGATTAATGGCAAATGTAGCTCCGGTAGTTGTGCAAGTAAAAGATGGTAGGATAGCTCCAAAAATCCCACAATACCCTCTGAAGCCAGAGGTGGAGTTAGGAGTGTATCCCGTAATAGAGCGCTCGCTACAACAGAGCATTCTGGTAAGAACATCCAGCACTGCCAATAGTCCCATCTTCCCTGTGAAGAAGAGTGGGGGGAGGGGTTACAGGCTAGTGCAGGATCTAAGGGGGATTAACAAAATAGTTGAGAGTCAGTTCCCCGTAGTGCCAAATCCAGCTGTCATCCTTATGCAAATCCCTCCCACTGCGAAATTTTTACTGTTATTGACCTCTGCTCCGCTTTCTTCTCGGTACCCCTACATCCTGACAGCCAATATTTGTTTGCATTTACATACAGAGGAGTCCAATACACATGGACTCGATTACCACAAGGTTTCATAGATAGTCCAAGTATATTTTCTCAGGCTTTGCATGATTGTTTACAGTCTTTCCAACCAGTGAGTGGATCAGTATTAATACAGTACGTGGATGATTTACTACTGTGTTCAGATTCATTGGAAGCATCCCTGAAGGATACGAAACAGCTCCTGTTTCATCTTTCAGACACAGGACACAAGGTTTCCAAAGACAAATTGCAATTATGCCAAACTAAAGTAAAATATCTAGGACACTGTCTAACACAAGGACTGAGACACCTGACCGCTGATAGAATCCAAGCAATTAGAGACATGACTCTGCCACAAACCCAGCAACAGATCAGAACGTTTTTAGGAATGTGTGGGTATTGCCGCAACTGGATCCCAGGTTTTTCCATTCTAGCATTACCTTTGCAGGAGATGGTCTCATCAAACAAACCTGATCGGATTTCGCATACAGACGAATCCGAGATGGCATTTGAGAAACTCAAACAGTGCCTAACGCAGGCGCCAGCATTAGGTATGCCAGACTATGGGAAACCCTTTGAGCTGTACGGAACAGAAAGTGCTGGTTGCGCGGCAGGCGTCCTAACCCAAAAGCACGGTGATGCCAGCAGGCCGGTAGCATACTACAGCGCTCAGCTAGATACGGTAGCGCGATCCCTCCCCACATGCTTGCGAAGCGTTGCTGCGATAGCATTGCTAGTAACAAAAAGCGAAGATGTAGTGCTAGGTCACAACCTCACAATTCATACACCACATGCAGTGTCAGCCTTGCTAAATTCTGCCCAAACCAGACACGTCTCATCAGCGCGGTTTACAAGATGGGAATTGGCACTAATGGCCCCCGTAAACATCACCATAAGGAGATGCAGTGCATTAAATCCTGCAACATATCTCCCAGGTGTGCCTACACAGGCACAAAGGGTGGAGGATGAGAGTGGTGGGGAAGGAGGATTTAATACAAAAGATGACATGCATGATTGTATGGAATATTTGACCCAAAATTTCACGGCAAGGCCTGACATCAGTGACAACCCACTGGAAGATGTAGATCTTACTTTCTACACTGACGGTAGTTGTCACAGACAGTCAGACTCGGGAGACTTGTGTACTGGATACGCAGTCGTAGATGACCAAGGCACCATAGAAGCAGAACCGCTAGGCCCACCTCACTCAGCCCAGGTTGCTGAACTGGTCGCCCTAACCAGAGCATGTGAATTGGCTAAGGGCAAGTTAGCCAATATCTACACCGACTCTAGATACGCATTCGGGGTAGTCCATGATTTCGGAGCCCTATGGCGCCTCAGAAATTTCATGACGGCAGCTGGTACACCGGTAGCGCATGCAGCTCACATCAAAAGGCTTCTAACAGCAATACAGGAACCCGACAGAGTGGCTGTTATCAAGTGTAAAGCACACACATATAGCCAGGACCCAATATCACTTGGTAACAGCCGAGCAGACGAAGCTGCTAAGTTAGCAGCTGGTACCCCCAGACAGACAGACACCACACAATTGATGGTATTTAATACCATCAACACACAAAAGTTGTGTGAAATGCAAAATTTGTGTTCCACACAGGAAAAGGCAGTCTGGAAGGCAAAAGGATATGACCAGGAGTCCTCAGGACTCTGGACGGATGGACAAGGTAAACCAGTGGCCCCCAGAGCATACCTTCCATGTTTAGCTGAGGCAGCACACGGGCTGACTCATCTGGGCAAGGAGGGAATGTGTAAGTTGGTAAGAGCATATTGGTGCGCCCCAGGATTTTCATCTCATGCAGGTAAGAGAGCAATGTCATGCCTTACCTGTTTGAGGAAGAATATCGGAAAGGCAATACCAACAGAACCATCTCATATTCCACCTACAGGCGGCCCTTTTCAGGTAATACAGATTGACTTTATACAATTACCCGCTTGTCGAAATTTTAAATATGTACTTGTTTGTATAGATGTATTCTCAAATTGGGTCGAAGCATTTCCTGCGGCCACAAATATCGCTATGTTTACTGCTAAGAAAATTGTGCAGGAATTTGTATGTAGATATGGTATCCCTAGAATAATCGAAAGTGATAGGGGTACCCATTTTACAGGTGATGTCTTTCAAGGAATGTGTAAGTTAATGGGAATTGATAGTAAGCTGCACACTCCATACCGCCCACAGGCGAGTGCGAAGGTGGAAAGAGTGAACAGCACTATTAAAAATAAACTGAGCAAAGTTATGGCAGAGACAGGATTGACATGGCCAGAAGCTTTACCCATTGTACTATACAGCATCAGAACCACTCCCAGGTCCCCTCTTAATCTGTCTCCCTTTGAGATCTTATTTGGTCGACAACCACATGTTATGATTAACCCTTCAGGATGATTTGAAGTGTAACAATGAAGTGACTGTAAAGTACCTGGTTAACATGAGTAGACAGCTAAGGAATCAAAATGATAATTTGAAGTTAGTGATTCCTGATTTACCAGATAGTAATTGTCATGACATTGAACCAGGGGATTATGTAATGATACGGAATTTTCTACGCTCAGGTTGCCTTATTGACAGATGGGAAGGACCATACCAAGTCTTATTGACTAGCACTACAGCATTGAAGGTTGCCGAGAGAGAGACTTGGGTTCATTCGTCCCACTGTAAGAAGGTTGCTGATCCAGAGAGGTCCCGTGATAAGGAACAGACGGTAGAGGAAGTTGTATCACTGGAGTGTCTGTTTCAGGAGGACTGAGGCGGCACCTGAGCATTGAAAATCATAAGACCAAAAGCAGTTGTCGATTCCCTGTTCCCTTTTATTGTTTTTCTCCAAACTTGCCATCCCATCTCCCTCAAATTATTTCTTTCCCCCTTCTCATTCTTCTCCGTTTCCTCCTATAAGATGGACTTGCCCCAAGAGACTGTGATCCGGATTTTCCTGTTGACCATGATGTTGACCAGAGCAGTCTGTTCCGGCGAGAGTACCATGGAGGTCGAGAGAGGTTCTGGAATGGGTTCTGATGACAAAGATGGAGGCGTAGTTTTCCAAGAACAACTTAATCAACAAGTAAAGGCGAGTATCAGAAAACGATCCGATAGCATTGACAATAGAAGGAATTGTGAAGGATTGTTAGCTGAAGAAAACTGTATCTGTAAGCTCTGTGACAATGTAGTTGAGGATGGGTGCATCAAGAAATGCCAATCCAGTTTTAATATCCACATGGACCGGCATCCATTGAGTGACTATCACTCCTTAGTGGGTAATGTGTTAAATCAGACAGATTGTTGGGTATGCTCTCAAGTACCTCAAGGTCATAGCAAATCAGGATTAGTACCATTCCCTTTAACGGTAGGGGAGGTACTTGAGCTAAAGGGTGGGAGACCGGTGGACAGGAGGTTTAATATCTCCAGTCCTCCTAGTTTGAAGCTCCACCAATATCATGTGGATAAGTCCCTAATATGTTTTAACATTTCCAATCCCCGAAAGCCGGGAAATTGGGAAGTGTCATGGAGTAACCAAACCATGACCTTTTCATATAGAGCAGATAGAATGCCTACAGATACAGAGCTTGTACGCCACATAGCCAGTAGAGAAAAATCTTTCCGATATAGGTATACCCTAGGAAGTAGGATTACGAGAGTTGGAGAGGTATCACCAGGATACTGTGCACATATCATACAAACTGATACGTGTACTAGACAGATGGGAGAATTAGGGTTAGGAGATTTCACATGGAAGATGTGTAATATGGTTATGTCCTACTCCGTCCCATATGTTCTCCCCGATGAAGCATATTTCATATGCGGGAGGAAGGCGTATAAGTGGCTTGCCCCAAACTCTGAAGGATTGTGTTATATTGGAAAAGTACTGCCTGAAGTAATGACTGTATCACATGCCAAAATGAAAGATATACACCGTGGTGCCCAAGCTCCTTATACTCACACCCATTACGAGCACGTAGTTAAAAGGCAACTGACAGAAAGGACAGAGCATTCGGCCTCTGACATGATCCATGAATCCACCGGGATTCAGGTTCTACTTGCGCTAGATTTCACTCGCACCGCTAGAGGAGTGCTGAACTATAGGTATATCTCTGCGCTTGCAAATTTATTAGACAATATCACAGAAATGTATGATGACACGTTTAGGTATACTGGAAGAGAGCTTCAAGCTTATAAAACAGAACTGGTTCAGCATAGAATGGTTCTTAATTATCTCGCAGCAGTGACAGGTGGATATTGTGTCACACTGGCAACGCAGTACGGCGTGAAATGCTGCACATATATTACGAATAGTACCGAGGATCCGGTCGAGGTCATAGACCAAAAGATGGACGATATTCTCCAATTAAAGTGGGAATTTCGCAGGAGACACAATCTCACTCTTGCTGCTGTAGGTAATGAGCTGACTGGTTGGGTGTCATGGTTGAACCCGCGAAATTGGTTCTCTGGTTTAGGAGAATGGGCTCAAGGAGTCATAATGGATGTAGGGAAGTTTCTCCTATGTATCTTGGGTGTTGTCATATCGATTGGCTTGATATTTAGATGCGGTCAGTTTTTAATGAAGTGCAAACGTAGTACCAGGGTAATGAGTCTAAGGAGGGAGGAAATTGTAATTCCAATGGATTTGATTTATGACCCAACGGTAGAGACAATGATGTGATGAAAATGCGATTATACGGTCCGTTTCTTTCACCTGTTTCTCCGTTTTCTCCAAGGTAAAAAGACCCACTTGGACGAGGAATTTGATGATCCTGTACACAGACAACAGATGGATTAAAGAAGAAGTTTTGACAACCTTATACACAGATAATTGATGAACTATGCCATAGACCCCCAGTTTCCCTAGAAATTTTAAATTTACGCTAGCCCAACACTTTTGTAAGTCTATGGACATTGACAAAGCTTTTTGCCCACACTTTTTGGCAAAAGCCCAAAGAAGACTGCATTCAACAGACACCAGACAAGACTTCAACCGACAAATGTTCATTAACCTGACATAGAATACCACTGCATTTACCATAATTGTTCTTTATCTTCATTTCTACAACCTTCAGGTAATGACACACATAGTCGATAGGGAATACAGGCACAGATATCAGCAATCACATATCCCCCCATTCATGTATCATCAACTAAAATGTGCTCCCCCATTTTGTTACAACTAAAATCCGAAAAGAGCTCGGTAAAGTTTGACAGCCCATCCACAGACCCTTAATACAGGATAAGAAGGAATTCAAATGTATACTTCGCAATACCTCGAAGCTTGATTTACAACACGTACGGCACGATGATACATGACCCCCCAAACATGGATTCATACACACATGCTTCTGCTATCTCACTAGGTCATACCCTTCTCACACCTTCTCCTCTCCTCCCCTACCCAACCATGGAAATGTATTTACACATGACATATATTTTTCTCTTTTTGAAATGTTTTAGAAAGTGGCAGTTATTGTTGACTGCCAAAGGGTGGACTGTCAAAGTCAGAAAAATATCATGATGCACACTGCCATATTTGCACCTCATACAGGTCCGCGCTGCGCATGCGTGCGCTCTCCCGTGCGTACGCATACCCGCTGTTACGTGCACCCGCAGGCGCACGGTATGCGCATTTACGGAAGAGTTTATGTGTGCCTAGTGTGCGACTCAATCGTTACATATTTTAATCATATAATGTATTTCGTAGATTATGGTCCCTTTGATAGAATCTGAAAGTTTAGTTAATGTAGCATGTTCATAAACAAAGAGATCCCTCTTTGTTTGATACGAAGGGTCAGACAAGGGTTATACAGTGGTGTTTAGTATCCATCGGAAGAGTATTTAATTAGCAATATACCGGTGTTGGTTTGAAGCGGATTAATCGCTCGTGCGAATAGTTATGGACATAAGAAGTTTATGGACTTTTACTATTCTTTGCACTTTATTATCCATGCGGCGGGAAACCTAGTTTCCCACCCACCTGAGCAGTTGGAAATAGTCACAGCCCACCTGTATGAATCAACCTATGACCTTTTGTTATAATGCGAAGACGAATTCCTGTGTCCAATGAACAATGAGATTGTAGGGACCATTGTATTGTATTGTGTGTGGGGCATAAATAGACAAGCCGATCTGATCCAGCTCACTCTCTTCAACGGTTCTCATCACTGATAATCGGGAGCTGGATATTCAGAAAGGCGCATGCGATCGTTCCCTTTGTGCGTAAGTTTTCTCCGCAATCATATTGTCTTTATTGTTATTGTGAGCCATATCTCTCTCTCTCTCTCCTCTCCTCTTTCTCTCTCATTTTCCCTTAAACGTAATTATATTGTATTGTATTTCATGTGTAGTTATCTGGTTAGTTAGTCTATGTTATATTGGTAGTGTATGACTTGTATTGTATTATTCTTTTGCAAATAGAACGTTCATAGAAGGTGTTAGAACCTAAGATCGGTATCTGTGTATTTCTTATATTTCTAAGTATTCTCAGAGCGTCGGAGACGCTCGAACAGCTTTTAAGTTAATAAGGTTACACTGTGTTACATCTACACCCTATCACTACACCAAGGTTTACTGCATAATACATTGTTTTATGGTATAGATATAAAGGTTTTACACTGTGAGCGTCAGCGCCGCTTGTGATCTCCTCGTGGTCCCGAGCGTCCGCTACGCTAATAGCGTATCATTACGTTAGTCGGCAGCCAATAGCGTGCCTGCCTGTGATCTCTTGGCCGTGAGCGAACGTGACGCTTGAGCGTCTCGACTACGGCTAAGCGATTGTTACGCAACGTGCGTACCCTTACGGTATTCCATACGTCAATAGCGTACAGTGTTCTTAGACCTCTTAAAGGGTTTTAAGTAAGATAAATATTTAGCTTTAACACTGTACCTGTGCAGATGGTGAGTAGGGGAGACTGTGCGTGCGCTGGCCTGGTGTGTCTGTACCTGTGCAGGTGGTGCAGGTGCCTAGGAGAGCAGGAGAGACTGTGCGTCCCCTGTCCCAGTGTATTTGTACCTGTGCAGGTGCCTAGGTGAGTAGGAGAGACTGTGTGTGCCCTGGACCGTTGTGTCTGTACCTGTGCAGCTGGTGCTGGTGTCTAGGTGAGTAGGAGAGACTGTGCGTTCCCTGGCCCGGTGTGTCTGTACCTGTGCAGGTGCCTAGGTGAGCAGGAGAGACTGTGCGTTCCCTGGCCCGGTGTGTCTGTACCTGTGCAGGTGGTGCAGGTGTCTAGGTGAGCAGGAGAGACTGTGCGTTCCCTGGACCGGTGTGTCTGTACCTGTGCAGGTGGTGCAGGTGCCTAGGTGAGCAGGAGAGACTGTGCGTTCCCTGGACCGGTGTGTCTGTACCTGTGCAGGTGGTGCAGGTGCCTAGGTGAGCAGGAGAGACTGTGTGTGCCCTGGCCCGGTGTGTCTGTACCTGTGCAGGTAATGCAGGTGTCTAGGTGAGCAGGGGAGACTGTGTGTGCCCTGGCCCGGTGTGTCTGTACCTGTGCAGGTAATGCAGGTGCCTAGGTGAGTAGGGGAGACTGTGCGTGCGCTTGCCTGGTGTGTCTGTACCTGTGCAGGTGGTGCAGGTGCCTAGGAGAGCAGGAGAGACTGTGCGTCCCCTGTCCCAGTGTATTTGTACCTGTGCAGGTGCCTAGGTGAGTAGGAGAGACTGTGTGTGCCCTGGACCGTTGTGTCTGTACCTGTGCAGCTGGTGCTGGTGTCTAGGTGAGTAGGAGAGACTGTGCGTTCCCTGGCCCGGTGTGTCTGTACCTGTGCAGGTGCCTAGGTGAGCAGGAGAGACTGTGCGTTCCCTGGCCCGGTGTGTCTGTACCTGTGCAGGTGGTGCAGGTGTCTAGGTGAGCAGGAGAGACTGTGCGTTCCCTGGACCGGTGTGTCTGTACCTGTGCAGGTGGTGCAGGTGCCTAGGTGAGCAGGAGAGACTGTGCGTTCCCTGGACCGGTGTGTCTGTACCTGTGCAGGTGTCTAGGTGAGCAGGAGAGACTGTGCGTTCCCTGGACCGGTGTGTCTGTACCTGTGCAGGTAATGCAGGTGTCTAGGTGAGCAGTGGAGACTGTGTGTGCCCTGACCCGGTGTGTCTGTACCTGTGCAGGTGCCTAGGTGAGCAGGAGAGACTGTATATGTACCCACGTGCCAGTGGCACCCATGCTCTGTGGCTGAATCGCATGAGCATGGTGAGTGCGATTCATGACGGTACAGAAAGCTCTGCTTTCCGCTTCTCCATGGAGTTCAGGTTCGCAGCTTACCATGGAATGATTTTTCCAGGGTGTGCAGGGTGTGTAGTGTGTGCAGTCTGTGCAGTGTGTGCAGTGTGCAGTCTGTGCAATCTGTGCAGTGTGTGTGTAGCTCAGGATTTACTCCTACAGTGCGATAGAATCACGCTGATCATGGCCGGAGCTGACGTCACACACACGCCCTGATAACACTTGGGAACTCCTGCGTTTTTCCTGACACTCCCTGAAAACGGCCAGTTACCACCCCTAAACATCTGATTGCTGTCACTCAGCCTGCGTTCGCCTAGCGATTAAAGAACAAATGCTGGATTTTTTTCGCAGTTTGTCCACGCACCTGCGCATTACGATCCGTATGCATGCGTAGTCATTCGATAATCGTCCACATTGCAATGTCGCACAACAGCGATCAGGTCTGAATTACACCCATAGCTGCCATATTTCTGTCTGTACCCTACAGGAGGGGGCAGCCCGGTCAGCACAGTGGTCAGCAATGCAGAGGGCATTGCTTGGCATAGGGGTGGGGTGGGGGCTGTGGGTAATAGCATGGCTGCGCAATAGCATTATCATGGCCGCGCCCCGCTATACAATGTGAAGATTACTGGCAGTGTACAGTGGGTTTGTGGCTACAATTATGTCATTCTGTGCAAATCTGTTAGGGTCTCCTGCCCTGTGCTGCCACGTCGTCATGGCAACCGGGAGACAAGTGCTAGTGGAGTAACCTGAGCGCAGCTGATACTCCGGTTCGGGTCTTTTGCTGTGCAGTGGTTATAGGCTCGGTGCACGGCAGGGGATCCGGTGCTGGTTTTTGTGCTCACAGTCTGTGAGGTCTGAGTGGGGCGTGGACAGCACCTGCTTTATAAGGCCTCTTTTCAGGGTAAGCAGATGCTGCTGAATCTTTGTTGGTTAGTCAGTTCATGAAAGTTAGCCAGTACTGTGTAGCTTTGTATTTGTTTGTTGCTTACTGCAAATAGGCCTGGGGATTTGGTATTACACTCTGCCAATCCAGACCTAGCAGTAAGACTGGAGTCAGTCGTTTAGCTTGCTGGGGTTCTGTTACTACTCTGTGAACTTAGCAAGTTTGCGGCTGTATTCTAAGACTTGCCTGTCTAATCCTGTCTCACTGTGCTAGGTGTCAGGGGTCAGTTTAGTGGCAGTAAGCTAAAACCTGTGCACTGCAAGTGAGAATTAGGATTGTGGAGATTCTCCTTGTGTCTATCATTCCATCTCTGACCAAGGAGTTTACTGCCACACCCGTTGGTAACCCTTTAGGGTTTTGCTGTTGCCCTTAGCAACAGCATTTCGGGTTCTCTACGTATTAAAACACAACATCTTGCTTTTCCATCTGAGCAGTTCTAATACAAGGGAGATACCCAGTTCCTTAGCCTCTGGGCTTCTCTGTTCACTTTGTGTGTATTTTGTTACCCTATCACCTTCTGTGTACATTATGTCATATCCCCCAGTTTGTCTGTGAGTCCATCTGTTTTGCATAACAGTTCAAACACCAGTACATTCCTGCAGACACTGGAGTGCATAACAGTTCTGACACCAGTACTTTCCTGCAGGCACTGGTGTGCATAACAAAATCACATCATCGGGTGCCCAGTCTGCCCACTTCACCCGGCGGCGGGCTGTGGGTGGCTTTGGGACACTTACACACTCTTGATTTTCGGGAGTCTCCCGGCCATTCCGGGACAGTAGGCTACAATGGTTTGTAATGATCTCTCAGCATTGTTCCCAAGACACATTGGTTCTTTTACTGCAGCAGCTCAACTGACCGCAGTCTCCACTTTCCAGCTCACATCAGATTCCGTTAAGAGACTGGGGGAGATTTATTAAATCTTGGAGATAAAGTGGAAAAGTTGTTCATAACAACAAGCTTTGATTTTTTTCCTGTGTAGCCTGTAAGCTGAAAGCTGATTGGTTGGTATGAGCAGCTACTCCAGAGCTGCTGTCAGTATGTATAATGTCACACTGGGTATTAATTTCATCTGTTTCCTATATGAATATGTCATTGGTTCCTTAGTGCATCAGAGAAGCGTATACGTTTTCCTGTTGTTGGTTCTGTGCAAAATAAACCAATAACCGGTGTCTGCAGATCACCCTGTTACTGACTGGTGATGTACACAGAGGAATCTGATTATCACTCAATTACATCATCAATCAATGAATCTGTTTATGTTATTCACAAACTCCAACGCGTTTCACTCTTTACATATATCTGTCCTTCTGATTGTCTAGCGGTGTGCAACCCCCCATGCCAAAACTATGGAGTCTGTGTGGCCCCTGACACATGTAACTGTCCTGCAGGCTACCCGGGGCCTGGCTGCTCAGGTAAGGGCTGATGTTATCATGGATGCTATATTTGCAGGTTCACACAGATAAGGAAGAGTAAGGGTCATTGTCACAGCCCCGCACCCCAACTTGCGCTCAGATACTCCCGCCTGGCACAGGTGGGCAATCGTGACGTGGGTTTCACTCAAGCTGCCACCGCAAAGAGTATTGGAATAGCGCTCATTGGATTGCCAGACAGATTACACTTTAAAATCCACAGCTATTACACAAGTGAAACATGTTCCTCTCTAGATGCGTGAATTCATAGAGCACAGAGATAAGGCTGATTAGGATTTTTTGAGAAAATATCTCCAGGATTATGTTACAAAGGAAAACCGGTAAAGAAGACATACAGTTATGGAATGCATAGATTGACTTCAAGTAAATAAAAAGGAATAAAAATCAGAACCCTATATTATCTTACTCCGATGGTGATCTGTGTGGGGGAGACCACATGAGGTAGAAGATTGGACCACTCCTGGCATTCAGCTACTTCCTTGTAGGGTGACCACTCAGTAGTGTGGACTTCTGATCCTTATAGTCCCATAACCATCCTCCTTGCAGCAGCGCCCCACCCTTTCCAGGCTGAAATGGATTGCTTCCTTTGTTCTCACAAGACCTGTGTAGATTCAAATTAGCTTATCTCCAGGGACACTAAAACGTTATTTATCTCTCTTGTATTTTTGCTATACAGGAAGTTGGGTATATGGCCCTCCAAGGGACATTGCTTAATAGTTATACCTTTTGGTAGGCTATTGGATCACCCAACCTGGCTAGCATTTTATGGCAGGAAAGACTGAAGCTGACCCGCTCCCCGCCTGCTTGTCCATACCCTAAGCTTGAACAAGGGCCTCCTACTGTGAAAAGCAAACACTATTTCCAAGGAAGCTTTTAACCTTCAGAACACCCTTAGTTATCACCTCACTACTTGGTTCAACAATTAGCTCACACAACGAGGACACAGCTCTGACACCAGCCATTCATACCAAATAGAATATATACACTGTCACCTCATGGTCACGCCCGGGTTATAACTCATAGGACCCTGAGCACAGATTACCCAGCACACAGAATGCAGTCATGACACATCACTTTAAGGAATCGCCGTAACCCATAGCGACTGTCACAGCCATGCATAAAGCAGAGAGGAACTATTTATATCCACGTATAGGGATGTGGAAAGCAGAAGACTTTATGGAAGATGCAGCAAGACTTGGAGAGAGATAAGGTTTGAGTAGTTGCACAAAGCAACCGATCAGCTGATAACTATCATTTCATAGACGTTGCCTGAAAAATGACAGAAGCTTTATGGGGTGATTTGGACAACCTCTCCACTTTATCTCTCTCCAAGGCTTGATACATCTCCCCCTTTATGCATCAAGATGGGCTCTCTTAGTACACAGTACACTGGGAGTTTCTGTGCTGAATGTTGGGTAAAGTGAACTCCCCAGATGCTGGGCTGCCATAGATACAGAATAAACAGTAGATATATAGATACAGCAGATATACATTTGTCTGATAAGATAATTTCTGAAGATAATAGAATAGATTGTTATAGTGTCCGCAGTGGGTACTCCCAGCACGCTAACACGTCATCTCCCTTCTCAGCCATGTGTTCCCCGCCTTGTGCTCACGGAGGGACCTGCATGCGACACAACCTATGTGCCTGCCTCAACGGATGGACGGGACCCGGCTGCCAGACAGGTACTGGGGGCTGCCCCAATATATTATATCCATATACACAGCGCTATTTATTCTGAACGTTGGCATGCATTGTGTAATAGTAACAATGACGGGCGTTACTGTACCTGGTGTAACGTCAGTGTGTATGTAATACAGAATACTGTGTAATAGTAACAATGACGGGTGTTACTGTACCTGGTGTAATGTCAGCGTGTATGTAATACAGAATACTGTGTAATAGTAACAATGACGGGTGTTACTGTACCTGGTGTAACGTCAGCGTGTATGTAATACAGAATACTGTGTAATAGTAACAATGACGGGTGTTACTGTACCTGGTGTAACGTCAAGGTGTATGTAATACAGAATACTGTGTAATAGTAACAATGACGGGTGTTACTGTGCCTGGTGTAACGTCAGCGTGTATGTAATACAGAATACTGTGTAATAGTAACAATGACGGGCGTTACTGTGCCTGGTGTAACGTCAGCGTGAATGTAATACAGAATACTGTGTAATAGTAACAATGACGGGTGTTACTGTACCTGGTGTAATGTCAGCGTGTATGTAATACAGAATACTGTGCAATAGTAACAATGACGGGTGTTACTGTACCTGGTGTAATGTCAGCGTGTATGTAATACAGAATACTGTGTAATAGTAACAATGACGGGCGTTACTGTACCTGGTGTAACGTCAGCGTGTATGTAATACAGAATACTGTGTAATAGTAACAATGACGGGTGTTACTGTACCTGGTGTAACGTCAGCGTGTATGTAATACAGAATACTGTGTAATAGTAACAATGACGGGCGTTACTGTACCTGGTGTAATGTCAGCGTGTATGTAATACAGAATACTGTGTAATAGTAACAATGACGGGTGTTACTGTACCTGGTGTAATGTCAGCATGTATGTAATACAGAATACTGTGTAATAGTAACAATGACGGGTGTTACTGTACCTGGTGTAATGTCAGCGTGTATGTAATACAGAATACTGTGCAATAGTAACAATGACGGGTGTTACTGTACCTGGTGTAACGTCAGCGTGTATGTAATACGGAATACTGTGTAATAGTAACAATGACGGGTGTTACTGTACCTGGTGTAACGTCAGCGTGTATGTAATACAGAATACTGTGTAATAGTAACAATGACGGGTGTTACTGTACCTGGTGGAAAGTCAGCGTGTATGTAATACAGAATACTGTGTAATAGTAACAATGACGGGTGTTACTGTACCTGGTGTAATGTCAGCGTGTATGTAATACAGAATACTGTGTAATAGTAACAATGACGGGTGTTACTGTACCTGGTGTAACGTCAGCGTGTATGTAATACAGAATACTATGTAATAGTAACAATGACGGGTGTTACTGTACCTGGTGTAACGTCAGCGTGTATGTAATACAGAATACTGTGTAATAGTAACAATGACGGGCGTTACTGTACCTGGTGTAACGTCAGCGTGTATGTAATACAGAATACTGTGTAATAGTAACAATGACGGGTGTTACTGTACCTGGTGTAACGTCAGCGTGTATGTAATACAGAATACTGTGCAATAGCAACAATGACGGGTGTTATTGTACCTGGTGTAATGTCAGCGTGTATGTAATACAGAATACTGTGCAATAGTAACAATGACGGGTGTTACTGTACCTGGTGTAACGTCAGCGTGTATGTAATACAGAATACTGTGTAATAGTAACAATGACGGGTGTTACTGTACCTGGTGTAACGTCAGCGTGTATGTAATACAGAATACTGTGTAATAGTAACAATGACGGGTGTTACTGTACCTGGTGTAATGTCAGCGTGTATGTAATACAGAATACTGTGTAATAGTAACAATGACGGGTGTTACTGTACCTGGTGTAACGTCAGCGTGTATGTAATACAGAATACTGTGTAATAGCAACAATGACGGGTGTTACTGTACCTGGTGTAACGTCAGCGTGTATGTAATACAGAATACTGTGTAATAGTAACAATGACGGGTGTTACTGTACCTGGTGTAATGTCAGCGTGTATGTAATACAGAATACTGTGTAATAGTAACAATGACGGGTGTTACTGTACCTGGTGTAACGTCAGCGTGTATGTAATACAGAATACTGTGTAATAGCAACAATGACGGGTGTTACTGTACCTGGTGTAATGTCAGCGTGTATGTAATACAGAATACTGTGTAATAGTAACAATGACGGGTGTTACTGTACCTGGTGTAACGTCAGCGTGTATGTAATACAGAATACTGTGTAATAGTAACAATGACGGGCATTACTGTACCTGGTGTAACGTCAGCGTGTATGTAATACAGAATACTGTGTAATAGTAACAATGACGGGCGTTACTGTACCTGCTGTAATGTCAGCGTGTATGTAATACTGAATACTGTGTAATAGTAACAATGACGGGTGTTACTGTACCTGGTGTAACGTCAGCGTGTATGTAATACAGAATACTGTGTAATAGTTACAATGACGGGCGTTACTGTACCTGGTGTAATGTCAGCGTGTATGTAATACAGAATACTGTGTAATAGTAACAATGACGGGTGTTTCTGTGCCTGGTGTAACGTCAGCGTGAATGTAATACAGAATACTGTGTAATAGTAACAATGACGGGTGTTACTGTACCTGGTGTAATGTCAGCGTGTATGTAATACAGAATACTGTGTAATAGTAACAATGACGGGTGTTACTGTACCTGGTGTAACGTCAGCGTGTATGTAATACAGAATACTGTGTAATAGTAACAATGACGGGTGTTACTGTACCTGGTGTAACGTCAGCGTGTATGTAATACAGAATACTGTGTAATAGTAACAATGACGGGCGTTACTGTGCCTGGTGTAATGTCAGCGTGTATGTAATACAGAATACTGTGTAATAGTAACAATGACGGGCGTTACTGTACCTGGTGTAATGTCAGCGTGTATGTAATACAGAATACTGTGTAATAGTAACAATGACGGGTGTTTCTGTGCCTGGTGTAACGTCAGCGTGAATGTAATACAGAATACTGTGTAATAGTAACAATGACGGGCGTTACTGTACCTGGTGTAATGTCAGCGTGTATGTAATACAGAATACTGTGTAATAGTAACAATGACGGGTGTTACTGTACCTGGTGTAACGTCAGCGTGTATGTAATACAGAATACTGTGTAATAGTAACAATGACGGGTGTTACTGTACCTGGTGTAATGTCAGCGTGTATGTAATACAGAATACTGTGTAATAGTAACAATGACGGGTGTTACTGTACCTGGTGTAACGTCAGCGTGTATGTAATACAGAATACTGTGTAATAGTAACAATGACGGGTGTTACTGTACCTGGTGTAACGTCAGCGTGTATGTAATACAGAATACTGTGTAATAGTAACAATGACGGGTGTTACTGTACCTGGTGTAATGTCAGCGTGTATGTAATACAGAATACTGTGTAATAGTAACAATGACGGGTGTTACTGTACCTGGTGTAATGTCAGCGTGTATGTAATACAGAATACTGTGTAATAGTAACAATGACGGGTGTTACTGTACCTGGTGTAACGTCAGCGTGTATGTAATACAGAATACTGTGTAATAGTAACAATGACGGGTGTTACTGTACCTCGTGTAACGTCAGCGTGTATGTAATACAGAATACTGTGTAATAGTAACAATGACGGGCGTTACTGTGCCTGGTGTAATGTCAGCGTGTATGTAATACAGAATACTGTGTAATAGTAACAATGACGGGCGTTACTGTACCTGGTGTAATGTCAGCGTGTATGTAATACAGAATACTGTGTAATAGTAACAATGACGGGTGTTTCTGTGCCTTGTGTAACGTCAGCGTGAATGTAATACAGAATACTGTGTAATAGTAACAATGACGGGCGTTACTGTACCTGGTGTAATGTCAGCGTGTATGTAATACAGAATACTGTGTAATAGTAACAATGACGGGTGTTACTGTACCTGGTGTAACGTCAGCGTGTATGTAATACAGAATACTGTGTAATAGTAACAATGACGGGTGTTACTGTACCTGGTGTAATGTCAGCGTGTATGTAATACAGAATACTGTGTAATAGTAACAATGACGGGTGTTACTGTACCTGGTGTAACGTCAGCGTGTATGTAATACAGAATACTGTGTAATAGTAACAATGACGGGTGTTACTGTACCTGGTGTAACGTCAGCGTGTATGTAATACAGAATACTGTGTAATAGTAACAATGACGGGTGTTACTGTACCTGGTGTAATGTCAGCGTGTATGTAATACAGAATACTGTGTAATAGTAACAATGACGGGTGTTACTGTACCTGGTGTAATGTCAGCGTGTATGTAATACAGAATACTGTGTAATAGTAACAATGACGGGTGTTTCTGTGCCTGGTGTAATGTCAGCGTGTATGTAATACAGAATACTGTGTAATAGTAACAATGACGGGTGTTACTGTACGTGGTGTAACGTCAGCGTGTATGTAATACAGAATACTGTTAGTAACAATGACGGGTGTTACTGTACCTGGTGTAATGTCAGCGTGTATGTAATACAGAATACTGTGTAATAGTAACAATGACGGGTGTTACTGTACCTGGTGTAACGTCAGCGTGTATGTAATACAGAATACTGTGTAATAGTAACAATGACGGGTGTTACTGTACCTGGTGTAACGTCAGCGTGTATGTAATACAGAATACTGTGTAATAGTAACAATGACGGGTGTTACTGTACCTGGTGTAACGTCAGCGTGTATGTAATACAGAATACTGTGCAATAGTAACAATGACGGGTGTTACTGTACCTGGTGTAACGTCAGCGTGTATGTAATACAGAATACTGTGCAATAGCAACAATGACGGGTGTTACTGTACCTGGTGTAATGTCAGCGTGTATGTAATACAGAATACTGTGCAATAGTAACAATGACGGGTGTTACTGTACCTGGTGTAACGTCAGCGTGTATGTAATACAGAATACTGTGCAATAGTAACAATGACGGGTGTTACTGTACCTGGTGTAACGTCAGCGTGTATGTAATACAGAATACTGTGCAATAGTAACAATGACGGGTGTTACTGTACCTGGTGTAACGTCAGCGTGTATGTAATACAGAATACTGTGTAATAGTAACAATGACGGGTGTTACTGTACCTGGTGTAACGTCAGCGTGTATGTAATACAGAATACTGTGTAATAGTAACAATGACGGGTGTTACTGTACCTGGTGTAATGTCAGCGTGTATGTAATACAGAATACTGTGTAATAGTAACAATGACGGGTGTTACTGTACCTGGTGTAACGTCAGCGTGTATGTAATACAGAATACTATGTAATAGTAACAATGACGGGTGTTACTGTACCTGGTGTAACGTCAGCGTGTATGTAATACAGAATACTGTGTAATAGTAACAATGACGGGCGTTACTGTACCTGGTGTAACGTCAGCGTGTATGTAATACAGAATACTGTGTAATAGTAACAATGACGGGTGTTACTGTACCTGGTGTAACGTCAGCGTGTATGTAATACAGAATACTGTGCAATAGCAACAATGACGGGTGTTACTGTACCTGGTGTAATGTCAGCGTGTATGTAATACAGAATACTGTGCAATAGTAACAATGACGGGTGTTACTGTACCTGGTGTAACGTCAGCGTGTATGTAATACAGAATACTGTGTAATAGTAACAATGACGGGTGTTACTGTACCTGGTGTAACGTCAGCGTGTATGTAATACAGAATACTGTGTAATAGTAACAATGACGGGTGTTACTGTACCTGGTGTAATGTCAGCGTGTATGTAATACAGAATACTGTGTAATAGTAACAATGACGGGTGTTACTGTACCTGGTGTAACGTCAGCGTGTATGTAATACAGAATACTGTGTAATAGCAACAATGACGGGTGTTACTGTACCTGGTGTAACGTCAGCGTGTATGTAATACAGAATACTGTGTAATAGTAACAATGACGGGTGTTACTGTACCTGGTGTAATGTCAGCGTGTATGTAATACAGAATACTGTGTAATAGTAACAATGACGGGTGTTACTGTACCTGGTGTAACGTCAGCGTGTATGTAATACAGAATACTGTGTAATAGCAACAATGACGGGTGTTACTGTACCTGGTGTAATGTCAGCGTGTATGTAATACAGAATACTGTGTAATAGTAACAATGACGGGCGTTACTGTACCTGGTGTAATGTCAGCGTGTATGTAATACAGAATACTGTGTAATAGTAACAATGACGGGTGTTTCTGTGCCTGGTGTAAAGTCAGCGTGAATGTAATACAGAATACTGTGTAATAGTAACAATGACGGGCGTTACTGTACCTGGTGTAATGTCAGCGTGTATGTAATACAGAATACTGTGTAATAGTAACAATGACGGGTGTTACTGTGCCTGGTGTAACGTCAGCGTGTATGTAATACAGAATACTGTGTAATAGTAACAATGACGGGTGTTACTGTACCTGGTGTAACGTCAGCGTGTATGTAATACAGAATACTGTGTAATAGTAACAATGACGGGTGTTACTGTACCTGGTGTAACGTCAGCGTGTATGTAATACAGAATACTGTGTAATAGTAACAATGACGGGTGTTACTGTACCTGGTGTAACGTCAGCGTGTATGTAATACAGAATACTGTGTAATAGTAACAATGACGGGTGTTACTGTACCTGGTGTAACGTCAGCGTGTATGTAATACAGAATACTGTGTAATAGTAACAATGACGGGTGTTACTGTACCTGGTGTAATGTCAGCGTGTATGTAATACAGAATACTGTGTAATAGTAACAATGACGGGTGTTACTGTACCTGGTGTAACGTCAGCGTGTATGTAATACAGAATACTGTGTAATAGTAACAATGACGGGTGTTACTGTACCTGGTGTAACGTCAGCGTGTATGTAATACAGAATACTGTGTAATAGTAACAATGACGGGCGTTACTGTGCCTGGTGTAATGTCAGCGTGTATGTAATACAGAATACTGTGTAATAGTAACAATGACGGGCGTTACTGTACCTGGTGTAATGTCAGCGTGTATGTAATACAGAATACTGTGTAATAGTAACAATGACGGGTGTTTCTGTGCCTTGTGTAACGTCAGCGTGAATGTAATACAGAATACTGTGTAATAGTAACAATGACGGGCGTTACTGTACCTGGTGTAATGTCAGCGTGTATGTAATACAGAATACTGTGTAATAGTAACAATGACGGGTGTTACTGTACCTGGTGTAACGTCAGCGTGTATGTAATACAGAATACTGTGTAATAGTAACAATGACGGGTGTTACTGTACCTGGTGTAATGTCAGCGTGTATGTAATACAGAATACTGTGTAATAGTAACAATGACGGGTGTTACTGTACCTGGTGTAACGTCAGCGTGTATGTAATACAGAATACTGTGTAATAGTAACAATGACGGGTGTTACTGTACCTGGTGTAACGTCAGCGTGTATGTAATACAGAATACTGTGTAATAGTAACAATGACGGGTGTTACTGTACCTGGTGTAACGTCAGCGTGTATGTAATACAGAATACTGTGTAATAGTAACAATGACGGGTGTTACTGTACCTGGTGTAATGTCAGCGTGTATGTAATACAGAATACTGTGTAATAGTAACTAGAGATGAGCGGGTTCGGTTTCTTTGAATCCGAACCCGCACGAACTTCACTTTTTTTTTCACGGGTCCGAGCGACTCGGATCTTCCCGCCTTGCTCGGTTAACCCGAGCGCGCCCGAACGTCATCATGACGCTGTCGGATTCTCGCGAGACTCGGATTCTATATAAGGAGCCGCGCGTCGCCGCCATTTTCACACGTGCATTGAGATTGATAGGGAGAGGACTTTGCTGGCGTCCTCTCCATTTAGATTAGATTTAGAAGAGAGAGAGAGAGAGAGATTGCTGTGATACTGTAGATTAGAAGAGAGTGCAGACAGAGTTTAGTGACTGACGACCACAGTGACCAGTGACCACCAGAGACAGTGCAGTTGTTTGTTTTATTTAATATATCCGTTCTCTGCCTGAAAAAAACGATACACAGTCACACAGTGACTCAGTCTGTGTGCACTGCTCAGCCCAGTGTGCTGCACATCAATGTATTGTATATAAAGCTTATAATTGTGGGGGAGACTGGGGAGCACTGCAGGTTGTTATAGCAGGAGCCAGGAGTACATGATAAATAATATTATATTAAAATTAAACAGTGCACACTTTTGCTGCAGGAGTGCCACTGCCAGTGTGACTAGTGGTGACCAGTGCCTGACCACCAGTATATTAGTAGTATTGTATACTATCTCTTTATCAACCAGTCTATATTAGCAGCAGACACAGTACAGTGCGGTAGTTCACGGCTGTGGCTACCTCTGTGTCGGCACTCGGCAGGCAGTCCGTCCATCCATAATTGTATTATAATATATACCACCTAACCGTGTTTTTTTTTTCATTCTTTATACCGTCGTCATACTAGTTGTTACGAGTATACTACTATCTCTTTATCAACCAGTGTACAGTGCGGTAGTTCACGGCTGTGGCTACCTCTGTGTCGGCACTCGGCAGGCAGTCCGTCCAACCATAATTGTATTATATCCCACCTAACCGTGGTTTTTTTTTCATTCTTTATACCGTCGTCATACTAGTTGTTACGAGTATACTACTATCTCTTTATCAACCAGTGTACAGTGCGGTAGTTCACGGCTGTGGCTACCTCTGTGTCGGCACTCGGCAGGCAGTCCGTCCATCCATAATTGTATTATAATATATACCACCTAACCGTGGTTTTTTTTTCATTCTTTATACCGTCGTCATACTAGTTGTTACGAGTATACTACTATCTCTTTATCAACCAGTGTACAGTGCGGTAGTTCACGGCTGTGGCTACCTCTGTGTCGGCACTCGGCAGGCAGTCCGTCCAACCATGATTGTATTATAATATATACCACCTAACCGTGGTTTTTTTTTCATTCTTTATACCGTCGTCATACTAGTTGTTACGAGTATACTACTATCTCTTTATCAACCAGTGTACAGTGCGGTAGTTCACGGCTGTGGCTACCTCTGTGTCGGCACTCGGCAGGCAGTCCGTCCAACCATAATTGTATTATATACCACCTAACCGTGGTTTTTTTTTCATTCTTTATACCGTCGTCATACTAGTTGTTACGAGTATACTACTATCTCTTTATCAACCAGTGTACAGTGCGGTAGTTCACGGCTGTGGCTACCTCTGTGTCGGCACTCGGCAGGCAGTCCGTCCAACCATAATTGTATTATAATATATACCACCTAACCGTGGTTTTTTTTTCATTCTTTATACCGTCGTCATACTAGTTGTTACGAGTATACTACTATCTCTTTATCAACCAGTGTACAGTGCGGTAGTTCACGGCTGTGGCTACCTCTGTGTCGGCACTCGGCAGGCAGTCCGTCCAACCATAATTGTATTATATACCACCTAACCGTGGTTTTTTTTTCATTCTTTATACCGTCGTCATACTACTTGTTACGAGTATACTACTATCTCTTTATCAACCAGTGTACAGTGCGGTAGTTCACGGCTGTGGCTACCTCTGTGTCGGCACTCGGCAGGCAGTCCGTCCAACCATAATTGTATTATAATATATACCACCTAACCGTGGTTTTTTTTTCATTCTTTATACCGTCGTCATACTAGTTGTTACGAGTATACTACTATCTCTTTATCAACCAGTGTACAGTGCGGTAGTTCACGGCTGTGGCTACCTCTGTGTCGGCACTCGGCAGGCAGTCCGTCCATCCATAATTGTATTATAATATATACCACCTAACCGTGGTTTTTTTTTCATTCTTTATACCGTCGTCATACTAGTTGTTACGAGTATACTACTATCTCTTTATCAACCAGTGTACAGTGCGGTAGTTCACGGCTGTGGCTACCTCTGTGTCGGCACTCGGCAGGCAGTCCGTCCAACCATAATTGTATTATAATATATACCACCTAACCGTGGTTTTTTTTTCATTCTTTATACCGTCGTCATACTAGTTGTTACGAGTATACTACTATCTCTTTATCAACCAGTGTACAGTGCGGTAGTTCACGGCTGTGGCTACCTCTGTGTCGGCACTCGGCAGGCAGTCCGTCCATCCATAATTGTATTATATACCACCTAACCGTGGTTTTTTTATACCACCTAACCGTGGCAGTCCGTCCATAATTGTATACTAGTATCCAATCCATCCATCTCCATTGTTTACCTGAGGTGCCTTTTAGTTCTGCCTATAAAATATGGAGAACAAAAAAGTTGAGGTTCCAAAATTAGGGAAAGATCAAGATCCACTTCCACCTCGTGCTGAAGCTGCTGCCACTAGTCATGGCCGAGACGATGAAATGCCAGCAACGTCGTCTGCCAAGGCCGATGCCCAATGTCATAGTACAGAGCATGTCAAATCCAAAACACCAAATATCAGAAAAAAAAGGACTCCAAAACCTAAAATAAAATTGTCGGAGGAGAAGCGTAAACTTGCCAATATGCCATTTACCACACGGAGTGGCAAGGAACGGCTGAGGCCCTGGCCTATGTTCATGGCTAGTGGTTCAGCTTCACATGAGGATGGAAGCACTCAGCCTCTCGCTAGAAAACTGAAAAGACTCAAGCTGGCAAAAGCACCGCAAAGAACTGTGCGTTCTTTGAAATCCCAAATCCACAAGGAGAGTCCAATTGTGTCGGTTGCGATGCCTGACCTTCCCAACACTGGACGTGAAGAGCATGCGCCTTCCACCATTTGCACGCCCCCTGCAAGTGCTGGAAGGAGCACCCGCAGTCCAGTTCCTGATAGTCAGATTGAAGATGTCAGTGTTGAAGTACACCAGGATGAGGAGGATATGGGTGTTGCTGGCGCTGGGGAGGAAATTGACCAGGAGGATTCTGATGGTGAGGTGGTTTGTTTAAGTCAGGCACCCGGGGAGACACCTGTTGTCCGTGGGAGGAATATGGCCGTTGACATGCCAGGTGAAAATACCAAAAAAATCAGCTCTTCGGTGTGGAGGTATTTCACCAGAAATGCGGACAACAGGTGTCAAGCCGTGTGTTCCCTTTGTCAAGCTGTAATAAGTAGGGGTAAGGACGTTAACCACCTCGGAACATCCTCCCTTATACGTCACCTGCAGCGCATTCATAATAAGTCAGTGACAAGTTCAAAAACTTTGGGTGACAGCGGAAGCAGTCCACTGACCAGTAAATCCCTTCCTCTTGTAACCAAGCTCACGCAAACCACCCCACCAACTCCCTCAGTGTCAATTTCCTCCTTCCCCAGGAATGCCAATAGTCCTGCAGGCCATGTCACTGGCAAGACTGACGAGTCCTCTCCTGCCTGGGATTCCTCCGATGCATCCTTGCGTGTAACGCCTACTGCTGCTGGCGCTGCTGTTGTTGCCGCTGGGAGTCGATGGTCATCCCAGAGGGGAAGTCGTAAGCCCACTTGTACTACTTCCAGTAAGCAATTGACTGTTCAACAGTCCTTTGCGAGGAAGATGAAATATCACAGCAGTCATCCTACTGCAAAGCGGATAACTGAGTCCTTGACAACTATGTTGGTGTTAGACGTGCGTCCGGTATCCGCCGTTAGTTCACAGGGAACTAGACAATTTATTGAGGCAGTGTGCCCCCGTTACCAAATACCATCTAGGTTCCACTTCTCTAGGCAGGCGATACCGAGAATGTACACGGACGTCAGAAAAAGACTCACCAGTGTCCTAAAAAATGCAGTTGTACCCAATGTCCACTTAACCACGGACATGTGGACAAGTGGAGCAGGGCAGGGTCAGGACTATATGACTGTGACAGCCCACTGGGTAGATGTATGGACTCCCGCCGCAAGAACAGCAGCGGCGGCACCAGTAGCAGCATCTCGCAAACGCCAACTCTTTCCTAGGCAGGCTACGCTTTGTATCACCGCTTTCCAGAATACGCACACAGCTGAAAACCTCTTACGGCAACTGAGGAAGATCATCGCGGAATGGCTTACCCCAATTGGACTCTCCTGTGGATTTGTGGCATCGGACAACGCCAGCAATATTGTGTGTGCATTAAATATGGGCAAATTCCAGCACGTCCCATGTTTTGCACATACCTTGAATTTGGTGGTGCAGAATTTTTTAAAAAACGACAGGGGCGTGCAAGAGATGCTGTCGGTGGCCAGAAAAATTGCGGGACACTTTCGGCGTACAGGCACCACGTACAGAAGACTGGAGCACCACCAAAAACTACTGAACCTGCCCTGCCATCATCTGAAGCAAGAAGTGGTAACGAGGTGGAATTCAACCCTCTATATGCTTCAGAGGTTGGAGGAGCAGCAAAAGGCCATTCAAGCCTATACAATTGAGCACGATATAGGAGATGGAATGCACCTGTCTCAAGTGCAGTGGAGAATGATTTCAACGTTGTGCAAGGTTCTGATGCCCTTTGAACTTGCCACACGTGAAGTCAGTTCAGACACTGCCAGCCTGAGTCAGGTCATTCCCCTCATCAGGCTTTTGCAGAAGAAGCTGGAGGCATTGAAGAAGGAGCTAACACGGAGCGATTCCGCTAGGCATGTGGGACTTGTGGATGCAGCCCTTAATTCGCTTAACAAGGATTCACGGGTGGTCAATCTGTTGAAATCAGAGCACTACATTTTGGCCACCGTGCTCGATCCTAGATTTAAAGCCTACCTTGGATCTCTCTTTCCGGCAGACACAGGTCTGCTGGGGTTGAAAGACCTGCTGGTGACAAAATTGTCAAGTCAAGCGGAACGCGACCTGTCAACATCTCCTCCTTCACATTCTCCCGCAACTGGGGGTGCGAGGAAAAGGCTCAGAATTCCGAGCCCACCCGCTGGTGGTGATGCAGGGCAGTCTGGAGCGACTGCTGATGCTGACATCTGGTCCGGACTGAAGGACCTGACAACGATTACGGACATGTCGTCTACTGTCACTGCATATGATTCTCTCAACATTGATAGAATGGTGGAGGATTATATGAGTGACCGCATCCAAGTAGGCACGTCACACAGTCCGTACTTATACTGGCAGGAAAAAGAGGCAATTTGGAGGCCCTTGCACAAACTGGCTTTATTCTACCTAAGTTGCCCTCCCACAAGTGTGTACTCCGAAAGAGTGTTTAGTGCCGCCGCTCACCTTGTCAGCAATCGGCGTACGAGGTTACATCCAGAAAATGTGGAGAAGATGATGTTCATTAAAATGAATTATAATCAATTCCTCCGCGGAGACATTGACCAGCAGCAATTGCCTCCACAAAGTACACAGGGAGCTGAGATGGTGGATTCCAGTGGGGACGAATTGATAATCTGTGAGGAGGGGGATGTACACGGTGATATATCGGAGGGTGAAGATGAGGTGGACATCTTGCCTCTGTAGAGCCAGTTTGTGCAAGGAGAGATTAATTGCTTCTTTTTTGGGGGGGGTCCAAACCAACCCGTCATATCAGTCACAGTCGTGTGGCAGACCCTGTCACTGAAATGATGGGTTGGTTAAAGTGTGCATGTCCTGTTTTGTTTATACAACATAAGGGTGGGTGGGAGGGCCCAAGGATAATTCCATCTTGCACCTCTTTTTTCTTTTCTTTTTCTTTGCATCATGTGCTGATTGGGGAGGGTTTTTTGGAAGGGACATCCTGCGTGACACTGCAGTGCCACTCCTAGATGGGCCCGGTGTTTGTGTCGGCCACTAGGGTCGCTAATCTTACTCACACAGCTACCTCATTGCGCCTCTTTTTTTCTTTGTGTCATGTGCTGTTTGGGGAGGGTTTTTTGGAAGGGACATCCTGCGTGACACTGCAGTGCCACTCCTAGATGTGCCCGGTGTTTGTGTCGGCCACTAGGGTCGCTAATCTTACTCACACAGCTACCTCATTGCGCCTCTTTTTTTCTTTGCGTCATGTGCTGTTTGGGGAGGGTTTTTTGGAAGGGACATCCTGCGTGACACTTCAGTGCCACTCCTAGATGTGCCCGGTGTTTGTGTCGGCCACTAGGGTCGCTAATCTTACTCACACAGTCAGCTACCTCATTGCGCCTCTTTTTTTCTTTGCGTCATGTGCTGTTTGGGGAGGGTTTTTTGGAAGGGCCATCCTGCGTGACACTGCAGTGCCACTCCTAGATGGGCCCGGTGTTTGTGTCGGCCACTAGGGTCGCTAATCTTACTCACACAGCTACCTCATTGCGCCTCTTTTTTTCTTTGCGTCATGTGCTGTTTGGGGAGGGTTTTTTGGAAGGGACATCCTGCGTGACACTGCAGTGCCACTCCTAGATGGGCCCGGTGTTTGTGTCGGCCACTAGGGTCGCTTATCTTACTCACACAGCGACCTCGGTGCAAATTTTAGGACTAAAAATAATATTGTGAGGTGTGAGGTATTCAGAATAGACTGAAAATGAGTGTAAATTATGGTTTTTGAGGTTAATAATACTTTGGGATCAAAATGACCCCCAAATTCTATGATTTAAGCTGTTTTTTAGTGTTTTTGGAAAAAAACACCCGAATCCAAAACACACCCGAATCCGACAAAAATAATTCGGTGAGGTTTTGCCAAAACGCGTTCGAACCCAAAACACGGCCGCGGAACCGAACCCAAAACCAAAACACAAAACCCGAAAAATTTCAGGCGCTCATCTCTAATAGTAACAATGACGGGTGTTTCTGTGCCTGGTGTAATGTCAGCGTGTATGTAATACAGAATACTGTGTAATAGTAACAATGACGGGTGTTACTGTACGTGGTGTAACGTCAGCGTGTATGTAATACAGAATACTGTTAGTAACAATGACGGGTGTTACTGTACCTGGTGTAATGTCAGCGTGTATGTAATACAGAATACTGTGTAATAGTAACAATGACGGGTGTTACTGTACCTGGTGTAACGTCTGCGTGTATGTAATACAGAATACTGTGTAATAGTAACAATGACGGGTGTTACTGTACCTGGTGTAACGTCAGCGTGTATGTAATACAGAATACTGTGTAATAGTAACAATGACGGGTGTTACTGTACCTGGTGTAACGTCAGCGTGTATGTAATACAGAATACTGTGCAATAGTAACAATGACGGGTGTTACTGTACCTGGTGTAACGTCAGCGTGTATGTAATACAGAATACTGTGCAATAGCAACAATGACGGGTGTTACTGTACCTGGTGTAATGTCAGCGTGTATGTAATACAGAATACTGTGCAATAGTAACAATGACGGGTGTTACTGTACCTGGTGTAACGTCAGCGTGTATGTAATACAGAATACTGTGCAATAGTAACAATGACGGGTGTTACTGTACCTGGTGTAACGTCAGCGTGTATGTAATACAGAATACTGTGCAATAGTAACAATGACGGGTGTTACTGTACCTGGTGTAACGTCAGCGTGTATGTAATACAGAATACTGTGTAATAGTAACAATGACGGGTGTTACTGTACCTGGTGTAACGTCAGCGTGTATGTAATACAGAATACTGTGTAATAGTAACAATGACGGGTGTTACTGTACCTGGTGTAATGTCAGCGTGTATGTAATACAGAATACTGTGTAATAGTAACAATGACGGGTGTTACTGTGCCTGGTGTAACGTCAGCGTGTATGTAATACAGAATACTGTGTAATAGTAACAATGACGGGTGTTACTGTACCTGGTGTAACGTCAGCGTGTATGTAATACAGAATACTGTGTAATAGTAACAATGACGGGTGTTACTGTACCTGGTGTAACGTCAGCGTGTATGTAATACAGAATACTGTGTAATAGTAACAATGACGGGTGTTACTGTACCTGGTGTAATGTCAGCGTGCATGTAATACAGAATACTGTGCAATAGTAACAATGACGGGTGTTACTGTACCTGGTGTAACGTCAGCGTGTATGTAATACAGAATACAGTGTAATAGTAACAATGACGGGCGTTACTGTGCCTGGTGTAATGTCAGCGTGTATGTAATACAGAATACTGTGTAATAGTAACAATGACGGGCGTTACTGTACCTGGTGTAATGTCAGCGTGTATGTAATACAGAATACTGTGTAATAGTAACAATGATGGGTGTTTCTGTGCCTGGTGTAACGTCAGCGTGAATGTAATACAGAATACTGTGTAATAGTAACAATGACGGGCGTTACTGTACCTGGTGTAATGTCAGCGTGTATGTAATACAGAATACTGTGTAATAGTAACAATGACGGGTGTTACTGTACCTGGTGTAACGTCAGCGTGTATGTAATACAGAATACTGTGTAATAGTAACAATGACGGGTGTTACTGTACCTGGTGTAATGTCAGCGTGTATGTAATACAGAATACTGTGTAATAGTAACAATGACGGGTGTTACTGTACCTGGTGTAACGTCAGCGTGTATGTAATACAGAATACTGTGTAATAGTAACAATGACGGGTGTTACTGTACCTGGTGTAATGTCAGCGTGTATGTAATACAGAATACTGTGTAATAGTAACAATGACGGGTGTTACTGTACCTGGTGTAATGTCAGCGTGTATGTAATACAGAATACTGTGTAATAGTAACAATGACGGGTGTTTCTGTGCCTGGTGTAATGTCAGCGTGTATGTAATACAGAATACTGTGTAATAGTAACAATGACGGGTGTTACTGTACGTGGTGTAACGTCAGCGTGTATGTAATACAGAATACTGTTAGTAACAGTGACGGGTGTTACTGTACCTGGTGTAACGTCAGCGTGTATGTAATACAGAATACTGTTAGTAACAGTGACGGGTGTTACTGTACCTGGTGTAACGTCAGCGTGTATGTAATACAGAATACTGTGTAATAGTAACAATGACGGGTGTTACTGTACCTGGTGTAACGTCAGCGTGTATGTAATATAGAATACTGTGTAATAGTAACAATGACGGGCGTTACTGTACCTGGTGTAACGTCAGCGTGTATGTAATACAGAATACTGTGTAATAGTAACAATGACGGGTGTTACTGTACCTGGTGTAATGTCAGCGTGTATGTAATACAGAATACTGTGTAATAGTAACAATGACGGGTGTTACTGTACCTGGTGTAACGTCAGCGTGTATGTAATACAGAATACTGTGTAATAGTAACAATGACGGGTGTTACTGTACCTGGTGTAACGTCAGCGTGTATGTAATACAGAATACTGTGTAATAGTAACAATGACGGGTGTTACTGTACCTGGTGTAATGTCAGTGTGTATGTAATACAGAATACTGTGTAATAGTAACAATGACGGGTGTTTCTGTGCCTGGTGTAACATCAGCGTGTATGTAATACAGAATACTGTGTAATAGCAACAATGACGGGTGTTACTGTACCTGGTGTAACGTCAGCGTGCATGTAATACAGAATACTGTGCAATAGTAACAATGACGGGCGTTACTGTACCTGGTGTAATGTCAGCGTGTATGTAATACAGAATACTGTGTAATAGTAACAATGACGGGCGTTACTGTACCTGGTGTAATGTCAGCGTGTATGTAATACAGAATACTGTGTAATAGTAACAATGACGGGCGTTACTGTACCTGGTGTAACGTCAGCGTGTATGTAATACAGAATACTGTGTAATAGTAACAATGACGGGTGTTACTGTGCCTGGTGTAACGTCAGCGTGTATGTAATACAGAATACTGTGCAATAGTAACAATGACGGGTGTTACTGTACCTGGTGTAACGTCAGCGTGCATGTAATACAGAATACTGTGCAATAGTAACAATGACGGGCGTTACTGTACCTGGTGTAACGTCAGCGTGTATGTAATACAGAATACTGTGTAATAGTAACAATGACGGGTGTTACTGTGCCTGGTGTAACGTCAGCGTGTATGTAATACAGAATACTGTGTAATAGTAACAATGACGGGCGTTACTGTACCTGGTGTAATGTCAGCGTGTATGTAATACAGAATACTGTGTAATAGTAACAATGACGGGTGTTACTGTACCTGGTGTAACGTCAGCGTGTATGTAATACAGAATACTGTGTAATAGTAACAATGACGGGTGTTACTGTACCTGGTGTAACGTCAGCGTGTATGTAATACAGAATACTGTGTAATAGTAACAATGACGGGTGTTACTGTACCTGGTGTAATGTCAGCGTGCATGTAATACAGAATACTGTGCAATAGTAACAATGACGGGTGTTACTGTACCTGGTGTAACGTCAGCGTGTATGTAATACAGAATACTGTGTAATAGTAACAATGACGGGCGTTACTGTGCCTGGTGTAATGTCAGCGTGTATGTAATACAGAATACTGTGTAATAGTAACAATGACGGGCGTTACTGTACCTGGTGTAATGTCAGCGTGTATGTAATACAGAATACTGTGTAATAGTAACAATGATGGGTGTTTCTGTGCCTGGTGTAACGTCAGCGTGAATGTAATACAGAATACTGTGTAATAGTAACAATGACGGGCGTTACTGTACCTGGTGTAATGTCAGCGTGTATGTAATACAGAATACTGTGTAATAGTAACAATGACGGGTGTTACTGTACCTGGTGTAACGTCAGCGTGTATGTAATACAGAATACTGTGTAATAGTAACAATGACGGGTGTTACTGTACCTGGTGTAATGTCAGCGTGTATGTAATACAGAATACTGTGTAATAGTAACAATGACGGGTGTTACTGTACCTGGTGTAACGTCAGCGTGTATGTAATACAGAATACTGTGTAATAGTAACAATGACGGGTGTTACTGTACCTGGTGTAATGTCAGCGTGTATGTAATACAGAATACTGTGTAATAGTAACAATGACGGGTGTTACTGTACCTGGTGTAATGTCAGCGTGTATGTAATACAGAATACTGTGTAATAGTAACAATGACGGGTGTTTCTGTGCCTGGTGTAATGTCAGCGTGTATGTAATACAGAATACTGTGTAATAGTAACAATGACGGGTGTTACTGTACGTGGTGTAACGTCAGCGTGTATGTAATACAGAATACTGTTAGTAACAGTGACGGGTGTTACTGTACCTGGTGTAACGTCAGCGTGTATGTAATACAGAATACTGTTAGTAACAGTGACGGGTGTTACTGTACCTGGTGTAACGTCAGCGTGTATGTAATACAGAATACTGTGTAATAGTAACAATGACGGGTGTTACTGTACCTGGTGTAACGTCAGCGTGTATGTAATATAGAATACTGTGTAATAGTAACAATGACGGGCGTTACTGTACCTGGTGTAACGTCAGCGTGTATGTAATACAGAATACTGTGTAATAGTAACAATGACAGGTGTTACTGTACCTGGTGTAATGTCAGCGTGTATGTAATACAGAATACTGTGTAATAGTAACAATGACGGGTGTTACTGTACCTGGTGTAACGTCAGCGTGTATGTAATACAGAATACTGTGTAATAGTAACAATGACGGGTGTTACTGTACCTGGTGTAACGTCAGCGTGTATGTAATACAGAATACTGTGTAATAGTAACAATGACGGGTGTTACTGTACCTGGTGTAATGTCAGTGTGTATGTAATACAGAATACTGTGTAATAGTAACAATGACGGGTGTTTCTGTGCCTGGTGTAACATCAGCGTGTATGTAATACAGAATACTGTGTAATAGTAACAATGACGGGCGTTACTGTACCTGGTGTAACGTCAGCGTGTATGTAATACAGAATACTGTGTAATAGTAACAATGACGGGTGTTACTGTGCCTGGTGTAACGTCAGCGTGTATGTAATACAGAATACTGTGCAATAGTAACAATGACGGGTGTTACTGTACCTGGTGTAACGTCAGCGTGCATGTATTACAGAATACTGTGCAATAGTAACAATGACGGGCGTTACTGTACCTGGTGTAACGTCAGCGTGTATGTAATACAGAATACTGTGTAATAGTAACAATGACGGGTGTTACTGTGCCTGGTGTAACGTCAGCGTGTATGTAATACAGAATACTGTGCAATAGTAACAATGACGGGTGTTACTGTACCTGGTGTAACGTCAGCGTGTATGTAATACAGAATACTGTGTAATAGTAACAATGACGGGTGTTTCTGTGCCTGGTGTAACGTCAGCGTGTATGTAATACAGAATACTGTGTAATAGTAACAATGACGGGTATTACTGTACCTGGTGTAACGTCTGCGTGTATGTAATACAGAATACTGTGTAATAGTAACAATGACGGGTGTTACTGTACCTGGTGTAATGTCAGCGTGTATGTAATACAGAATACTGTGTAATAGTAACAATGACGGGTGTTACTGTACCTGGTGTAACGTCAGCGTGTATGTAATACAGAATACTGTATAATAGTAACAATGACGGGTGTTTCTGTGCCTGGTGTAACGTCAGCGTGTATGTAATACAGAATACTGTGTAATAGTAACAATGACGGGCGTTACTGTACCTGGTGTAATGTCAGCGTGTATGTAATACAGAATACTGTGTAATAGTAACAATGACGGGTGTTACTGTACCTGGTGTAATGTCAGCGTGTATGTAATACAGAATACTGTGTAATAGTAACAATGACGGGTGTTACTGTACCTGGTGTAACGTCAGCGTGTATGTAATACAGAATACTGTGTAATAGTAACAATGACGGGTGTTACTGTACCTGGTGTAACGTCAGCGTGTATGTAATACAGAATACTGTATAATAGTAACAATGACGGGTGTTACTGTACCTGGTGTAACGTCAGCGTGTATGTAATACAGAATACTGTATAATAGTAACAATGACGGGCGTTACTGTACCTGGTGTAATGTCAGCGTGTATGTAATACAGAATACTGTGTAATAGTAACAGTGACGGGCGTTACTGTACCTGGTGTAACGTCAGCGTGAATGTAATACAGAATACTGTGCAATAGTAACAATAACGGGTGTTACTGTACCTGGTGTAACGTCAGCGTGTATGTAATACAGAATACTGTGTAATAGTAAAAATGACGGGTGTTACTGTACCTGGTGTAACGTCAGCGTGTATGTAATACAGAATACTGTGCAATAGTAACAATGACGGGTGTTACTGTACCTGGTGTAACGTCAGCGTGTATGTAATACAGAATACTGTATAATAGTAACAATGACGGGTGTTTCTGTGCCTGGTGTAACGTCAGCGTGTATGTAATACAGAATACTGTGTAATAGTAACAATGACGGGCGTTACTGTACCTGGTGTAATGTCAGCGTGTATGTAATACAGAATACTGTGTAATAGTAACAATGACGGGTGTTACTGTACCTGGTGTAACGTCAGCGTGTATGTAATACAGAATACTGTGTAATAGTAACAATGACGGGTGTTACTGTACCTGGTGTAACGTCAGCGTGTATGTAATACAGAATACTGTGTAATAGTAACAATGACGGGTGTTACTGTACCTGGTGTAATGTCAGCGTGCATGTAATACAGAATACTGTGCAATAGTAACAATGACGGGTGTTACTGTACCTGGTGTAACGTCAGCGTGTATGTAATACAGAATACTGTGTAATAGTAACAATGACGGGCGTTACTGTGCCTGGTGTAATGTCAGCGTGTATGTAATACAGAATACTGTGTAATAGTAACAATGATGGGTGTTTCTGTGCCTGGTGTAACGTCAGCGTGAATGTAATACAGAATACTGTGTAATAGTAACAATGACGGGCGTTACTGTACCTGGTGTAATGTCAGCGTGTATGTAATACAGAATACTGTGTAATAGTAACAATGACGGGTGTTACTGTACCTGGTGTAACGTCAGCGTGTATGTAATACAGAATACTGTGTAATAGTAACAATGACGGGTGTTACTGTACCTGGTGTAATGTCAGCGTGTATGTAATACAGAATACTGTGTAATAGTAACAATGACGGGTGTTACTGTACCTGGTGTAACGTCAGCGTGTATGTAATACAGAATACTGTGTAATAGTAACAATGACGGGTGTTACTGTACCTGGTGTAATGTCAGCGTGTATGTAATACAGAATACTGTGTAATAGTAACAATGACGGGTGTTACTGTACCTGGTGTAATGTCAGCGTGTATGTAATACAGAATACTGTGTAATAGTAACAATGACGGGTGTTTCTGTGCCTGGTGTAATGTCAGCGTGTATGTAATACAGAATACTGTGTAATAGTAACAATGACGGGTGTTACTGTACGTGGTGTAACGTCAGCGTGTATGTAATACAGAATACTGTTAGTAACAGTGACGGGTGTTACTGTACCTGGTGTAACGTCAGCGTGTATGTAATACAGAATACTGTTAGTAACAGTGACGGGTGTTACTGTACCTGGTGTAACGTCAGCGTGTATGTAATACAGAATACTGTGTAATAGTAACAATGACGGGTGTTACTGTACCTGGTGTAACGTCAGCGTGTATGTAATATAGAATACTGTGTAATAGTAACAATGACGGGCGTTACTGTACCTGGTGTAACGTCAGCGTGTATGTAATACAGAATACTGTGTAATAGTAACAATGACGGGTGTTACTGTACCTGGTGTAATGTCAGCGTGTATGTAATACAGAATACTGTGTAATAGTAACAATGACGGGTGTTACTGTACCTGGTGTAACGTCAGCGTGTATGTAATACAGAATACTGTGTAATAGTAACAATGACGGGTGTTACTGTACCTGGTGTAATGTCAGTGTGTATGTAATACAGAATACTGTGTAATAGTAACAATGACGGGTGTTTCTGTGCCTGGTGTAACGTCAGCGTGTATGTAATACAGAATACTGTGTAATAGCAACAATGACGGGTGTTACTGTACCTGGTGTAACGTCAGCGTGCATGTAATACAGAATACTGTGCAATAGTAACAATGACGGGCGTTACTGTACCTGGTGTAATGTCAGCGTGTATGTAATACAGAATACTGTGTAATAGTAACAATGACGGGCGTTACTGTACCTGGTGTAATGTCAGCGTGTATGTAATACAGAATACTGTGTAATAGTAACAATGACGGGCGTTACTGTACCTGGTGTAACGTCAGCGTGTATGTAATACAGAATACTGTGTAATAGTAACAATGACGGGTGTTACTGTGCCTGGTGTAACGTCAGCGTGTATGTAATACAGAATACTGTGCAATAGTAACAATGACGGGTGTTACTGTACCTGGTGTAACGTCAGCGTGCATGTAATACAGAATACTGTGCAATAGTAACAATGACGGGCGTTACTGTACCTGGTGTAACGTCAGCGTGTATGTAATACAGAATACTGTGTAATAGTAACAATGACGGGTGTTACTGTGCCTGGTGTAACGTCAGCGTGTATGTAATACAGAATACTGTGCAATAGTAACAATGACGGGTGTTACTGTACCTGGTGTAACGTCAGCGTGTATGTAATACAGAATACTGTTTAATAGTAACAATGACGGGTGTTTCTGTGCCTGGTGTAACGTCAGCGTGTATGTAATACAGAATACTGTGTAATAGTAACAATGACGGGTATTACTGTACCTGGTGTAACGTCAGCGTGCATGTAATACAGAATACTGTGCAATAGTAACAATGACGGGCGTTACTGTACCTGGTGTAATGTCAGCGTGTATGTAATACAGAATACTGTGTAATAGTAACAATGACGGGCGTTACTGTACCTGGTGTAATGTCAGCGTGTATGTAATACAGAATACTGTGTAATAGTAACAATGACGGGCGTTACTGTACCTGGTGTAACGTCAGCGTGTATGTAATACAGAATACTGTGTAATAGTAACAATGACGGGTGTTACTGTGCCTGGTGTAACGTCAGCGTGTATGTAATACAGAATACTGTGCAATAGTAACAATGACGGGTGTTACTGTACCTGGTGTAACGTCAGCGTGCATGTATTACAGAATACTGTGCAATAGTAACAATGACGGGCGTTACTGTACCTGGTGTAACGTCAGCGTGTATGTAATACAGAATACTGTGTAATAGTAACAATGACGGGTGTTACTGTGCCTGGTGTAACGTCAGCGTGTATGTAATACAGAATACTGTGCAATAGTAACAATGACGGGTGTTACTGTACCTGGTGTAACGTCAGCGTGTATGTAATACAGAATACTGTGTAATAGTAACAATGACGGGTGTTTCTGTGCCTGGTGTAACGTCAGCGTGTATGTAATACAGAATACTGTGTAATAGTAACAATGACGGGTATTACTGTACCTGGTGTAACGTCTGCGTGTATGTAATACAGAATACTGTGTAATAGTAACAATGACGGGTGTTACTGTACCTGGTGTAATGTCAGCGTGTATGTAATACAGAATACTGTGTAATAGTAACAATGACGGGTGTTACTGTACCTGGTGTAACGTCAGCGTGTATGTAATACAGAGTACTGTATAATAGTAACAATGACGGGTGTTTCTGTGCCTGGTGTAACGTCAGCGTGTATGTAATACAGAATACTGTGTAATAGTAACAATGACGGGCGTTACTGTACCTGGTGTAATGTCAGCGTGTATGTAATACAGAATACTGTGTAATAGTAACAATGACGGGTGTTACTGTACCTGGTGTAATGTCAGCGTGTATGTAATACAGAATACTGTGTAATAGTAACAATGACGGGTGTTACTGTACCTGGTGTAACGTCAGCGTGTATGTAATACAGAATACTGTATAATAGTAACAATGACGGGTGTTACTGTACCTGGTGTAACGTCAGCGTGTATGTAATACAGAATACTGTATAATAGTAACAATGACGGGCGTTACTGTACCTGGTGTAATGTCAGCGTGTATGTAATACAGAATACTGTGTAATAGTAACAATGACGGGCGTTACTGTACCTGGTGTAATGTCAGCGTGTATGTAATACAGAATACTGTGTAATAGTAACAGTGACGGGCGTTACTGTACCTGGTGTAACGTCAGCGTGTATGTAATACAGAATACTGTGTAATAGTAAAAATGACGGGTGTTACTGTACCTGGTGTAACGTCAGCGTGTATGTAATACAGAATACTGTGCAATAGTAACAATGACGGGTGTTACTGTACCTGGTGTAACGTCAGCGTGTATGTAATACAGAATACTGTATAATAGTAACAATGACGGGTGTTTCTGTGCCTGGTGTAACGTCAGCGTGTATGTAATACAGAATACTGTGTAATAGTAACAATGACGGGCATTACTGTACCTGGTGTAATGTCAGCGTGTATGTAATACAGAATACTGTGTAATAGTAACAATGACGGGTGTTACTGTACCTGGTGTAATGTCAGCGTGTATGTAATACAGAATACTGTGTAATAGTAACAATGACGGGTGTTACTGTACCTGGTGTAACGTCAGCGTGTATGTAATACAGAATACTGTGTAATAGTAACAATGACGGGTGTTACTGTACCTGGTGTAACGTCAGCGTGTATGTAATACAGAATACTGTATAATAGTAACAATGACGGGTGTTACTGTACCTGGTGTAACGTCAGCGTGTATGTAATACAGAATACTGTATAATAGTAACAATGACGGGCATTACTGTACCTGGTGTAATGTCAGCGTGTATGTAATACAGAATACTGTGTAATAGTAACAATGACGGGCGTTACTGTACCTGGTGTAATGTCAGCGTGTATGTAATACAGAATACTGTGTAATAGTAACAGTGACGGGCGTTACTGTACCTGGTGTAACGTCAGCGTGAATGTAATACAGAATACTGTGCAATAGTAACAATGACGGGTGTTACTGTACCTGGTGTAACGTCAGCGTGTATGTAAAACAGAATACTGTGTAATAGTAAAAATGACGGGTGTTACTGTACCTGGTGTAACGTCAGCGTGTATGTAATACAGAATACTGTGCAATAGTAACAATGACGGGTGTTACTGTACCTGGTGTAACGTCAGCGTGTATGTAATACAGAATACTGTGTAATAGTAACAATGACGGGTGTTACTGTACCTGGTGTAACGTCAGCGTGTATGTAATACAGAATACTGTGCAATAGTAACAATGACGGGTGTTACTGTACCTGGTGTAACGTCAGCGTGTATGTAATACAGAATACTGTGCAATAGCAACAATGACGGGTGTTACTGTACCTGGTGTAATGTCAGCATGTATGTAATACAGAATACTGTGCAATAGTAACAATGACGGGTGTTACTGTACCTGGTGTAACGTCAGCGTGTATGTAATACAGAATACTGTGTAATAGTAACAATGACGGGCGTTACTGTACCTGGTGTAATGTCAGCGTGTATGTAATACAGAATACTGTGTAATAGTAACAATGACGGGTGTTACTGTACCTGGTGTAATGTCAGCGTGTATGTAATACAGAATACTGTGTAATAGTAACAATGACGGGTGTTACTGTACCTGGTGTAACGTCAGCGTGTATGTAATACAGAATACTGTGTAATAGTAACAATGACGGGTGTTACTGTACCTGGTGTAACGTCAGCGTGTATGTAATACAGAATACTGTATAATAGTAACAATGACGGGTGTTACTGTACCTGGTGTAACGTCAGCGTGTATGTAATACAGAATACTGTATAATAGTAACAATGACGGGCGTTACTGTACCTGGTGTAATGTCAGCGTGTATGTAATACAGAATACTGTGTAATAGTAACAATGACGGGCGTTACTGTACCTGGTGTAATGTCAGCGTGTATGTAATACAGAATACTGTGTAATAGTAACAGTGACGGGCGTTACTGTACCTGGTGTAACGTCAGCGTGAATGTAATACAGAATACTGTGCAATAGTAACAATGACGGGTGTTACTGTACCTGGTGTAACGTCAGCGTGTATGTAATACAGAATACTGTGTAATAGTAAAAATGACGGGTGTTACTGTACCTGGTGTAACGTCAGCGTGTATGTAATACAGAATACTGTGTAATAGTAACAATGACGGGTGTTACTGTACCTGGTGTAACGTCAGCGTGTATGTAATACAGAATACTGTGTAATAGTAACAATGACGGGTGTTACTGTACCTGGTGTAACGTCAGCGTGTATGTAATACAGAATACTGTGCAATAGTAACAATGACGGGTGTTACTGTACCTGGTGTAACGTAAGCGTGTATGTAATACAGAATACTGTGCAATAGCAACAATGACGGGTGTTACTGTACCTGGTGTAATGTCAGCATGTATGTAATACAGAATACTGTGCAATAGTAACAATGACGGGTGTTACTGTACCTGGTGTAACGTCAGCGTGTATGTAATACAGAATACTGTGCAATAGTAACAATGACGGGTGTTACTGTACCTGGTGTAACGTCAGCGTGTATGTAATACAGAATACTGTGTAATAGTAACAATGACGGGTGTTACTGTACCTGGTGTAACGTCAGCGTGTATGTAATACAGAATACTGTGTAATAGTAACAATGACGGGTGTTACTGTACCTGGTGTAACGTCAGCGTGTATGTAATACAGAATACTGTGTAATAGTAACAATGACGGGTGTTACTGTGCCTGATGTAACGTCAGCGTGTATGTAATACAGAATACTGTGTAATAGTAACAATGACGGGTGTTACTGTACCTGGTGTAATGTCAGCGTGTATGTAATACAGAATACTGTGTAATAGTAACAATGACGGGTGTTACTGTGCCTGGTGTAATGTCAGCGTGTATGTAATACAGAATACTGTGCAATAGTAACAATGACGGGTGTTACTGTACCTGGTGTAACGTCAGCGTGTATGTAATACAGAATACTGTGTAATAGTAACAATGACGGGTGTTACTGTACGTGGTGTAACGTCAGCGTGTATGTAATACAGAATACTGTTAGTAACAGTGACGGGTGTTACTGTACCTGGTGTAACGTCAGCGTGTATGTAATACAGAATACTGTTAGTAACAGTGACGGGTGTTACTGTACCTGGTGTAACGTCAGCGTGTATGTAATACAGAATACTGTGTAATAGTATCAATGACGGGTGTTACTGTACCTGGTGTAACGTCAGCGTGTATGTAATATAGAATACTGTGTAATAGTAACAATGACGGGCGTTACTGTACCTGGTGTAACGTCAGCGTGTATGTAATACAGAATACTGTGTAATAGTAACAATGACGGGTGTTACTGTACCTGGTGTAATGTCAGCGTGTATGTAATACAGAATACTGTGTAATAGTAACAATGACGGGTGTTACTGTACCTAGTGTAACGTCAGCGTGTATGTAATACAGAATACTGTGTAATAGTAACAATGACGGGTGTTACTGTACCTGGTGTAACGTCAGCGTGTATGTAATACAGAATACTGTGTAATAGTAACAATGACGGGTGTTACTGTACCTGGTGTAATGTCAGTGTGTATGTAATACAGAATACTGTGTAATAGTAACAATGACGGGTGTTTCTGTGCCTGGTGTAACGTCAGCGTGTATGTAATACAGAATACTGTGTAATAGCAACAATGACGGGTGTTACTGTGCCTGGTGTAACGTCAGCGTGTATGTAATACAGAATACTGTTTAATAGTAACAATGACGGGTGTTACTGTACCTGGTGTTCGTCAGCGTGTATGTAATACAGAATACTGTGTAATAGTAACAATGACGGGTATTACTGTACCTGGTGTAACGTCAGCGTGCATGTAATACAGAATACTGTGCAATAGTAACAATGACGGGTGTTACTGTACCTGGTGTAACGTCAGCGTGTATGTAATACAGAATACTGTGTAATAGTAACAATGACGGGTGTTACTGTACCTGGTGTAACGTCAGCGTGTATGTAATACAGAATACTGTGTAATAGTAACAATGACGGGTGTTACTGTACCTGGTGTAACGTCAGCGTGTATGTAATACAGAATACTGTGTAATAGTAACAATGACGGGTGTTACTGTACCTGGTGTAACGTCAGCGTGTATGTAATACAGAATACTGTGTAATAGTAACAATGACGGGCGTTACTGTGCCTGATGTAACGTCAGCGTGTATGTAATACAGAATACTGTGTAACAGTAACAATGACGGGTGTTACTGTACCTGGTGTAACGTCAGCGTGTATGTAATACAGAATACTGTGTAATAGTAACAATGACGGGTGTTACTGTACCTGGTGTAACGTCAGCGTGTATGTAATACAGAATACTGTGTAATAGTAACAATGACGGGTGTTACTGTACCTGGTGTAACGTCAGCGTGTATGTAATACAGAATACTGTATAATAGTAACAATGACGGGTGTTACTGTACCTGGTGTAACGTCAGCGTGTATGTAATACAGAATACTGTGTAATAGTAACAATGACGGGTGTTACTGTACCTGGTGTAACGTCAGCGTGTATGTAATACAGAATACTGTGCAATAGTAACAATGACGGGTGTTACTGTACCTGGTGTAACGTCAGCGTGTATGTAATACAGAATACTGTGTAATAGTAACAATGACGGGTGTTACTGTACCTGGTGTAACGTCAGCGTGTATGTAATACAGAATACTGTGTAATAGTAACAATGACGGGTGTTACTGTACCTGGTGTAATGTCAGCGTGTATGTAATACAGAATACTGTGTAATAGTAACAATGACGGGTGTTACTGTGCCTGGTGTAATGTCAGCGTGTATGTAATACAGAATACTGTGCAATAGTAACAATGACGGGTGTTACTGTACCTGGTGTAACGTCAGCGTGTATGTAATACAGAATACTGTGTAATAGTAACAATGACGGGTGTTACTGTACGTGGTGTAACGTCAGCGTGTATGTAATACAGAATACTGTTAGTAACAGTGACGGGTGTTACTGTACCTGGTGTAACGTCAGCGTGTATGTAATACAGAATACTGTTAGTAACAGTGACGGGTGTTACTGTACCTGGTGTAACGTCAGCGTGTATGTAATACAGAATACTGTGTAATAGTAACAGTGACGGGCGTTACTGTACCTGGTGTAACGTCAGCGTGAATGTAATACAGAATACTGTGCAATAGTAACAATGACGGGTGTTACTGTACCTGGTGTAACGTCAGCGTGTATGTAATACAGAATACTGTGTAATAGTAAAAATGACGGGTGTTACTGTACCTGGTGTAACGTCAGCGTGTATGTAATACAGAATACTGTGCAATAGTAACAATGACGGGTGTTACTGTACCTGGTGTAACGTCAGCGTGTATGTAATACAGAATACTGTGTAATAGTAACAATGACGGGTGTTACTGTACCTGGTGTAACGTCAGCGTGTATGTAATACAGAATACTGTGCAATAGTAACAATGACGGGTGTTACTGTACCTGGTGTAACGTCAGCGTGTATGTAATACAGAATACTGTGCAATAGCAACAATGACGGGTGTTACTGTACCTGGTGTAATGTCAGCGTGTATGTAATACAGAATACTGTGCAATAGCAACAATGACGGGTGTTACTGTACCTGGTGTAACGTCAGCGTGTATGTAATACAGAATACTGTGCAATAGTAACAATGACGGGTGTTACTGTACCTGGTGTAACGTCAGCGTGTATGTAATACAGAATACTGTGTAATAGTAACAATGACGGGTGTTACTGTACCTGGTGTAACGTCAGCGTGTATGTAATACAGAATACTGTGTAATAGTAACAATGACGGGTGTTACTGTACCTGGTGTAACGTCAGCGTGTATGTAATACAGAATACTGTGTAATAGTAACAATGACGGGTGTTACTGTACCTGGTGTAACGTCAGCGTGTATGTAATACAGAATACTGTGCAATAGTAACAATGACGGGTGTTACTGTACCTGGTGTAACGTCAGCGTGTATGTAATACAGAATACTGTGTAATAGTAACAATGACGGGTGTTACTGTACCTGGTGTAACGTCAGCGTGTATGTAATACAGAATACTGTGTAATAGTAACAATGACGGGTGTTACTGTACCTGGTGTAATGTCAGCGTGTATGTAATACAGAATACTGTGTAATAGTAACAATGACGGGTGTTACTGTGCCTGGTGTAATGTCAGCGTGTATGTAATACAGAATACTGTGCAATAGTAACAATGACGGGTGTTACTGTACCTGGTGTAACGTCAGCGTGTATGTAATACAGAATACTGTGTAATAGTAACAATGACGGGTGTTACTGTACGTGGTGTAACGTCAGCGTGTATGTAATACAGAATACTGTTAGTAACAGTGACGGGTGTTACTGTACCTGGTGTAACGTCAGCGTGTATGTAATACAGAATACTGTTAGTAACAGTGACGGGTGTTACTGTACCTGGTGTAACGTCAGCGTGTATGTAATACAGAATACTGTGTAATAGTATCAATGACGGGTGTTACTGTACCTGGTGTAACGTCAGCGTGTATGTAATATAGAATACTGTGTAATAGTAACAATGACGGGCGTTACTGTACCTGGTGTAACGTCAGCGTGTATGTAATACAGAATACTGTGTAATAGTAACAATGACGGGTGTTACTGTACCTGGTGTAATGTCAGCGTGTATGTAATACAGAATACTGTGTAATAGTAACAATGACGGGTGTTACTGTACCTAGTGTAACGTCAGCGTGTATGTAATACAGAATACTGTGTAATAGTAACAATGACGGGTGTTACTGTACCTGGTGTAACGTCAGCGTGTATGTAATACAGAATACTGTGTAATAGTAACAATGACGGGTGTTACTGTACCTGGTGTAATGTCAGTGTGTATGTAATACAGAATACTGTGTAATAGTAACAATGACGGGTGTTTCTGTGCCTGGTGTAACGTCAGCGTGTATGTAATACAGAATACTGTGTAATAGCAACAATGACGGGTGTTACTGTGCCTGGTGTAACGTCAGCGTGTATGTAATACAGAATACTGTGTAATAGTAACAATGACGGGTGTTACTGTGCCTGGTGTAACGTCAGCGTGTATGTAATACAGAATACTGTGCAATAGTAACAATGACGGGTGTTACTGTACCTGGTGTAACGTCAGCGTGTATGTAATACAGAATACTGTTCAATAGTAACAATGACGGGTGTTTCTGTGCCTGGTGTAACGTCAGCGTGTATGTAATACAGAATACTGTGTAATAGTAACAATGACGGGTATTACTGTACCTGGTGTAACGTCAGCGTGCATGTAATACAGAATACTGTGCAATAGTAACAATGACGGGCGTTACTGTACCTGGTGTAATGTCAGCATGTATGTAATACAGAATACTGTGCAATAGTAACAATGACGGGTGTTACTGTACCTGGTGTAACGTCAGCGTGTATGTAATACAGAATACTGTTTAATAGTAACAATGACGGGTGTTACTGTACCTGGTGTTCGTCAGCGTGTATGTAATACAGAATACTGTGTAATAGTAACAATGACGGGTATTACTGTACCTGGTGTAACGTCAGCGTGCATGTAATACAGAATACTGTGCAATAGTAACAATGACGGGTGTTACTGTACCTGGTGTAACGTCAGCGTGTATGTAATACAGAATACTGTGTAATAGTAACAATGACGGGTGTTACTGTACCTGGTGTAACGTCAGCGTGTATGTAATACAGAATACTGTGTAATAGTAACAATGACGGGTGTTACTGTACCTGGTGTAACGTCAGCGTGTATGTAATACAGAATACTGTGTAATAGTAACAATGACGGGTGTTACTGTACCTGGTGTAACGTCAGCGTGTATGTAATACAGAATACTGTGTAATAGTAACAATGACGGGCGTTACTGTGCCTGATGTAACGTCAGCGTGTATGTAATACAGAATACTGTGTAATAGTAACAATGACGGGTGTTACTGTACCTGGTGTAACGTCAGCGTGTATGTAATACAGAATACTGTGTAATAGTAACAATGACGGGTGTTACTGTACCTGGTGTAACGTCAGCGTGTATGTAATACAGAATACTGTGTAATAGTAACAATGACGGGTGTTACTGTACCTGGTGTAACGTCAGCGTGTATGTAATACAGAATACTGTATAATAGTAACAATGACGGGTGTTACTGTACCTGGTGTAACGTCAGCGTGTATGTAATACAGAATACTGTGTAATAGTAACAATGACGGGTGTTACTGTACCTGGTGTAACGTCAGCGTGTATGTAATACAGAATACTGTGCAATAGTAACAATGACGGGTGTTACTGTACCTGGTGTAACGTCAGCGTGTATGTAATACAGAATACTGTGTAATAGTAACAATGACGGGTGTTACTGTACCTGGTGTAACGTCAGCGTGTATGTAATACAGAATACTGTGTAATAGTAACAATGACGGGTGTTACTGTACCTGGTGTAATGTCAGCGTGTATGTAATACAGAATACTGTGTAATAGTAACAATGACGGGTGTTACTGTGCCTGGTGTAATGTCAGCGTGTATGTAATACAGAATACTGTGCAATAGTAACAATGACGGGTGTTACTGTACCTGGTGTAACGTCAGCGTGTATGTAATACAGAATACTGTGTAATAGTAACAATGACGGGTGTTACTGTACGTGGTGTAACGTCAGCGTGTATGTAATACAGAATACTGTTAGTAACAGTGACGGGTGTTACTGTACCTGGTGTAACGTCAGCGTGTATGTAATACAGAATACTGTTAGTAACAGTGACGGGTGTTACTGTACCTGGTGTAACGTCAGCGTGTATGTAATACAGAATACGGTGTAATAGTAACAATGACGGGTGTTACTGTACCTGGTGTAACGTCAGCGTGTATGTAATAAAGAATACTGTGTAATAGTAACAATGACGGGCGTTACTGTACCTGGTGTAACGTCAGCGTGTATGTAATACAGAATACTGTGTAATAGTAACAATGACGGGTGTTACTGTACCTGGTGTAATGTCAGCGTGTATGTAATACAGAATACTGTGTAATAGTAACAATGACGGGTGTTACTGTACCTGGTGTAACGTCAGCGTGTATGTAATACAGAATACTGTGTAATAGTAACAATGACGGGTGTTACTGTACCTGGTGTAACGTCAGCGTGTATGTAATACAGAATACTGTGTAATAGTAACAATGACGGGTGTTACTGTACCTGGTGTAACGTCAGCGTGTATGTAATACAGAATACTGTGTAATAGTAACAATGACGGGCGTTACTGTGCCTGATGTAACGTCAGCGTGTATGTAATACAGAATACTGTGTAACAGTAACAATGACGGGTGTTACTGTACCTGGTGTAACGTCAGCGTGTATGTAATACAGAATACTGTGTAATAGTAACAATGACGGGTGTTACTGTACCTGGTGTAACGTCAGCGTGTATGTAATACAGAATACTGTGTAATAGTAACAATGACGGGTGTTACTGTACCTGGTGTAACGTCAGCGTGTATGTAATACAGAATACTGTGTAATAGTAACAATGACGGGTGTTACTGTACCTGGTGTAACGTCAGCGTGTATGTAATACAGAATACTGTGTAATAGTAACAATGACGGGTGTTACTGTACCTGGTGTAACGTCAGCGTGTATGTAATACAGAATACTGTGCAATAGTAACAATGACGGGTGTTACTGTACCTGGTGTAACGTCAGCGTGTATGTAATACAGAATACTGTGTAATAGTAACAATGACGGGTGTTACTGTACCTGGTGTAACGTCAGCGTGTATGTAATACAGAATACTGTGTAATAGTAACAATGACGGGTGTTACTGTACCTGGTGTAATGTCAGCGTGTATGTAATACAGAATACTGTGTAATAGTAACAATGACGGGTGTTACTGTGCCTGGTGTAATGTCAGCGTGTATGTAATACAGAATACTGTGCAATAGTAACAATGACGGGTGTTACTGTACCTGGTGTAACGTCAGCGTGTATGTAATACAGAATACTGTGTAATAGTAACAATGACGGGTGTTACTGTACGTGGTGTAACGTCAGCGTGTATGTAATACAGAATACTGTTAGTAACAGTGACGGGTGTTACTGTACCTGGTGTAACGTCAGCGTGTATGTAATACAGAATACTGTTAGTAACAGTGACGGGTGTTACTGTACCTGGTGTAACGTCAGCGTGTATGTAATACAGAATACTGTGTAATAGTAACAGTGACGGGCGTTACTGTACCTGGTGTAACGTCAGCGTGAATGTAATACAGAATACTGTGCAATAGTAACAATGACGGGTGTTACTGTACCTGGTGTAACGTCAGCGTGTATGTAATACAGAATACTGTGTAATAGTAAAAATGACGGGTGTTACTGTACCTGGTGTAACGTCAGCGTGTATGTAATACAGAATACTGTGCAATAGTAACAATGACGGGTGTTACTGTACCTGGTGTAACGTCAGCGTGTATGTAATACAGAATACTGTGTAATAGTAACAATGACGGGTGTTACTGTACCTGGTGTAACGTCAGCGTGTATGTAATACAGAATACTGTGCAATAGTAACAATGACGGGTGTTACTGTACCTGGTGTAACGTCAGCGTGTATGTAATACAGAATACTGTGCAATAGCAACAATGACGGGTGTTACTGTACCTGGTGTAATGTCAGCGTGTATGTAATACAGAATACTGTGCAATAGCAACAATGACGGGTGTTACTGTACCTGGTGTAACGTCAGCGTGTATGTAATACAGAATACTGTGCAATAGTAACAATGACGGGTGTTACTGTACCTGGTGTAACGTCAGCGTGTATGTAATACAGAATACTGTGTAATAGTAACAATGACGGGTGTTACTGTACCTGGTGTAACGTCAGCGTGTATGTAATACAGAATACTGTGTAATAGTAACAATGACGGGTGTTACTGTGCCTGATGTAACGTCAGCGTGTATGTAATACAGAATACTGTGTAATAGTAACAATGACGGGTGTTACTGTACCTGGTGTAACGTCAGCGTGTATGTAATACAGAATACTGTGTAATAGTAACAATGACGGGTGTTACTGTACCTGGTGTAACGTCAGCGTGTATGTAATACAGAATACTGTGTAATAGTAACAATGACGGGTGTTACTGTACCTGGTGTAACGTCAGCGTGTATGTAATACAGAATACTGTGTAATAGTAACAATGACGGGTGTTACTGTACCTGGTGTAACGTCAGCGTGTATGTAATACAGAATACTGTGTAATAGTAACAATGACGGGTGTTACTGTACCTGGTGTAACGTCAGCGTGTATGTAATACAGAATACTGTGCAATAGTAACAATGACGGGTGTTACTGTACCTGGTGTAACGTCAGCGTGTATGTAATACAGAATACTGTGTAATAGTAACAATGACGGGTGTTACTGTACCTGGTGTAACGTCAGCGTGTATGTAATACAGAATACTGTGTAATAGTAACAATGACGGGTGTTACTGTACCTGGTGTAATGTCAGCGTGTATGTAATACAGAATACTGTGTAATAGTAACAATGACGGGTGTTACTGTGCATGGTGTAATGTCAGCGTGTATGTAATACAGAATACTGTGCAATAGTAACAATGACGGGTGTTACTGTACCTGGTGTAACGTCAGCGTGTATGTAATACAGAATACTGTGTAATAGTAACAATGACGGGTGTTACTGTACCTGGTGTAATGTCAGTGTGTATGTAATACAGAATACTGTGTAATAGTAACAATGACGGGTGTTTCTGTGCCTGGTGTAACGTCAGCGTGTATGTAATACAGAATACTGTGTAATAGCAACAATGACGGGTGTTATTGTGCCTGGTGTAACGTCAGCGTGTATGTAATACAGAATACTGTGTAATAGTAACAATGACGGGTGTTACTGTGCCTGGTGTAACGTCAGCGTGTATGTAATACAGAATACTGTGCAATAGTAACAATGACGGGTGTTACTGTACCTGGTGTAACGTCAGCGTGTATGTAATACAGAATACTGTTAGTAACAGTGACGGGTGTTACTGTACCTGGTGTAACGTCAGCGTGTATGTAATACAGAATACTGTGTAATAGTATCAATGACGGGTGTTACTGTACCTGGTGTAACGTCAGCGTGTATGTAATATAGAATACTGTGTAATAGTAACAATGACGGGCGTTACTGTACCTGGTGTAACGTCAGCGTGTATGTAATACAGAATACTGTGTAATAGTAACAATGACGGGTGTTACTGTACCTGGTGTAATGTCAGCGTGTATGTAATACAGAATACTGTGTAATAGTAACAATGACGGGTGTTACTGTACCTAGTGTAACGTCAGCGTGTATGTAATACAGAATACTGTGTAATAGTAACAATGACGGGTGTTACTGTACCTGGTGTAACGTCAGCGTGTATGTAATACAGAATACTGTGTAATAGTAACAATGACGGGTGTTACTGTACCTGGTGTAATGTCAGTGTGTATGTAATACAGAATACTGTGTAATAGTAACAATGACGGGTGTTTCTGTGCCTGGTGTAACGTCAGCGTGTATGTAATACAGAATACTGTGTAATAGCAACAATGACGGGTGTTACTGTGCCTGGTGTAACGTCAGCGTGTATGTAATACAGAATACTGTGTAATAGTAACAATGACGGGTGTTACTGTACCTGGTGTAACGTCAGCGTGTATGTAATACAGAATACTGTGTAATAGTAACAATGACGGGTGTTACTGTACCTGGTGTAACGTCAGCGTGTATGTAATACAGAATACTGTGCAATAGTAACAATGACGGGTGTTACTGTACCTGGTGTAACGTCAGCGTGTATGTAATACAGAATACTGTGTAATAGTAACAATGACGGGTGTTACTGTACCTGGTGTAACGTCAGCGTGTATGTAATACAGAATACTGTGTAATAGTAACAATGACGGGTGTTACTGTACCTGGTGTAATGTCAGCGTGTATGTAATACAGAATACTGTGTAATAGTAACAATGACGGGTGTTACTGTGCCTGGTGTAATGTCAGCGTGTATGTAATACAGAATACTGTGCAATAGTAACAATGACGGGTGTTACTGTACCTGGTGTAACGTCAGCGTGTATGTAATACAGAATACTGTGTAATAGTAACAATGACGGGTGTTACTGTACGTGGTGTAACGTCAGCGTGTATGTAATACAGAATACTGTTAGTAACAGTGACGGGTGTTACTGTACCTGGTGTAACGTCAGCGTGTATGTAATACAGAATACTGTTAGTAACAGTGACGGGTGTTACTGTACCTGGTGTAACGTCAGCGTGTATGTAATACAGAATACGGTGTAATAGTAACAATGACGGGTGTTACTGTACCTGGTGTAACGTCAGCGTGTATGTAATAAAGAATACTGTGTAATAGTAACAATGACGGGCGTTACTGTACCTGGTGTAACGTCAGCGTGTATGTAATACAGAATACTGTGTAATAGTAACAATGACGGGTGTTACTGTACCTGGTGTAATGTCAGCGTGTATGTAATACAGAATACTGTGTAATAGTAACAATGACGGGTGTTACTGTACCTGGTGTAACGTCAGCGTGTATGTAATACAGAATACTGTGTAATAGTAACAATGACGGGTGTTACTGTACCTGGTGTAACGTCAGCGTGTATGTAATACAGAATACTGTGTAATAGTAACAATGACGGGTGTTACTGTACCTGGTGTAACGTCAGCGTGTATGTAATACAGAATACTGTGTAATAGTAACAATGACGGGCGTTACTGTGCCTGATGTAACGTCAGCGTGTATGTAATACAGAATACTGTGTAACAGTAACAATGACGGGTGTTACTGTACCTGGTGTAACGTCAGCGTGTATGTAATACAGAATACTGTGTAATAGTAACAATGACGGGTGTTACTGTACCTGGTGTAACGTCAGCGTGTATGTAATACAGAATACTGTGTAATAGTAACAATGACGGGTGTTACTGTACCTGGTGTAACGTCAGCGTGTATGTAATACAGAATACTGTGTAATAGTAACAATGACGGGTGTTACTGTACCTGGTGTAACGTCAGCGTGTATGTAATACAGAATACTGTGTAATAGTAACAATGACGGGTGTTACTGTACCTGGTGTAACGTCAGCGTGTATGTAATACAGAATACTGTGCAATAGTAACAATGACGGGTGTTACTGTACCTGGTGTAACGTCAGCGTGTATGTAATACAGAATACTGTGTAATAGTAACAATGACGGGTGTTACTGTACCTGGTGTAACGTCAGCGTGTATGTAATACAGAATACTGTGTAATAGTAACAATGACGGGTGTTACTGTACCTGGTGTAATGTCAGCGTGTATGTAATACAGAATACTGTGTAATAGTAACAATGACGGGTGTTACTGTGCCTGGTGTAATGTCAGCGTGTATGTAATACAGAATACTGTGCAATAGTAACAATGACGGGTGTTACTGTACCTGGTGTAACGTCAGCGTGTATGTAATACAGAATACTGTGTAATAGTAACAATGACGGGTGTTACTGTACGTGGTGTAACGTCAGCGTGTATGTAATACAGAATACTGTTAGTAACAGTGACGGGTGTTACTGTACCTGGTGTAACGTCAGCGTGTATGTAATACAGAATACTGTTAGTAACAGTGACGGGTGTTACTGTACCTGGTGTAACGTCAGCGTGTATGTAATACAGAATACTGTGTAATAGTAACAGTGACGGGCGTTACTGTACCTGGTGTAACGTCAGCGTGAATGTAATACAGAATACTGTGCAATAGTAACAATGACGGGTGTTACTGTACCTGGTGTAACGTCAGCGTGTATGTAATACAGAATACTGTGTAATAGTAAAAATGACGGGTGTTACTGTACCTGGTGTAACGTCAGCGTGTATGTAATACAGAATACTGTGCAATAGTAACAATGACGGGTGTTACTGTACCTGGTGTAACGTCAGCGTGTATGTAATACAGAATACTGTGTAATAGTAACAATGACGGGTGTTACTGTACCTGGTGTAACGTCAGCGTGTATGTAATACAGAATACTGTGCAATAGTAACAATGACGGGTGTTACTGTACCTGGTGTAACGTCAGCGTGTATGTAATACAGAATACTGTGCAATAGCAACAATGACGGGTGTTACTGTACCTGGTGTAATGTCAGCGTGTATGTAATACAGAATACTGTGCAATAGCAACAATGACGGGTGTTACTGTACCTGGTGTAACGTCAGCGTGTATGTAATACAGAATACTGTGCAATAGTAACAATGACGGGTGTTACTGTACCTGGTGTAACGTCAGCGTGTATGTAATACAGAATACTGTGTAATAGTAACAATGACGGGTGTTACTGTACCTGGTGTAACGTCAGCGTGTATGTAATACAGAATACTGTGTAATAGTAACAATGACGGGTGTTACTGTGCCTGATGTAACGTCAGCGTGTATGTAATACAGAATACTGTGTAATAGTAACAATGACGGGTGTTACTGTACCTGGTGTAACGTCAGCGTGTATGTAATACAGAATACTGTGTAATAGTAACAATGACGGGTGTTACTGTACCTGGTGTAACGTCAGCGTGTATGTAATACAGAATACTGTGTAATAGTAACAATGACGGGTGTTACTGTACCTGGTGTAACGTCAGCGTGTATGTAATACAGAATACTGTGTAATAGTAACAATGACGGGTGTTACTGTACCTGGTGTAACGTCAGCGTGTATGTAATACAGAATACTGTGTAATAGTAACAATGACGGGTGTTACTGTACCTGGTGTAACGTCAGCGTGTATGTAATACAGAATACTGTGCAATAGTAACAATGACGGGTGTTACTGTACCTGGTGTAACGTCAGCGTGTATGTAATACAGAATACTGTGTAATAGTAACAATGACGGGTGTTACTGTACCTGGTGTAACGTCAGCGTGTATGTAATACAGAATACTGTGTAATAGTAACAATGACGGGTGTTACTGTACCTGGTGTAATGTCAGCGTGTATGTAATACAGAATACTGTGTAATAGTAACAATGACGGGTGTTACTGTGCATGGTGTAATGTCAGCGTGTATGTAATACAGAATACTGTGCAATAGTAACAATGACGGGTGTTACTGTACCTGGTGTAACGTCAGCGTGTATGTAATACAGAATACTGTGTAATAGTAACAATGACGGGTGTTACTGTACCTGGTGTAATGTCAGTGTGTATGTAATACAGAATACTGTGTAATAGTAACAATGACGGGTGTTTCTGTGCCTGGTGTAACGTCAGCGTGTATGTAATACAGAATACTGTGTAATAGCAACAATGACGGGTGTTATTGTGCCTGGTGTAACGTCAGCGTGTATGTAATACAGAATACTGTGTAATAGTAACAATGACGGGTGTTACTGTGCCTGGTGTAACGTCAGCGTGTATGTAATACAGAATACTGTGCAATAGTAACAATGACGGGTGTTACTGTACCTGGTGTAACGTCAGCGTGTATGTAATACAGAATACTGTTAGTAACAGTGACGGGTGTTACTGTACCTGGTGTAACGTCAGCGTGTATGTAATACAGAATACTGTGTAATAGTATCAATGACGGGTGTTACTGTACCTGGTGTAACGTCAGCGTGTATGTAATATAGAATACTGTGTAATAGTAACAATGACGGGCGTTACTGTACCTGGTGTAACGTCAGCGTGTATGTAATACAGAATACTGTGTAATAGTAACAATGACGGGTGTTACTGTACCTGGTGTAATGTCAGCGTGTATGTAATACAGAATACTGTGTAATAGTAACAATGACGGGTGTTACTGTACCTAGTGTAACGTCAGCGTGTATGTAATACAGAATACTGTGTAATAGTAACAATGACGGGTGTTACTGTACCTGGTGTAACGTCAGCGTGTATGTAATACAGAATACTGTGTAATAGTAACAATGACGGGTGTTACTGTACCTGGTGTAATGTCAGTGTGTATGTAATACAGAATACTGTGTAATAGTAACAATGACGGGTGTTTCTGTGCCTGGTGTAACGTCAGCGTGTATGTAATACAGAATACTGTGTAATAGCAACAATGACGGGTGTTACTGTGCCTGGTGTAACGTCAGCGTGTATGTAATACAGAATACTGTGTAATAGTAACAATGACGGGTGTTACTGTGCCTGGTGTAACGTCAGCGTGTATGTAATACAGAATACTGTGCAATAGTAACAATGACGGGTGTTACTGTACCTGGTGTAACGTCAGCGTGTATGTAATACAGAATACTGTTCAATAGTAACAATGACGGGTGTTTCTGTGCCTGGTGTAACGTCAGCGTGTATGTAATACAGAATACTGTGTAATAGTAACAATGACGGGTATTACTGTACCTGGTGTAACGTCAGCGTGCATGTAATACAGAATACTGTGCAATAGTAACAATGACGGGCGTTACTGTACCTGGTGTAATGTCAGCATGTATGTAATACAGAATACTGTGCAATAGTAACAATGACGGGTGTTACTGTACCTGGTGTAACGTCAGCGTGTATGTAATACAGAATACTGTTTAATAGTAACAATGACGGGTGTTACTGTACCTGGTGTTCGTCAGCGTGTATGTAATACAGAATACTGTGTAATAGTAACAATGACGGGTATTACTGTACCTGGTGTAACGTCAGCGTGCATGTAATACAGAATACTGTGCAATAGTAACAATGACGGGTGTTACTGTACCTGGTGTAACGTCAGCGTGTATGTAATACAGAATACTGTGTAATAGTAACAATGACGGGTGTTACTGTACCTGGTGTAACGTCAGCGTGTATGTAATACAGAATACTGTGTAATAGTAACAATGACGGGTGTTACTGTACCTGGTGTAACGTCAGCGTGTATGTAATACAGAATACTGTGTAATAGTAACAATGACGGGTGTTACTGTACCTGGTGTAACGTCAGCGTGTATGTAATACAGAATACTGTGTAATAGTAACAATGACGGGCGTTACTGTGCCTGATGTAACGTCAGCGTGTATGTAATACAGAATACTGTGTAATAGTAACAATGACGGGTGTTACTGTACCTGGTGTAACGTCAGCGTGTATGTAATACAGAATACTGTGTAATAGTAACAATGACGGGTGTTACTGTACCTGGTGTAACGTCAGCGTGTATGTAATACAGAATACTGTGTAATAGTAACAATGACGGGTGTTACTGTACCTGGTGTAACGTCAGCGTGTATGTAATACAGAATACTGTATAATAGTAACAATGACGGGTGTTACTGTACCTGGTGTAACGTCAGCGTGTATGTAATACAGAATACTGTGTAATAGTAACAATGACGGGTGTTACTGTACCTGGTGTAACGTCAGCGTGTATGTAATACAGAATACTGTGCAATAGTAACAATGACGGGTGTTACTGTACCTGGTGTAACGTCAGCGTGTATGTAATACAGAATACTGTGTAATAGTAACAATGACGGGTGTTACTGTACCTGGTGTAATGTCAGCGTGTATGTAATACAGAATACTGTGTAATAGTAACAATGACGGGTGTTACTGTGCCTGGTGTAATGTCAGCGTGTATGTAATACAGAATACTGTGCAATAGTAACAATGACGGGTGTTACTGTACCTGGTGTAACGTCAGCGTGTATGTAATACAGAATACTGTGTAATAGTAACAATGACGGGTGTTACTGTACGTGGTGTAACGTCAGCGTGTATGTAATACAGAATACTGTTAGTAACAGTGACGGGTGTTACTGTACCTGGTGTAACGTCAGCGTGTATGTAATACAGAATACTGTTAGTAACAGTGACGGGTGTTACTGTACCTGGTGTAACGTCAGCGTGTATGTAATACAGAATACGGTGTAATAGTAACAATGACGGGTGTTACTGTACCTGGTGTAACGTCAGCGTGTATGTAATAAAGAATACTGTGTAATAGTAACAATGACGGGCGTTACTGTACCTGGTGTAACGTCAGCGTGTATGTAATACAGAATACTGTGTAATAGTAACAATGACGGGTGTTACTGTACCTGGTGTAATGTCAGCGTGTATGTAATACAGAATACTGTGTAATAGTAACAATGACGGGTGTTACTGTACCTGGTGTAACGTCAGCGTGTATGTAATACAGAATACTGTGTAATAGTAACAATGACGGGTGTTACTGTACCTGGTGTAACGTCAGCGTGTATGTAATACAGAATACTGTGTAATAGTAACAATGACGGGTGTTACTGTACCTGGTGTAATGTCAGTGTGTATGTAATACAGAATACTGTGTAATAGTAACAATGACGGGTGCTTCTGTGCCTGGTGTAACGTCAGCGTGTATGTAATACAGAAGAATACTGTGTAATAGCAACAATGACGGGTGTTACTGTGCCTGGTGTAACGTCAGCGTGTATGTAATACAGAATACTGTGCAATAGTAACAATGACGGGTGTTACTGTACCTGGTGTAACGTCAGCGTGCATGTAATACAGAATACTGTGCAATAGTAACAATGACGGGCGTTACTGTACCTGGTGTAACGTCAGCGTGTATGTAATACAGAATACTGTGTAATAGTAACAATGACGGGTGTTACTGTGCCTGGTGTAACGTCAGCGTGTATGTAATACAGAATACTGTGCAATAGTAACAATGACGGGTGTTACTGTACCTGGTGTAACGTCAGCGTGTATGTAATACAGAATACTGTTTAATAGTAACAATGACGGGTGTTTCTGTGCCTGGTGTAACGTCAGCGTGTATGTAATACAGAATACTGTGTAATAGTAACAATGACGGGTATTACTGTACCTGGTGTAACGTCAGCGTGCATGTAATACAGAATACTGTGCAATAGTAACAATGACGGGCGTTACTGTACCTGGTGTAATGTCAGCGTGCATGTAATACAGAATACTGTGTAATAGTAACAATGACGGGCGTTACTGTACCTGGTGTAATGTCAGCGTGTATGTAATACAGAATACTGTGTAATAGTAACAATGACGGGCGTTACTGTACCTGGTGTAACGTCAGCGTGTATGTAATACAGAATACTGTGTAATAGTAACAATGACGGGTGTTACTGTACCTGGTGTAACGTCAGCGTGTATGTAATAAAGAATACTGTGTAATAGTAACAATGACGGGCGTTACTGTACCTGGTGTAACGTCAGCGTGTATGTAATACAGAATACTGTGTAATAGTAACAATGACGGGTGTTACTGTACCTGGTGTAATGTCAGCGTGTATGTAATACAGAATACTGTGTAATAGTAACAATGACGGGTGTTACTGTACCTGGTGTAACGTCAGCGTGTATGTAATACAGAATACTGTGTAATAGTAACAATGACGGGTGTTACTGTACCTGGTGTAACGTCAGCGTGTATGTAATACAGAATACTGTGCAATAGTAACAATGACGGGTGTTACTGTACCTGGTGTAACGTCAGCGTGTATGTAATACAGAATACTGTTTAATAGTAACAATGACGGGTGTTTCTGTGCCTGGTGTAACGTCAGCGTGTATGTAATACAGAATACTGTGTAATAGTAACAATGACGGGTATTACTGTACCTGGTGTAACGTCAGCGTGCATGTAATACAGAATACTGTGCAATAGTAACAATGACGGGCGTTACTGTACCTGGTGTAATGTCAGCGTGTATGTAATACAGAATACTGTGTAATAGTAACAATGACGGGCGTTACTGTACCTGGTGTAACGTCAGCGTGTATGTAATACAGAATACTGTGTAATAGTAACAATGACGGGTGTTACTGTACCTGGTGTAACGTCAGCGTGTATGTAATAAAGAATACTGTGTAATAGTAACAATGACGGGTGTTACTGTACCTGGTGTAATGTCAGTGTGTATGTAATACAGAATACTGTGTAATAGTAACAATGACGGGTGCTTCTGTGCCTGGTGTAACGTCAGCGTGTATGTAATACAGAAGAATACTGTGTAATAGCAACAATGACGGGTGTTACTGTGCCTGGTGTAACGTCAGCGTGTATGTAATACAGAATACTGTGCAATAGTAACAATGACGGGTGTTACTGTACCTGGTGTAACGTCAGCGTGCATGTAATACAGAATACTGTGCAATAGTAACAATGACGGGCGTTACTGTACCTGGTGTAACGTCAGCGTGTATGTAATACAGAATACTGTGTAATAGTAACAATGACGGGTGTTACTGTGCCTGGTGTAACGTCAGCGTGTATGTAATACAGAATACTGTGCAATAGTAACAATGACGGGTGTTACTGTACCTGGTGTAACGTCAGCGTGTATGTAATACAGAATACTGTGTAATAGTAACAATGACGGGTGTTACTGTACCTGGTGTAATGTCAGCGTGTATGTAATACAGAATACTGTGTAATAGTAACAATGACGGGTGTTACTGTACCTGGTGTAACGTCAGCGTGTATGTAATACAGAATACTCTGTAATAGTAACAATGACGGGTGTTACTGTACCTGGTGTAACGTCAGCGTGTATGTAATACAGAATACTGTATAATAGCAACAATGACGGGTGTTACTGTACCTGGTGTAATGTCAGCGTGTATGTAATACAGAATACTGTATAATAGTAACAATGACGGGCGTTACTGTACCTGGTGTAATGTCAGCGTGTATGTAATACAGAATACTGTGTAATAGTAACAATGACGGGCGTTACTGTACCTGGTGTAATGTCAGCGTGTATGTAATACAGAATACTGTGTAATAGTAACAGTGACGGGCGTTACTGTACCTGGTGTAACGTCAGCGTGAATGTAATACAGAATACTGTGCAATAGTAACAATGACGGGTGTTACTGTACCTGGTGTAACGTCAGCGTGTATGTAATACAGAATACTGTGTAATAGTAAAAATGACGGGTGTTACTGTACCTGGTGTAACGTCAGCGTGTATGTAATACAGAATACTGTGCAATAGTAACAATGACGGGTGTTACTGTACCTGGTGTAACGTCAGCGTGTATGTAATACAGAATACTGTATAATAGTAACAATGACGGGTGTTTCTGTGCCTGGTGTAACGTCAGCGTGTATGTAATACAGAATACTGTGTAATAGTAACAATGACGGGCGTTACTGTACCTGGTGTAACGTCAGCGTGTATGTAATACAGAATACTGTGTAATAGTAACAATGACGGGTGTTACTGTACCTGGTGTAATGTCAGCGTGTATGTAATACAGAATACTGTGTAATAGTAACAATGACGGGTGTTACTGTACCTGGTGTAACGTCAGCGTGTATGTAATACAGAATACTGTATAATAGTAACAATGACGGGTGTTACTGTACCTGGTGTAACGTCAGCGTGTATGTAATACAGAATACTGTGTAATAGTAACAATGACGGGTGTTACTGTACCTGGTGTAACGTCAGCGTGTATGTAATACAGAATACTGTGTAATAGTAACAATGACGGGTGTTACTGTACCTGGTGTAACGTCAGCGTGTATGTAATACAGAATACTGTGTAATAGTAACAATGACGGGTGTTACTGTACCTGGTGTAACGTCAGCGTGTATGTAATACAGAATACTGTGTAATAGTAACAATGACGGGTGTTACTGTACCTGGTGTAACGTCAGCGTGTATGTAATACAGAATACTGTGCAATAGTAACAATGACGGGTGTTACTGTGCCTGGTGTAATGTCAGCGTGTATGTAATACAGAATACTGTGCAATAGTAACAATGACGGGTGTTACTGTACCTGGTGTAACGTCAGCGTGTATGTAATACAGAATACTGTGTAATAGTAACAATGACGGGTGTTACTGTACGTGGTGTAACGTCAGCGTGTATGTAATACAGAATACTGTTAGTAACAGTGACGGGTGTTACTGTACCTGGTGTAACGTCAGCGTGTATGTAATACAGAATACTGTTAGTAACAGTGACGGGTGTTACTGTACCTGGTGTAACGTCAGCGTGTATGTAATACAGAATACTGTGTAATAGTAACACTGACGGGTGTTACTGTACCTGGTGTAACGTCAGCGTGTATGTAATATAGAATACTGTGTAATAGTAACAATGACGGGCGTTACTGTACCTGGTGTAACGTCAGCGTGTATGTAATACAGAATACTGTGTAATAGTAACAATGACGGGTGTTACTGTACCTGGTGTAATGTCAGCGTGTATGTAATACAGAATACTGTGTAATAGTAACAATGACGGGTGTTACTGTACCTGGTGTAACGTCAGCGTGTATGTAATACAGAATACTGTGTAATAGTAACAATGACGGGTGTTACTGTACCTGGTGTAACGTCAGCATGTATGTAATACAGAATACTGTGTAATAGTAACAATGACGGGTGTTACTGTACCTGGTGTAATGTCAGTGTGTATGTAATACAGAATACTGTGTAATAGTAACAATGACGGGTGTTTCTGTGCCTGGTGTAACGTCAGCGTGTATGTAATACAGAATACTGTGTAATAGCAACAATGACGGGTGTTACTGTACCTGGTGTAACGTCAGCGTGCATGTAATACAGAATACTGTGCAATAGTAACAATGACGGGCGTTACTGTACCTGGTGTAATGTCAGCGTGTATGTAATACAGAATACTGTGTAATAGTAACAATGACGGGCGTTACTGTACCTGGTGTAATGTCAGCGTGTATGTAATACAGAATACTGTGTAATAGTAACAATGACGGGCGTTACTGTACCTGGTGTAACGTCAGCGTGTATGTAATACAGAATACTGTGTAATAGTAACAATGACGGGTGTTACTGTGCCTGGTGTAACGTCAGCGTGTATGTAATACAGAATACTGTGCAATAGTAACAATGACGGGTGTTACTGTACCTGGTGTAACGTCAGCGTGCATGTAATACAGAATACTGTGCAATAGTAACAATGACGGGCGTTACTGTACCTGGTGTAACGTCAGCGTGTATGTAATACAGAATACTGTGTAATAGTAACAATGACGGGTGTTACTGTGCCTGGTGTAACGTCAGCGTGTATGTAATACAGAATACTGTGCAATAGTAACAATGACGGGTGTTACTGTACCTGGTGTAACGTCAGCGTGTATGTAATACAGAATACTGTTTAAAAGTAACAATGACGGGTGTTTCTGTGCCTGGTGTAACGTCAGCGTGTATGTAATACAGAATACTGTGTAATAGTAACAATGACGGGTATTACTGTACCTGGTGTAACGTCAGCGTGCATGTAATACAGAATACTGTGCAATAGTAACAATGACGGGCGTTACTGTACCTGGTGTAATGTCAGCGTGTATGTAATACAGAATACTGTGTAATAGTAACAATGACGGGCGTTACTGTACCTGGTGTAATGTCAGCGTGTATGTAATACAGAATACTGTGTAATAGTAACAATGACGGGCGTTACTGTACCTGGTGTAACGTCAGCGTGTATGTAATACAGAATACTGTGTAATAGTAACAATGACGGGTGTTACTGTGCCTGGTGTAACGTCAGCGTGTATGTAATACAGAATACTGTGCAATAGTAACAATGACGGGTGTTACTGTACCTGGTGTAACGTCAGCGTGCATGTAATACAGAATACTGTGCAATAGTAACAATGACGGGCGTTACTGTACCTGGTGTAACGTCAGCGTGTATGTAATACAGAATACTGTGTAATAGTAACAATGACGGGTGTTACTGTGCCTGGTGTAACGTCAGCGTGTATGTAATACAGAATACTGTGCAATAGTAACAATGACGGGTGTTACTGTACCTGGTGTAACGTCAGCGTGTATGTAATACAGAATACTGTGTAATAGTAACAATGACGGGTGTTTCTGTGCCTGGTGTAACGTCAGCGTGTATGTAATACAGAATACTGTGTAATAGTAACAATGACGGGTATTACTGTACCTGGTGTAACGTCTGCGTGTATGTAATACAGAATACTGTGTAATAGTAACAATGACGGGTGTTACTGTACCTGGTGTAATGTCAGCGTGTATGTAATACAGAATACTGTGTAATAGTAACAATGACGGGTGTTACTGTACCTGGTGTAACGTCAGCGTGTATGTAATACAGAATACTGTATAATAGTAACAATGACGGGTGTTTCTGTGCCTGGTGTAACGTCAGCGTGTATGTAATACAGAATACTGTGTAATAGTAACAATGACGGGTGTTACTGTACCTGGTGTAATGTCAGCGTGTATGTAATACAGAATACTGTGTAATAGTAACAATGACGGGTGTTACTGTACCTGGTGTAACGTCAGCGTGTATGTAATACAGAATACTGTGTAATAGTAACAATGACGGGTGTTACTGTACCTGGTGTAACGTCAGCGTAATACTGTATAATAGTAACAATGACGGGTGTTACTGTACCTGGTGTAACGTCAGCGTGTATGTAATACAGAATACTGTGTAATAGTAACAATGACGGGTGTTACTGTACCTGGTGTAATGTCAGCGTGTATGTAATACAGAATACTGTGTAATAGTAACAATGACGGGTGTTACTGTACCTGGTGTAACGTCAGCGTGTATGTAATACAGAATACTGTGTAATAGTAACAATGACGGGTGTTACTGTACCTGGTGTAACGTCAGCGTGTATGTAATACAGAATACTGTGTAATAGTAACAATGACGGGTGTTACTGTACCTGGTGTAATGTCAGTGTGTATGTAATACAGAATACTGTGTAATAGTAACAATGACGGGTGTTTCTGTGCCTGGTGTAACGTCAGCGTGTATGTAATACAGAATACTGTGTAATAGCAACAATGACGGGTGTTACTGTACCTGGTGTAACGTCAGCGTGCATGTAATACAGAATACTGTGCAATAGTAACAATGACGGGCGTTACTGTACCTGGTGTAATGTCAGCGTGTATGTAATACAGAATACTGTGTAATAGTAACAATGACGGGCGTTACTGTACCTGGTGTAATGTCAGCGTGTATGTAATACAGAATACTGTGTAATAGTAACAATGACGGGCGTTACTGTGCCTGGTGTAACGTCAGCGTGTATGTAATACAGAATACTGTGTAATAGTAACAATGACGGGTGTTACTGTGCCTGGTGTAACGTCAGCGTGTATGTAATACAGAATACTGTGCAATAGTAACAATGACGGGTGTTACTGTACCTGGTGTAACGTCAGCGTGCATGTAATACAGAATACTGTGCAATAGTAACAATGACGGGCGTTACTGTACCTGGTGTAACGTCAGCGTGTATGTAATACAGAATACTGTGTAATAGTAACAATGACGGGTGTTACTGTGCCTGGTGTAACGTCAGCGTGTATGTAATACAGAATACTGTGCAATAGTAACAATGACGGGTGTTACTGTACCTGGTGTAACGTCAGCGTGTATGTAATACAGAATACTGTTTAAAAGTAACAATGACGGGTGTTTCTGTGCCTGGTGTAACGTCAGCGTGTATGTAATACAGAATACTGTGTAATAGTAACAATGACGGGTATTACTGTACCTGGTGTAACGTCAGCGTGCATGTAATACAGAATACTGTGCAATAGTAACAATGACGGGCGTTACTGTACCTGGTGTAATGTCAGCGTGTATGTAATACAGAATACTGTGTAATAGTAACAATGACGGGCGTTACTGTACCTGGTGTAATGTCAGCGTGTATGTAATACAGAATACTGTGTAATAGTAACAATGACGGGCGTTACTGTACCTGGTGTAACGTCAGCGTGTATGTAATACAGAATACTGTGTAATAGTAACAATGACGGGTGTTACTGTGCCTGGTGTAACGTCAGCGTGTATGTAATACAGAATACTGTGCAATAGTAACAATGACGGGTGTTACTGTACCTGGTGTAACGTCAGCGTGCATGTAATACAGAATACTGTGCAATAGTAACAATGACGGGCGTTACTGTACCTGGTGTAACGTCAGCGTGTATGTAATACAGAATACTGTGTAATAGTAACAATGACGGGTGTTACTGTGCCTGGTGTAACGTCAGCGTGTATGTAATACAGAATACTGTGCAATAGTAACAATGACGGGTGTTACTGTACCTGGTGTAACGTCAGCGTGTATGTAATACAGAATACTGTGTAATAGTAACAATGACGGGTGTTTCTGTGCCTGGTGTAACGTCAGCGTGTATGTAATACAGAATACTGTGTAATAGTAACAATGACTGGTATTACTGTACCTGGTGTAACGTCTGCGTGTATGTAATACAGAATACTGTGTAATAGTAACAATGACGGGTGTTACTGTACCTGGTGTAATGTCAGCGTGTATGTAATACAGAATACTGTGTAATAGTAACAATGACGGGCGTTACTGTACCTGGTGTAATGTCAGCGTGTATGTAATACAGAATACTGTGTAATAGTAACAATGACGGGTGTTACTGTACCTGGTGTAATGTCAGCGTGTATGTAATACAGAATACTGTGTAATAGTAACAATGACGGGTGTTACTGTACCTGGTGTAACGTCAGCGTGTATGTAATACAGAATACTGTGTAATAGTAACAATGACGGGTGTTACTGTACCTGGTGTAACGTCAGCGTAATACTGTATAATAGTAACAATGACGGGTGTTACTGTACCTGGTGTAATGTCAGCGTGTATGTAATACAGAATACTGTGTAATAGTAACAATGACGGGTGTTACTGTACCTGGTGTAACGTCAGCGTGTATGTAATACAGAATACTGTGTAATAGTAACAATGACGGGTGTTACTGTACCTGGTGTAACGTCAGCGTGTATGTAATACAGAATACTGTGTAATAGTAACAATGACGGGTGTTACTGTACCTGGTGTAACGTCAGTGTGTATGTAATACAGAATACTGTGTAATAGTAACAATGACGGGTGTTTCTGTGCCTGGTGTAACGTCAGCGTGTATGTAATACAGAATACTGTGTAATAGCAACAATGACGGGTGTTACTGTACCTGGTGTAACGTCAGCGTGCATGTAATACAGAATACTGTGCAATAGTAACAATGACGGGCGTTACTGTACCTGGTGTAATGTCAGCGTGTATGTAATACAGAATACTGTGTAATAGTAACAATGACGGGCGTTACTGTACCTGGTGTAATGTCAGCGTGTATGTAATACAGAATACTGTGTAATAGTAACAATGACGGGCGTTACTGTGCCTGGTGTAACGTCAGCGTGTATGTAATACAGAATACTGTGTAATAGTAACAATGACGGGTGTTACTGTGCCTGGTGTAACGTCAGCGTGTATGTAATACAGAATACTGTGCAATAGTAACAATGACGGGTGTTACTGTACCTGGTGTAACGTCAGCGTGCATGTAATACAGAATACTGTGCAATAGTAACAATGACGGGCGTTACTGTACCTGGTGTAACGTCAGCGTGTATGTAATACAGAATACTGTGTAATAGTAACAATGACGGGTGTTACTGTGCCTGGTGTAACGTCAGCGTGTATGTAATACAGAATACTGTGCAATAGTAACAATGACGGGTGTTACTGTACCTGGTGTAACGTCAGCGTGTATGTAATACAGAATACTGTTTAATAGTAACAATGACGGGTGTTTCTGTGCCTGGTGTAACGTCAGCGTGTATGTAATACAGAATACTGTGTAATAGTAACAATGACGGGTGTTACTGTACCTGGTGTAACGTCAGCGTGCATGTAATACAGAATACTGTGCAATAGTAACAATGACGGGCGTTACTGTACCTGGTGTAATGTCAGCGTGTATGTAATACAGAATACTGTGTAATAGTAACAATGACGGGCGTTACTGTACCTGGTGTAATGTCAGCGTGTATGTAATACAGAATACTGTGTAATAGTAACAATGACGGGCGTTACTGTACCTGGTGTAACGTCAGCGTGTATGTAATACAGAATACTGTGTAATAGTAACAATGACGGGTGTTACTGTGCCTGGTGTAACGTCAGCGTGTATGTAATACAGAATACTGTGCAATAGTAACAATGACGGGTGTTACTGTACCTGGTGTAACGTCAGCGTGCATGTAATACAGAATACTGTGCAATAGTAACAATGACGGGCGTTACTGTACCTGGTGTAACGTCAGCGTGTATGTAATACAGAATACTGTGTAATAGTAACAATGACGGGTGTTACTGTGCCTGGTGTAACGTCAGCGTGTATGTAATACAGAATACTGTGCAATAGTAACAATGACGGGTGTTACTGTACCTGGTGTAACGTCAGCGTGTATGTAATACAGAATACTGTGTAATAGTAACAAAGACGGGTGTTTCTGTGCCTGGTGTAACGTCAGCGTGTATGTAATACAGAATACTGTGTAATAGTAACAATGACGGGTATTACTGTACCTGGTGTAACGTCTGCGTGTATGTAATACAGAATACTGTGTAATAGTAACAATGACGGGTGTTACTGTACCTGGTGTAACGTCAGCGTGTATGTAATACAGAATACTGTGTAATAGTAAAAATGACGGGTGTTACTGTACCTGGTGTAACGTCAGCGTGTATGTAATACAGAATACTGTGCAATAGTAACAATGACTGGTGTTACTGTACCTGGTGTAACGTCAGCGTGTATGTAATACAGAATACTGTATAATAGTAACAATGACGGGTGTTTCTGTGCCTGGTGTAACGTCAGCGTGTATGTAATACAGAATACTGTGTAATAGTAACAATGACGGGCGTTACTGTACCTGGTGTAATGTCAGCGTGTATGTAATACAGAATACTGTGTAATAGTAACAATGACGGGTGTTACTGTACCTGGTGTAATGTCAGCGTGTATGTAATACAGAATACTGTGTAATAGTAACAATGACGGGTGTTACTGTACCTGGTGTAACGTCAGCGTGTATGTAATACAGAATACTGTGTAATAGTAACAATGACGGGTGTTACTGTACCTGGTGTAACGTCAGCGTGTATGTAATACAGAGTACTGTATAATAGTAACAATGACGGGTGTTACTGTACCTGGTGTAACGTCAGCGTGTATGTAATACAGAATACTGTATAATAGTAACAATGACGGGCGTTACTGTACCTGGTGTAATGTCAGCGTGTATGTAATACAGAATACTGTGTAATAGTAACAATGACGGGCGTTACTGTACCTGGTGTAATGTCAGCGTGTATGTAATACAGAATACTGTGTAATAGTAACAGTGACGGGCGTTACTGTACCTGGTGTAACGTCAGCGTGAATGTAATACAGAATACTGTGCAATAGTAACAATGACGGGTGTTACTGTACCTGGTGTAACGTCAGCGTGAATGTAATACAGAATACTGTGTAATAGTAACAATGACGAGTGTTACTGTACCTGGTGTAACGTCAGCGTGTATGTAATACAGAATACTGTATAATAGTAACAATGACGGGTGTTACTGTACCTGGTGTAACGTCAGCGTGTATGTAATACAGAATACTGTGTAATAGTAACAATGACGGGTGTTACTGTACCTGGTGTAACGTCAGCGTGTATGTAATACAGAATACTGTGCAATAGTAACAATGACGGGTGTTACTGTACCTGGTGTAACGTCAGCGTGTATGTAATACAGAATACTGTGTAATAGTAACAATGACGGGTGTTACTGTACCTGGTGTAACGTCAGCGTGTATGTAATACAGAATACTGTGTAATAGTAACAATGACGGGTGTTACTGTACCTGGTGTAATGTCAGCGTGTATGTAATACAGAATACTGTGTAATAGTAACAATGACGGGTGTTACTGTGCCTGGTGTAATGTCAGCGTGTATGTAATACAGAATACTGTGCAATAGTAACAATGACGGGTGTTACTGTACCTGGTGTAACGTCAGCGTGTATGTAATACAGAATACTGTGTAATAGTAACAATGACGGGTGTTACTGTACGTGGTGTAACGTCAGCGTGTATGTAATACAGAATACTGTTAGTAACAGTGACGGGTGTTACTGTACCTGGTGTAACGTCAGCGTGTATGTAATACAGAATACTGTTAGTAACAGTGACGGGTGTTACTGTACCTGGTGTAACGTCAGCGTGTATGTAATACAGAATACTGTGTAATAGTAACAATGACGGGTGTTACTGTACCTGGTGTAACGTCAGCGTGAATGTAATACAGAATACTGTGTAATAGTAACAATGACGAGTGTTACTGTACCTGGTGTAACGTCAGCGTGTATGTAATACAGAATACTGTATAATAGTAACAATGACGGGTGTTACTGTACCTGGTGTAACGTCAGCGTGTATGTAATACAGAATACTGTGTAATAGTAACAATGACGGGTGTTACTGTACCTGGTGTAACGTCAGCGTGTATGTAATACAGAATACTGTGCAATAGTAACAATGACGGGTGTTACTGTACCTGGTGTAACGTCAGCGTGTATGTAATACAGAATACTGTGTAATAGTAACAATGACGGGTGTTACTGTACCTAGTGTAACGTCAGCGTGTATGTAATACAGAATACTGTGTAATAGTAACAATGACGGGTGTTACTGTACCTGGTGTAATGTCAGCGTGTATGTAATACAGAATACTGTGTAATAGTAACAATGACGGGTGTTACTGTGCCTGGTGTAATGTCAGCGTGTATGTAATACAGAATACTGTGCAATAGTAACAATGACGGGTGTTACTGTATCTGGTGTAACGTCAGCGTGTATGTAATACAGAATACTGTGTAATAGTAACAATGACGGGTGTTACTGTACGTGGTGTAACGTCAGCGTGTATGTAATACAGAATACTGTTAGTAACAGTGACGGGTGTTACTGTACCTGGTGTAACGTCAGCGTGTATGTAATACAGAATACTGTTAGTAACAGTGACGGGTGTTACTGTACCTGGTGTAATGTCAGCGTGTATGTAATACAGAATACTGTGTAATAGTAACAATGACGGGTGTTACTGTACCTGGTGTAACGTCAGCGTGTATGTAATATAGAATACTGTGTAATAGTAACAATGACGGGCGTTACTGTACCTGGTGTAACGTCAGCGTGTATGTAATACAGAATACTGTGTAATAGTAACAATGACGGGTGTTACTGTACCTGGTGTAATGTCAGCGTGTATGTAATACAGAATACTGTGTAATAGTAACAATGACGGGTGTTACTGTACCTGGTGTAACGTCAGCGTGTATGTAATACAGAATACTGTGTAATAGTAACAATGACGGGTGTTACTGTACCTGGTGTAACGTCAGCGTGTATGTAATACAGAATACTGTGTAATAGTAACAATGACGGGTGTTACTGTACCTGGTGTAATGTCAGTGTGTATGTAATACAGAATACTGTGTAATAGTAACAATGACGGGTGTTTCTGTGCCTGGTGTAACGTCAGCGTGTATGTAATACAGAATACTGTGCAATAGTAACAATGACGGGTGTTACTGTACCTGGTGTAACGTCAGCGTGCATGTAATACAGAATACTGTGCAATAGTAACAATGACGGGCGTTACTGTACCTGGTGTAACGTCAGCGTGTATGTAATACAGAATACTGTGTAATAGTAACAATGACGGGTGTTACTGTGCCTGGTGTAACGTCAGCGTGTATGTAATACAGAATACTGTGCAATAGTAACAATGACGGGTGTTACTGTACCTGGTGTAACGTCAGCGTGTATGTAATACAGAATACTGTGTAATAGTAACAATGACGGGTGTTTCTGTGCCTGGTGTAACGTCAGCGTGTATGTAATACAGAATACTGTGTAATAGTAACAATGACGGGTATTACTGTACCTGGTGTAACGTCTGCGTGTATGTAATACAGAATACTGTGTAATAGTAACAATGACGGGTGTTACTGTACCTGGTGTAATGTCAGCGTGTATGTAATACAGAATACTGTGTAATAGTAACAATGACGGGTGTTACTGTACCTGGTGTAACGTCAGCGTGTATGTAATACAGAATACTGTATAATAGTAACAATGACGGGTGTTTCTGTGCCTGGTGTAACGTCAGCGTGTATGTAATACAGAATACTGTGTAATAGTAACAATGACGGGCGTTACTGTACCTGGTGTAATGTCAGCGTGTATGTAATACAGAATACTGTGTAATAGTAACAATGACGGGTGTTACTGTACCTGGTGTAATGTCAGCGTGTATGTAATACAGAATACTGTGTAATAGTAACAATGACGGGTGTTACTGTACCTGGTGTAACGTCAGCGTGTATGTAATACAGAATACTGTGTAATAGTAACAATGACGGGTGTTACTGTACCTGGTGTAACGTCAGCGTAATACTGTATAATAGTAACAATGACGGGTGTTACTGTACCTGGTGTAACGTCAGCGTGTATGTAATACAGAATACTGTGTAATAGTAACAATGACGGGTGTTACTGTACCTGGTGTAATGTCAGCGTGTATGTAATACAGAATACTGTGTAATAGTAACAATGACGGGTGTTACTGTACCTGGTGTAACGTCAGCGTGTATGTAATACAGAATACTGTGTAATAGTAACAATGACGGGTGTTACTGTACCTGGTGTAACGTCAGCGTGTATGTAATACAGAATACTGTGTAATAGTAACAATGACGGGTGTTACTGTACCTGGTGTAATGTCAGTGTGTATGTAATACAGAATACTGTGTAATAGTAACAATGACGGGTGTTTCTGTGCCTGGTGTAACGTCAGCGTGTATGTAATACAGAATACTGTGTAATAGCAACAATGACGGGTGTTACTGTACCTGGTGTAACGTCAGCGTGCATGTAATACAGAATACTGTGCAATAGTAACAATGACGGGCGTTACTGTACCTGGTGTAATGTCAGCGTGTATGTAATACAGAATACTGTGTAATAGTAACAATGACGGGCGTTACTGTACCTGGTGTAATGTCAGCGTGTATGTAATACAGAATACTGTGTAATAGTAACAATGACGGGTGTTACTGTACCTGGTGTAACGTCAGCGTGTATGTAATACAGAATACTGTATAATAGTAACAATGACGGGTGTTTCTGTGCCTGGTGTAACGTCAGCGTGTATGTAATACAGAATACTGTGTAATAGTAACAATGACGGGCGTTACTGTACCTGGTGTAATGTCAGCGTGTATGTAATACAGAATACTGTGTAATAGTAACAATGACGGGTGTTACTGTACCTGGTGTAATGTCAGCGTGTATGTAATACAGAATACTGTGTAATAGTAACAATGACGGGTGTTACTGTACCTGGTGTAACGTCAGCGTGTATGTAATACAGAATACTGTGTAATAGTAACAATGACGGGTGTTACTGTACCTGGTGTAACGTCAGCGTAATACTGTATAATAGTAACAATGACGGGTGTTACTGTACCTGGTGTAACGTCAGCGTGTATGTAATACAGAATACTGTGTAATAGTAACAATGACGGGTGTTACTGTACCTGGTGTAATGTCAGCGTGTATGTAATACAGAATACTGTGTAATAGTAACAATGACGGGTGTTACTGTACCTGGTGTAACGTCAGCGTGTATGTAATACAGAATACTGTGTAATAGTAACAATGACGGGTGTTACTGTACCTGGTGTAACGTCAGCGTGTATGTAATACAGAATACTGTGTAATAGTAACAATGACGGGTGTTACTGTACCTGGTGTAATGTCAGTGTGTATGTAATACAGAATACTGTGTAATAGTAACAATGACGGGTGTTTCTGTGCCTGGTGTAACGTCAGCGTGTATGTAATACAGAATACTGTGTAATAGCAACAATGACGGGTGTTACTGTACCTGGTGTAACGTCAGCGTGCATGTAATACAGAATACTGTGCAATAGTAACAATGACGGGCGTTACTGTACCTGGTGTAATGTCAGCGTGTATGTAATACAGAATACTGTGTAATAGTAACAATGACGGGCGTTACTGTACCTGGTGTAATGTCAGCGTGTATGTAATACAGAATACTGTGTAATAGTAACAATGACGGGTGTTACTGTGCCTGGTGTAACGTCAGCGTGTATGTAATACAGAATACTGTGCAATAGTAACAATGACGGGTGTTACTGTACCTGGTGTAACGTCAGCGTGCATGTAATACAGAATACTGTGCAATAGTAACAATGACGGGTGTTACTGTACCTGGTGTAACGTCAGCGTGTATGTAATACAGAATACTGTTTAATAGTAACAATGACGGGTGTTTCTGTGCCTGGTGTAACGTCAGCGTGTATGTAATACAGAATACTGTGTAATAGTAACAATGACGGGTATTACTGTACCTGGTGTAACGTCAGCGTGTATGTAATACAGAATACTGTGTAATAGTAACAATGACGGGTGTTACTGTACCTGGTGTAACGTCAGCGTGTATGTAATACAGAATACTGTGTAATAGTAACAATGACGGGTGTTACTGTACCTGGTGTAACGTCAGCGTGTATGTAATACAGAATACTGTGCAATAGTAACAATGACGGGTGTTACTGTACCTGGTGTAACGTCAGCGTGTATGTAATACAGAATACTGTGTAATAGTAACAATGACGGGTGTTACTGTACCTGGTGTAACGTCAGCGTGTATGTAATACAGAATACTGTGTAATAGTAACAATGACGGGTGTTACTGTACCTGGTGTAATGTCAGCGTGTATGTAATACAGAATACTGTGTAATAGTAACAATGACGGGTGTTACTGTGCCTGGTGTAATGTCAGCGTGTATGTAATACAGAATACTGTGCAATAGTAACAATGACGGGTGTTACTGTACCTGGTGTAACGTCAGCGTGTATGTAATACAGAATACTGTGTAATAGTAACAATGACGGGTGTTACTGTACGTGGTGTAACGTCAGCGTGTATGTAATACAGAATACTGTTAGTAACAGTGACGGGTGTTACTGTACCTGGTGTAACGTCAGCGTGTATGTAATACAGAATACTGTTAGTAACAGTGACGGGTGTTACTGTACCTGGTGTAACGTCAGCGTGTATGTAATACAGAATACTGTGTAATAGTAACAATGACGGGTGTTACTGTACCTGGTGTAACGTCAGCGTGAATGTAATACAGAATACTGTGTAATAGTAACAATGACGAGTGTTACTGTACCTGGTGTAACGTCAGCGTGTATGTAATACAGAATACTGTATAATAGTAACAATGACGGGTGTTACTGTACCTGGTGTAACGTCAGCGTGTATGTAATACAGAATACTGTGTAATAGTAACAATGACGGGTGTTACTGTACCTGGTGTAACGTCAGCGTGTATGTAATACAGAATACTGTGCAATAGTAACAATGACGGGTGTTACTGTACCTGGTGTAACGTCAGCGTGTATGTAATACAGAATACTGTGTAATAGTAACAATGACGGGTGTTACTGTACCTGGTGTAACGTCAGCGTGTATGTAATACAGAATACTGTGTAATAGTAACAATGACGGGTGTTACTGTACCTGGTGTAATGTCAGCGTGTATGTAATACAGAATACTGTGTAATAGTAACAATGACGGGTGTTACTGTGCCTGGTGTAATGTCAGCGTGTATGTAATACAGAATACTGTGCAATAGTAACAATGACGGGTGTTACTGTACCTGGTGTAACGTCAGCGTGTATGTAATACAGAATACTGTGTAATAGTAACAATGACGGGTGTTACTGTACGTGGTGTAACGTCAGCGTGTATGTAATACAGAATACTGTTAGTAACAGTGACGGGTGTTACTGTACCTGGTGTAACGTCAGCGTGTATGTAATACAGAATACTGTTAGTAACAGTGACGGGTGTTACTGTACCTGGTGTAACGTCAGCGTGTATGTAATACAGAATACTGTGTAATAGTAACAATGACGGGTGTTACTGTACCTGGTGTAACGTCAGCGTGTATGTAATATAGAATACTGTGTAATAGTAACAATGACGGGCGTTACTGTACCTGGTGTAACGTCAGCGTGTATGTAATACAGAATACTGTGTAATAGTAACAATGACGGGTGTTACTGTACCTGGTGTAATGTCAGCGTGTATGTAATACAGAATACTGTGTAATAGTAACAATGACGGGTGTTACTGTACCTGGTGTAACGTCAGCGTGTATGTAATACAGAATACTGTGTAATAGTAACAATGACGGGTGTTACTGTACCTGGTGTAACGTCAGCGTGTATGTAATACAGAATACTGTGTAATAGTAACAATGACGGGTGTTACTGTACCTGGTGTAATGTCAGTGTGTATGTAATACAGAATACTGTGTAATAGTAACAATGACGGGTGTTTCTGTGCCTGGTGTAACGTCAGCGTGTATGTAATACAGAATACTGTGTAATAGCAACAATGACGGGTGTTACTGTACCTGGTGTAACGTCAGCGTGCATGTAATACAGAATACTGTGTAATAGTAACAATGACGGGCGTTACTGTACCTGGTGTAACGTCAGCGTGTATGTAATACAGAATACTGTGTAATAGTAACAATGACGGGTGTTACTGTGCCTGGTGTAACGTCAGCGTGTATGTAATACAGAATACTGTGCAATAGTAACAATGACGGGTGTTACTGTACCTGGTGTAACGTCAGCGTGCATGTAATACAGAATACTGTGCAATAGTAACAATGACGGGCGTTACTGTACCTGGTGTAACGTCAGCGTGTATGTAATACAGAATACTCTGTAATAGTAACAATGACGGGTGTTACTGTGCCTGGTGTAACGTCAGCGTGTATGTAATACAGAATACTGTGCAATAGTAACAATGACGGGTGTTACTGTACCTGGTGTAACGTCAGCGTGTATGTAATACAGAATACTGTGTAATAGTAACAATGACGGGTGTTTCTGTGCCTGGTGTAACGTCAGCGTGTATGTAATACAGAATACTGTGTAATAGTAACAATGACGGGTATTACTGTACCTGGTGTAACGTCTGCGTGTATGTAATACAGAATACTGTGTAATAGTAACAATGACGGGTGTTACTGTACCTGGTGTAATGTCAGCGTGTATGTAATACAGAATACTGTGTAATAGTAACAATGACGGGTGTTACTGTACCTGGTGTAACGTCAGCGTGTATGTAATACAGAATACTGTATAATAGTAACAATGACGGGTGTTTCTGTGCCTGGTGTAACGTCAGCGTGTATGTAATACAGAATACTGTGTAATAGTAACAATGACGGGCGTTACTGTACCTGGTGTAATGTCAGCGTGTATGTAATACAGAATACTGTGTAATAGTAACAATGACGGGTGTTACTGTACCTGGTGTAATGTCAGCGTGTATGTAATACAGAATACTGTGTAATAGTAACAATGACGGGTGTTACTGTACCTGGTGTAACGTCAGCGTGTATGTAATACAGAATACTGTGTAATAGTAACAATGACGGGTGTTACTGTACCTGGTGTAACGTCAGCGTAATACTGTATAATAGTAACAATGACGGGTGTTACTGTACCTGGTGTAACGTCAGCGTGTATGTAATACAGAATACTGTGTAATAGTAACAATGACGGGTGTTACTGTACCTGGTGTAATGTCAGCGTGTATGTAATACAGAATACTGTGTAATAGTAACAATGACGGGTGTTACTGTACCTGGTGTAACGTCAGCGTGTATGTAATACAGAATACTGTGTAATAGTAACAATGACGGGTGTTACTGTACCTGGTGTAACGTCAGCGTGTATGTAATACAGAATACTGTGTAATAGTAACAATGACGGGTGTTACTGTACCTGGTGTAATGTCAGTGTGTATGTAATACAGAATACTGTGTAATAGTAACAATGACGGGTGTTTCTGTGCCTGGTGTAACGTCAGCGTGTATGTAATACAGAATACTGTGTAATAGCAACAATGACGGGTGTTACTGTACCTGGTGTAACGTCAGCGTGCATGTAATACAGAATACTGTGCAATAGTAACAATGACGGGCGTTACTGTACCTGGTGTAACGTCAGCGTGTATGTAATACAGAATACTGTGTAATAGTAACAATGACGGGCGTTACTGTACCTGGTGTAATGTCAGCGTGTATGTAATACAGAATACTGTGTAATAGTAACAATGACGGGTGTTACTGTACCTGGTGTAACGTCAGCGTGTATGTAATACAGAATACTGTATAATAGTAACAATGACGGGTGTTTCTGTGCCTGGTGTAACGTCAGCGTGTATGTAATACAGAATACTGTGTAATAGTAACAATGACGGGCGTTACTGTACCTGGTGTAATGTCAGCGTGTATGTAATACAGAATACTGTGTAATAGTAACAATGACGGGTGTTACTGTACCTGGTGTAATGTCAGCGTGTATGTAATACAGAATACTGTGTAATAGTAACAATGACGGGTGTTACTGTACCTGGTGTAACGTCAGCGTGTATGTAATACAGAATACTGTGTAATAGTAACAATGACGGGTGTTACTGTACCTGGTGTAACGTCAGCGTAATACTGTATAATAGTAACAATGACGGGTGTTACTGTACCTGGTGTAACGTCAGCGTGTATGTAATACAGAATACTGTGTAATAGTAACAATGACGGGTGTTACTGTACCTGGTGTAATGTCAGCGTGTATGTAATACAGAATACTGTGTAATAGTAACAATGACGGGTGTTACTGTACCTGGTGTAACGTCAGCGTGTATGTAATACAGAATACTGTGTAATAGTAACAATGACGGGTGTTACTGTACCTGGTGTAACGTCAGCGTGTATGTAATACAGAATACTGTGTAATAGTAACAATGACGGGTGTTACTGTACCTGGTGTAATGTCAGTGTGTATGTAATACAGAATACTGTGTAATAGTAACAATGACGGGTGTTTCTGTGCCTGGTGTAACGTCAGCGTGTATGTAATACAGAATACTGTGTAATAGCAACAATGACGGGTGTTACTGTACCTGGTGTAACGTCAGCGTGCATGTAATACAGAATACTGTGCAATAGTAACAATGACGGGCGTTACTGTACCTGGTGTAATGTCAGCGTGTATGTAATACAGAATACTGTGTAATAGTAACAATGACGGGCGTTACTGTACCTGGTGTAATGTCAGCGTGTATGTAATACAGAATACTGTGTAATAGTAACAATGACGGGCGTTACTGTACCTGGTGTAACGTCAGCGTGTATGTAATACAGAATACTGTGTAATAGTAACAATGACGGGTGTTACTGTGCCTGGTGTAACGTCAGCGTGTATGTAATACAGAATACTGTGCAATAGTAACAATGACGGGTGTTACTGTACCTGGTGTAACGTCAGCGTGCATGTAATACAGAATACTGTGCAATAGTAACAATGACGGGCGTTACTGTACCTGGTGTAACGTCAGCGTGTATGTAATACAGAATACTGTGTAATAGTAACAATGACGGGTGTTACTGTGCCTGGTGTAACGTCAGCGTGTATGTAATACAGAATACTGTGCAATAGTAACAATGACGGGTGTTACTGTACCTGGTGTAACGTCAGCGTGTATGTAATACAGAATACTGTTTAATAGTAACAATGACGGGTGTTTCTGTGCCTGGTGTAACGTCAGCGTGTATGTAATACAGAATACTGTGTAATAGTAACAATGACGGGTATTACTGTACCTGGTGTAACGTCAGCGTGCATGTAATACAGAATACTGTGCAATAGTAACAATGACGGGCGTTACTGTACCTGGTGTAATGTCAGCGTGTATGTAATACAGAATACTGTGTAATAGTAACAATGACGGGCGTTACTGTACCTGGTGTAATGTCAGCGTGTATGTAATACAGAATACTGTGTAATAGTAACAATGACGGGCGTTACTGTACCTGGTGTAACGTCAGCGTGTATGTAATACAGAATACTGTGTAATAGTAACAATGACGGGTGTTACTGTGCCTGGTGTAACGTCAGCGTGTATGTAATACAGAATACTGTGCAATAGTAACAATGACGGGTGTTACTGTACCTGGTGTAACGTCAGCGTGCATGTAATACAGAATACTGTGCAATAGTAACAATGACGGGCGTTACTGTACCTGGTGTAACGTCAGCGTGTATGTAATACAGAATACTGTGTAATAGTAACAATGACGGGTGTTACTGTGCCTGGTGTAACGTCAGCGTGTATGTAATACAGAATACTGTGCAATAGTAACAATGACGGGTGTTACTGTACCTGGTGTAACGTCAGCGTGTATGTAATACAGAATACTGTGTAATAGTAACAAAGACGGGTGTTTCTGTGCCTGGTGTAACGTCAGCGTGTATGTAATACAGAATACTGTGTAATAGTAACAATGACGGGTATTACTGTACCTGGTGTAACGTCTGCGTGTATGTAATACAGAATACTGTGTAATAGTAACAATGACGGGTGTTACTGTACCTGGTGTAATGTCAGCGTGTATGTAATACAGAATACTGTGTAATAGTAACAATGACGGGTGTTACTGTACCTGGTGTAACGTCAGCGTGTATGTAATACAGAATACTGTATAATAGTAACAATGACGGGTGTTACTGTACCTGGTGTAACGTCAGCGTGCATGTAATACAGAATACTGTGCAATAGTAACAATGACGGGCGTTACTGTACCTGGTGTAACGTCAGCGTGTATGTAATACAGAATACTGTGTAATAGTAACAATGACGGGTGTTACTGTGCCTGGTGTAACGTCAGCGTGTATGTAATACAGAATACTGTGCAATAGTAACAATGACGGGTGTTACTGTACCTGGTGTAACGTCAGCGTGTATGTAATACAGAATACTGTGTAATAGTAACAATGACGGGTGTTTCTGTGCCTGGTGTAACGTCAGCGTGTATGTAATACAGAATACTGTGTAATAGTAACAATGACGGGTATTACTGTACCTGGTGTAACGTCTGCGTGTATGTAATACAGAATACTGTGTAATAGTAACAATGACGGGTGTTACTGTACCTGGTGTAATGTCAGCGTGTATGTAATACAGAATACTGTGTAATAGTAACAATGACGGGTGTTACTGTACCTGGTGTAACGTCAGCGTGTATGTAATACAGAATACTGTATAATAGTAACAATGACGGGTGTTTCTGTGCCTGGTGTAACGTCAGCGTGTATGTAATACAGAATACTGTGTAATAGTAACAATGACGGGCGTTACTGTACCTGGTGTAATGTCAGCGTGTATGTAATACAGAATACTGTGTAATAGTAACAATGACGGGTGTTACTGTACCTGGTGTAATGTCAGCGTGTATGTAATACAGAATACTGTGTAATAGTAACAATGACGGGTGTTACTGTACCTGGTGTAACGTCAGCGTGTATGTAATACAGAATACTGTGTAATAGTAACAATGACGGGTGTTACTGTACCTGGTGTAACGTCAGCGTAATACTGTATAATAGTAACAATGACGGGTGTTACTGTACCTGGTGTAACGTCAGCGTGTATGTAATACAGAATACTGTGTAATAGTAACAATGACGGGTGTTACTGTACCTGGTGTAATGTCAGTGTGTATGTAATACAGAATACTGTGTAATAGTAACAATGACGGGTGTTTCTGTGCCTGGTGTAACGTCAGCGTGTATGTAATACAGAATACTGTGTAATAGCAACAATGACGGGTGTTACTGTACCTGGTGTAACGTCAGCGTGCATGTAATACAGAATACTGTGCAATAGTAACAATGACGGGCGTTACTGTACCTGGTGTAATGTCAGCGTGTATGTAATACAGAATACTGTGTAATAGTAACAATGACGGGCGTTACTGTACCTGGTGTAATGTCAGCGTGTATGTAATACAGAATACTGTGTAATAGTAACAATGACGGGTGTTACTGTACCTGGTGTAACGTCAGCGTGTATGTAATACAGAATACTGTATAATAGTAACAATGACGGGTGTTTCTGTGCCTGGTGTAACGTCAGCGTGTATGTAATACAGAATACTGTGTAATAGTAACAATGACGGGCGTTACTGTACCTGGTGTAATGTCAGCGTGTATGTAATACAGAATACTGTGTAATAGTAACAATGACGGGTGTTACTGTACCTGGTGTAACGTCAGCGTGTATGTAATACAGAATACTGTGTAATAGTAACAATGACGGGTGTTACTGTACCTGGTGTAACGTCAGCGTAATACTGTATAATAGTAACAATGACGGGTGTTACTGTACCTGGTGTAACGTCAGCGTGTATGTAATACAGAATACTGTGTAATAGTAACAATGACGGGTGTTACTGTACCTGGTGTAATGTCAGCGTGTATGTAATACAGAATACTGTGTAATAGTAACAATGACGGGTGTTACTGTACCTGGTGTAACGTCAGCGTGTATGTAATACAGAATACTGTGTAATAGTAACAATGACGGGTGTTACTGTACCTGGTGTAACGTCAGCGTGTATGTAATACAGAATACTGTGTAATAGTAACAATGACGGGTGTTACTGTACCTGGTGTAATGTCAGTGTGTATGTAATACAGAATACTGTGTAATAGTAACAATGACGGGTGTTTCTGTGCCTGGTGTAACGTCAGCGTGTATGTAATACAGAATACTGTGTAATAGCAACAATGACGGGTGTTACTGTACCTGGTGTAACGTCAGCGTGCATGTAATACAGAATACTGTGCAATAGTAACAATGACGGGCGTTACTGTACCTGGTGTAATGTCAGCGTGTATGTAATACAGAATACTGTGTAATAGTAACAATGACGGGCGTTACTGTACCTGGTGTAATGTCAGCGTGTATGTAATACAGAATACTGTGTAATAGTAACAATGACGGGCGTTACTGTACCTGGTGTAACGTCAGCGTGTATGTAATACAGAATACTGTGTAATAGTAACAATGACGGGTGTTACTGTGCCTGGTGTAACGTCAGCGTGTATGTAATACAGAATACTGTGCAATAGTAACAATGACGGGTGTTACTGTACCTGGTGTAACGTCAGCGTGCATGTAATACAGAATACTGTGCAATAGTAACAATGACGGGCGTTACTGTACCTGGTGTAACGTCAGCGTGTATGTAATACAGAATACTGTGTAATAGTAACAATGACGGGTGTTACTGTGCCTGGTGTAACGTCAGCGTGTATGTAATACAGAATACTGTGCAATAGTAACAATGACGGGTGTTACTGTACCTGGTGTAACGTCAGCGTGTATGTAATACAGAATACTGTTTAATAGTAACAATGACGGGTGTTTCTGTGCCTGGTGTAACGTCAGCGTGTATGTAATACAGAATACTGTGTAATAGTAACAATGACGGGTATTACTGTACCTGGTGTAACGTCAGCGTGCATGTAATACAGAATACTGTGCAATAGTAACAATGACGGGCGTTACTGTACCTGGTGTAATGTCAGCGTGTATGTAATACAGAATACTGTGTAATAGTAACAATGACGGGCGTTACTGTACCTGGTGTAATGTCAGCGTGTATGTAATACAGAATACTGTGTAATAGTAACAATGACGGGCGTTACTGTACCTGGTGTAACGTCAGCGTGTATGTAATACAGAATACTGTGTAATAGTAACAATGACGGGTGTTACTGTGCCTGGTGTAACGTCAGCGTGTATGTAATACAGAATACTGTGCAATAGTAACAATGACGGGTGTTACTGTACCTGGTGTAACGTCAGCGTGCATGTAATACAGAATACTGTGCAATAGTAACAATGACGGGCGTTACTGTACCTGGTGTAACGTCAGCGTGTATGTAATACAGAATACTGTGTAATAGTAACAAAGACGGGTGTTTCTGTGCCTGGTGTAACGTCAGCGTGTATGTAATACAGAATACTGTGTAATAGTAACAATGACGGGTATTACTGTACCTGGTGTAACGTCTGCGTGTATGTAATACAGAATACTGTGTAATAGTAACAATGACGGGTGTTACTGTACCTGGTGTAATGTCAGCGTGTATGTAATACAGAATACTGTGTAATAGTAACAATGACGGGTGTTACTGTACCTGGTGTAACGTCAGCGTGTATGTAATACAGAATACTGTATAATAGTAACAATGACGGGTGTTTCTGTGCCTGGTGTAACGTCAGCGTGTATGTAATACAGAATACTGTGTAATAGTAACAATGACGGGCGTTACTGTACCTGGTGTAATGTCAGCGTGTATGTAATACAGAATACTGTGTAATAGTAACAATGACGGGTGTTACTGTACCTGGTGTAATGTCAGCGTGTATGTAATACAGAATACTGTGTAATAGTAACAATGACGGGTGTTACTGTACCTGGTGTAACGTCAGCGTGTATGTAATACAGAATACTGTGTAATAGTAACAATGACGGGTGTTACTGTACCTGGTGTAACGTCAGCGTAATACTGTATAATAGTAACAATGACGGGTGTTACTGTACCTGGTGTAACGTCAGCGTGTATGTAATACAGAATACTGTATAATAGTAACAATGACGGGCGTTACTGTACCTGGTGTAATGTCAGCGTGTATGTAATACAGAATACTGTGTAATAGTAACAATGACGGGCGTTACTGTACCTGGTGTAATGTCAGCGTGTATGTAATACAGAATACTGTGTAATAGTAACAGTGACGGGTGTTACTGTACCTGGTGTAACGTCAGCGTGTATGTAATACAGAATACTGTGTAATAGTAAAAATGACGGGTGTTACTGTACCTGGTGTAACGTCAGCGTGTATGTAATACAGAATACTGTGCAATAGTAACAATGACGGGTGTTACTGTACCTGGTGTAACGTCAGCGTGTATGTAATACAGAATACTGTATAATAGTAACAATGACGGGTGTTTCTGTGCCTGGTGTAACGTCAGCGTGTATGTAATACAGAATACTGTGTAATAGTAACAATGACGGGCGTTACTGTACCTGGTGTAATGTCAGCGTGTATGTAATACAGAATACTGTGTAATAGTAACAATGACGGGTGTTACTGTACCTGGTGTAATGTCAGCGTGTATGTAATACAGAATACTGTGTAATAGTAACAATGACGGGTGTTACTGTACCTGGTGTAACGTCAGCGTGTATGTAATACAGAATACTGTGTAATAGTAACAATGACGGGTGTTACTGTACCTGGTGTAACGTCAGCGTGTATGTAATACAGAATACTGTATAATAGTAACAATGACGGGTGTTACTGTACCTGGTGTAACGTCAGCGTGTATGTAATACAGAATACTGTATAATAGTAACAATGACGGGCGTTACTGTACCTGGTGTAATGTCAGCGTGTATGTAATACAGAATACTGTGTAATAGTAACAATGACGGGCGTTACTGTACCTGGTGTAATGTCAGCGTGTATGTAATACAGAATACTGTGTAATAGTAACAGTGACGGGCGTTACTGTACCTGGTGTAACGTCAGCGTGAATGTAATACAGAATACTGTGCAATAGTAACAATGACGGGTGTTGCTGTACCTGGTGTAACGTCAGCGTGAATGTAATACAGAATACTGTGTAATAGTAACAATGACGAGTGTTACTGTACCTGGTGTAACGTCAGCGTGTATGTAATACAGAATACTGTATAATAGTAACAATGACGGGTGTTACTGTACCTGGTGTAACGTCAGCGTGTATGTAATACAGAATACTGTGTAATAGTAACAATGACGGGTGTTACTGTACCTGGTGTAACGTCAGCGTGTATGTAATACAGAATACTGTGCAATAGTAACAATGACGGGTGTTACTGTACCTGGTGTAACGTCAGCGTGTATGTAATACAGAATACTGTGTAATAGTAACAATGACGGGTGTTACTGTACCTGGTGTAACGTCAGCGTGTATGTAATACAGAATACTGTGTAATAGTAACAATGACGGGTGTTACTGTACCTGGTGTAATGTCAGCGTGTATGTAATACAGAATACTGTGTAATAGTAACAATGACGGGTGTTACTGTGCCTGGTGTAATGTCAGCGTGTATGTAATACAGAATACTGTGCAATAGTAACAATGACGGGTGTTACTGTACCTGGTGTAACGTCAGCGTGTATGTAATACAGAATACTGTGTAATAGTAACAATGACGGGTGTTACTGTACGTGGTGTAACGTCAGCGTGTATGTAATACAGAATACTGTTAGTAACAGTGACGGGTGTTACTGTACCTGGTGTAACGTCAGCGTGTATGTACTACAGAATACTGTTAGTAACAGTGACGGGTGTTACTGTACCTGGTGTAACGTCAGCGTGTATGTAATACAGAATACTGTGTAATAGTAACAATGACGGGTGTTACTGTACCTGGTGTAACGTCAGCGTGAATGTAATACAGAATACTGTGTAATAGTAACAATGACGAGTGTTACTGTACCTGGTGTAACGTCAGCGTGTATGTAATACAGAATACTGTATAATAGTAACAATGACGGGTGTTACTGTACCTGGTGTAACGTCAGCGTGTATGTAATACAGAATACTGTGTAATAGTAACAATGACGGGTGTTACTGTACCTGGTGTAACGTCAGCGTGTATGTAATACAGAATACTGTGCAATAGTAACAATGACGGGTGTTACTGTACCTGGTGTAACGTCAGCGTGTATGTAATACAGAATACTGTGTAATAGTAACAATGACGGGTGTTACTGTACCTGGTGTAACGTCAGCGTGTATGTAATACAGAATACTGTGTAATAGTAACAATGACGGGTGTTACTGTACCTGGTGTAATGTCAGCGTGTATGTAATACAGAATACTGTGTAATAGTAACAATGACGGGTGTTACTGTGCCTGGTGTAATGTCAGCGTGTATGTAATACAGAATACTGTGCAATAGTAACAATGACGGGTGTTACTGTACCTGGTGTAACGTCAGCGTGTATGTAATACAGAATACTGTGTAATAGTAACAATGACGGGTGTTACTGTACGTGGTGTAACGTCAGCGTGTATGTAATACAGAATACTGTTAGTAACAGTGACGGGTGTTACTGTACCTGGTGTAACGTCAGCGTGTATGTAATACAGAATACTGTTAGTAACAGTGACGGGTGTTACTGTACCTGGTGTAACGTCAGCGTGTATGTAATACAGAATACTGTGTAATAGTAACAATGACGGGTGTTACTGTACCTGGTGTAACGTCAGCGTGTATGTAATATAGAATACTGTGTAATAGTAACAATGACGGGCGTTACTGTACCTGGTGTAACGTCAGCGTGTATGTAATACAGAATACTGTGTAATAGTAACAATGACGGGTGTTACTGTACCTGGTGTAATGTCAGCGTGTATGTAATACAGAATACTGTGTAATAGTAACAATGACGGGTGTTACTGTACCTGGTGTAACGTCAGCGTGTATGTAATACAGAATACTGTGTAATAGTAACAATGACGGGTGTTACTGTACCTGGTGTAACGTCAGCGTGTATGTAATACAGAATACTGTGTAATAGTAACAATGACGGGTGTTACTGTACCTGGTGTAATGTCAGTGTGTATGTAATACAGAATACTGTGTAATAGTAACAATGACGGGTGTTTCTGTGCCTGGTGTAACGTCAGCGTGTATGTAATACAGAATACTGTGTAATAGCAACAATGACGGGTGTTACTGTACCTGGTGTAACGTCAGCGTGCATGTAATACAGAATACTGTGCAATAGTAACAATGACGGGCGTTACTGTACCTGGTGTAATGTCAGCGTGTATGTAATACAGAATACTGTGTAATAGTAACAATGACGGGCGTTACTGTACCTGGTGTAATGTCAGCGTGTATGTAATACAGAATACTGTGTAATAGTAACAATGACGGGCGTTACTGTACCTGGTGTAACGTCAGCGTGTATGTAATACAGAATACTGTGTAATAGTAACAATGACGGGTGTTACTGTGCCTGGTGTGACGTCAGCGTGTATGTAATACAGAATACTGTGCAATAGTAACAATGACGGGTGTTACTGTACCTGGTGTAACGTCAGCGTGCATGTAATACAGAATACTGTGCAATAGTAACAATGACGGGCGTTACTGTACCTGGTGTAACGTCAGCGTGTATGTAATACAGAATACTGTGTAATAGTAACAATGACGGGTGTTACTGTGCCTGGTGTAACGTCAGCGTGTATGTAATACAGAATACTGTGCAATAGTAACAATGACGGGTGTTACTGTACCTGGTGTAACGTCAGCGTGTATGTAATACAGAATACTGTGTAATAGTAACAATGACGGGTGTTTCTGTGCCTGGTGTAACGTCAGCGTGTATGTAATACAGAATACTGTGTAATAGTAACAATGACGGGTATTACTGTACCTGGTGTAACGTCTGCGTGTATGTAATACAGAATACTGTGTAATAGTAACAATGACGGGTGTTACTGTACCTGGTGTAATGTCAGCGTGTATGTAATACAGAATACTGTGTAATAGTAACAATGACGGGTGTTACTGTACCTGGTGTAACGTCAGCGTGTATGTAATACAGAATACTGTATAATAGTAACAATGACGGGTGTTTCTGTGCCTGGTGTAACGTCAGCGTGTATGTAATACAGAATACTGTGTAATAGTAACAATGACGGGCGTTACTGTACCTGGTGTAATGTCAGCGTGTATGTAATACAGAATACTGTGTAATAGTAACAATGACGGGTGTTACTGTACCTGGTGTAATGTCAGCGTGTATGTAATACAGAATACTGTGTAATAGTAACAATGACGGGTGTTACTGTACCTGGTGTAACGTCAGCGTGTATGTAATACAGAATACTGTGTAATAGTAACAATGACGGGTGTTACTGTACCTGGTGTAACGTCAGCGTAATACTGTATAATAGTAACAATGACGGGTGTTACTGTACCTGGTGTAACGTCAGCGTGTATGTAATACAGAATACTGTATAATAGTAACAATGACGGGCGTTACTGTACCTGGTGTAATGTCAGCGTGTATGTAATACAGAATACTGTGTAATAGTAACAATGACGGGCGTTACTGTACCTGGTGTAATGTCAGCGTGTATGTAATACAGAATACTGTGTAATAGTAACAGTGACGGGCGTTACTGTACCTGGTGTAACGTCAGCGTGTATGTAATACAGAATACTGTATAATAGTAACAATGACGGGCGTTACTGTACCTGGTGTAATGTCAGCGTGTATGTAATACAGAATACTGTGTAATAGTAACAATGACGGGCGTTACTGTACCTGGTGTAATGTCAGCGTGTATGTAATACAGAATACTGTGTAATAGTAACAGTGACGGGCGTTACTGTACCTGGTGTAACGTCAGCGTGTATGTAATACAGAATACTGTATAATAGTAACAATGACGGGCGTTACTGTACCTGGTGTAACGTCAGCGTGTATGTAATACAGAATACTGTGTAATAGTAACAATGACGGGCGTTACTGTACCTGGTGTAATGTCAGCGTGTATGTAATACAGAATACTGTGTAATAGTAACAGTGACGGGCGTTACTGTACCTGGTGTAACGTCAGCGTGAATGTAATACAGAATACTGTGCAATAGTAACAATGACGGGCGTTACTGTACCTGGTGTAACGTCAGCATGTATGTAATACAGAATACTGTGTAATAGTAAAAATGACGGGTGTTACTGTACCTGGTGTAACGTCAGCGTGTATGTAATACAGAATACTGTGCAATAGTAACAATGACGGGTGTTACTGTACCTGGTGTAACGTCAGCGTGTATGTAATACAGAATACCGTATAATAGTAACAATGACGGGTGTTTCTGTGCCTGGTGTAACGTCAGCGTGTATGTAATACAGAATACTGTGTAATAGTAACAATGACGGGCGTTACTGTACCTGGTGTAATGTCAGCGTGTATGTAATACAGAATACTGTGTAATAGTAACAATGACGGGTGTTACTGTACCTGGTGTAACGTCAGCGTGTATGTAATACAGAATACTGTGTAATAGTAACAATGACGGGTGTTACTGTACCTGGTGTAACGTCAGCGTGTATGTAATACAGAATACTGTGCAATAGTAACAATGACGGGTGTTACTGTACCTGGTGTAACGTCAGCGTGTATGTAATACAGAATACTGTGTAATAGTAACAATGACGGGTGTTACTGTACCTGGTGTAACGTCAGCGTGTATGTAATACAGAATACTGTGTAATAGTAACAATGACGGGTGTTACTGTACCTGGTGTAACGTCAGCGTGTATGCAATACAGAATACTGTATAATAGTAACAATGACGGGCGTTACTGTACCTGGTGTAACGTCAGCGTGTATGTAATACAGAATACTGTGTAATAGTAACAATGACGGGCGTTACTGTACCTGGTGTAATGTCAGCGTGTATGTAATACAGAATACTGTGTAATAGTAACAGTGACGGGCGTTACTGTACCTGGTGTAACGTCAGCGTGAATGTAATACAGAATACTGTGCAATAGTAACAATGACGGGCGTTACTGTACCTGGTGTAACGTCAGCATGTATGTAATACAGAATACTGTGTAATAGTAAAAATGACGGGCGTTACTGTACCTGGTGTAACGTCAGCGTGTATGTAATACAGAATACTGTGCAATAGTAACAATGACGGGTGTTACTGTACCTGGTGTAACGTCAGCGTGTATGTAATACAGAATACTGTGTAATAGTAACAATGACGGGTGTTACTGTACCTGGTGTAACGTCAGCGTGTATGTAATACAGAATACTGTGCAATAGTAACAATGACGGGTGTTACTGTACCTGGTGTAACGTCAGCGTGTATGTAATACAGAATACTGTGCAATAGCAACAATGACGGGTGTTACTGTACCTGGTGTAATGTCAGCGTGTATGTAATACAGAATACTGTGCAATAGTAACAATGACGGGTGTTACTGTACCTGGTGTAACGTCAGCGTGTATGTAATACAGAATACTGTGCAATAGTAACAATGACGGGTGTTACTGTACCTGGTGTAACGTCAGCGTGTATGTAATACAGAATACTGTGTAATAGTAACAATGACGGGTGTTACTGTACCTGGTGTAACGTCAGCGTGTATGTAATACAGAATACTGTGTAATAGTAACAATGACGGGTGTTACTGTACCTGGTGTAACGTCAGCGTGTATGTAATACAGAATACTGTGCAATAGTAACAATGACGGGTATTACTGTACCTGGTGTAACGTCTGCGTGTATGTAATACAGAATACTGTGTAATAGTAACAATGACGGGTGTTACTGTACCTGGTGTAATGTCAGCGTGTATGTAATACAGAATACTGTGTAATAGTAACAATGACGGGTGTTACTGTACCTGGTGTAACGTCAGCGTGTATGTAATACAGAATACTGTGTAATAGTAACAATGACGGGTGTTACTGTACCTGGTGTAACGTCAGCGTGTATGTAATACAGAATACTGTGTAATAGTAACAATGACGGGTGTTACTGTGCCTGGTGTAACGTCAGCGTGTATGTAATACAGAATACTGTGTAATAGTAACAATGACGGGTGTTACTGTACCTGGTGTAACGTCAGCGTGTATGTAATACAGAATACTGTGTAATAGTAACAATGACGGGTGTTACTGTACCTGGTGTAACGTCAGCGTGTATGTAATACAGAATACTGTATAATAGTAATTAGTAACAATGACGGGTGTTACTGTACCTGGTGTAACGTCAGCGTGTATGTAATACAGAATACTGTGTAATAGTAACAATGACGGGTGTTACTGTACCTGGTGTAATGTCAGCGTGTATGTAATACAGAATACTGTGTAATAGTAACAATGACGGGTGTTACTGTACCTGGTGTAACGTCAGCGTGTATGTAATACAGAATACTGTATAATAGTAACAATGACGGGTGTTACTGTACCTGGTGTAACGTCAGCGTGTATGTAATACAGAATACTGTGTAATAGTAACAATGACGGGTGTTACTGTACCTGGTGTAACGTCAGCGTGTATGTAATACAGAATACTGTGCAATAGTAACAATGACGGGTGTTACTGTACCTGGTGTAACGTCAGCGTGTATGTAATACAGAATACTGTGTAATAGTAACAATGACGGGTGTTACTGTACCTGGTGTAACGTCAGCGTCAGTGCCGTTTCTAGCGGCGGGCGAGCCGTGCAACCGCACGGGGCGCCCGCCGCGGCACTTTGTGACTACTCCTCTCCTCCCTCTCTCATCCCCCGAGCGCTCCTGCTCGGGGGGCGGGGCTTCGCGGAATGACGCGTTTGCGTCGTGACGTCACGACGCAAACGCGTCATTTCGCGAAGCCCCGCCCCCCGAGCAGGAGCGCTCGGGGGGAGAGAGAGGGAGGAGAGGAGGACTGGAGATAACCATCGACAGAGGAGGCGGCCGGCGCGCGGGACCCGAAGAGCGGCAAGTTGTAAGTATACTATTCTCTCTCTCTCTCACCCTCCCTCCCTCCCCCCCCTCCCCCACTTGACACCTGCCGCACTGTGTAAAATGGGGATACCTGCCGCACTGTGTAAAATGGGGGCACCTGCCGCACTGTGTAAAATGGGGATACCTGCCGCACTGTGTAAAATGGGGATACCTGCCGCACTGTGTAAATGGGGATACCTGCCGCACTGGGTAAAATGGGGGCACCTGCCGCACTGTGTAAAATGGGGATACCTGCCGCACTGTGTAAAATGGGGATACCTGCCGCACTGTGTAAATGGGGATACCTGCCGCACTGTGTAAAATGGGGGCACCTGCCGCACTGTGTAAAATGGGGATACCTGCCGCACTGTGTAAAATGGGGACACCTGCCGCACTGTGTAAAATGGGGGCACCTTCCGCACTGTGTAAAATGGGGATACCTGCCGCACTGTGTAAAATGGGGACACCTGCCGCACTGTGTAAAATGGGGGCACCTGCCGCACTGTGTAAAATGGGGGCACCTGCCGCACTGTGTAAAATGGGGGCACCTGCCGCACTGTGTAAATGGGGATACCTGCCGCACTGTGTAAAATGGGGGCACGTGCCTGCGTACTGTGTAAAATGGGGGCACGTGCCTGCGTACTGTGTAAAATGGGGACACCTGCGTGCGTACTGTGTAAAATGGGGACACCTGCGTGCGTACTGTGTAAAATGGGGACACCTGCCAGCGTACTGTGTAAAATGGGGACACCTGCCTGCGTACTGCCTGCCTGCCTGCCTATCTGCCTGCCGCACTTTGTAAAATGGGGACACCTGCCTGCCGCACTTTGTAAAATGGGGACACCTGCGTGCGTACTGTGTAAAATGGGGACACCTGCCAGCGTACTGTGTAAAATGGGGACACCTGCCTGCGTACTGCCTGCCTGCCTATCTGCCTGCCGCACTTTGTAAAATGGGGACACCTGCCTGCCGCACTTTGTAAAATGGGGACACCTGCCTGCGTACTGTGTAAAATGGGGACACCTGCGTGCGTACTGTGTAAAATGGGGACACCTGCCAGCGTACTGTGTAAAATGGGGACACCTGCCTGCGTACTGCCTGCCTGCCTATCTGCCTGCCGCACTTTGTAAAATGGGGACACCTGCCTGCCGCACTTTGTAAAATGGGGACACCTGCCTGCCGCACTTTGTAAAATGGGGACACCTGCCTGCCGCGCTGTGTAATATGGGGACACTTGCCTGGTGTAATGTGTAAAAAGGGGACTTTTTTATTTTTATTTTTTCCCCCTGTGGTGGGTGTGATATCAGACGAGGCCACGCCCACTGTAATGAGACCACGCCCATTTCAATCAGGCCACACAGCCTTGTCGGGAGTGCGCGCGCCTTCGGCGCGCGCATGCTTTTTTTCTGGCTATATGGGGGGGGGCACGCAATTTTTTTTTATAGCAATGTGGGGGGGGGGGGGGGGGCGCATTTTGAAATCTCGCACTGGGAGCAAAATTGTCTAGAAACGGCCCTGGTCAGCGTGTATGTAATACAGAATACTGTGTAATAGTAACAATGACGGGTGTTACTGTACCTGGTGTAATGTCAGCGTGTATGTAATACAGAATATTGTGTAATAGTAACAATGACGGGTGTTACTGTGCCTGGTGTAATGTCAGCGTGTATGTAATACAGAATACTGTGCAATAGTAACAATGACGGGTGTTACTGTACCTGGTGTAACGTCAGCGTGTATGTAATACAGAATACTGTGTAATAGTAACAATGACGGGTGTTACTGTACCTGGTGTAATGTCAGCGTGTATGTAATACAGAATACTGTGTAATAGTAACAATGACGGATGTTACTGTACCTGGTGTAATGTCAGCGTGTATGTAATACAGAATACTGTGTAATAGTAACAATGACGGGTGTTACTGTACCTGGTGTAACGTCAGCGTGTATGTAATACAGAATACTGTGTAATAGTAACAATGACGGGTGTTACTGTACCTGGTGTAATGTCAGCGTGTATGTAATACAGAATACTGTGTAATAACACTGGTTTCCCTGCAGCGGTGTGCGAGTTACCGTGCGCTAATGGTGGTCGCTGTGTAGCGCCTCACACCTGCCATTGCCCATCTGGATACAGCGGAGAGCAGTGCCTGACACGTAAGACATCTGGGTGGGCTGGGAAATGAATATCAGGTAACGTAGCCACTTAGGGGAAATGATATGCCGCTCTGAGGGGTCTGTTGGTGGTATGCAGTATATAGTTGGTTTTAGTTGGTATTCATGTACACCAAACAGTGCTGCAATCTGGTATCCGGTGTTCCGGCGATTCCGTTTTCTGCTGGTTTCCGCAAAGCTTCCATTCTGTACGTGATGAAGTACTTTCTGCATATGAGCCGGCTCCTTGAATGATGCTCTTTCTGCGCATGTGCTGGGGTCTTATAGAGATACCTCTCTGTGCATGTGCTGGGGTCGTCTAGAGATACCTCTCTGTGCATGTGCTGGGGTCGTCTAGAGATACCTCTCTGTGCATGTGCTGGGGTCTTATAGAGATACCTCTCTGTACATGTGCTGGGGTCTTCTAGAGATACCTCTCTGCACATGTGCTGGGGTCGTCTAGAGATACCTCTCTGTGCATGTGCTGGGGTCTTCTAGAGATACCTCTCTGTGCATGTGCTGGGGTCTTCTAGAGATACCTCTCTGTACATGTGCTGGGGTCTTCTAGAGATACCTCTCTGCGCATGTGCTGGGTCTTCTAGAGATACCTCTCTGTGCATGTGCTGGGGTCTTCTAGAGATACCTCTCTGTACATGTGCTGGGGTCTTCTAGAGATACCTCTCTGTACATGTGCTGGGGTCTTCTAGAGATACCTCTCTGTGCATGTGCTGGGGTCTTCTAGAGATACCTCTCTGTGCATGTGCTGGGGTCTTCTAGAGATACCTCTCTGTGCATGTGCTGGGGTCTTCTAGAGATACCTCTCTGTGCATGTGCTGGGGTCTTCTAGAGATACCTCTCTGTGCATGTGCTGGGGTCTTCTAGAGATACCTCTCTGTGCATGTGCTGGGGTCTTATAGAGATACCTCTCTGTGCATGTGCTGGGGTCTTCTAGAGATACCTCTCTGTGCATGTGCTGGGGTCGTCTAGAGATACCTCTCTGTGCATGTGCTGGGGTCTTCTAGAGATACCTCTCTGTACATGTGCTGGGGTCTTCTAGAGATACCTCTCTGTACATGTGCTGTGTCTTCTAGAGATACCTCTCTGTGCATGTGCTGGGGTCTTCTAGAGATACCTCTCTGTACATGTGCTGGGGTCTTCTAGAGATACCTCTCTGTACATGTGCTGGGGTCTTCTAGAGATACCTCTCTGTACATGTGCTGGGGTCTTCTAGAGATACCTCTCTGCGCATGTGCTGGGTCTTCTAGAGATACCTCTCTGCGCATGTGATGGGGTCTTCTATAAATATCACTCCGTACATGTGCTGGGGTCTTCTAGAGATGCCTCTCTGTGCATGTGCTGGGGTCTTCTAGAGATGCCTCTCTGTGCATGTGCTGGGGTCTTCTAGAGATGCCTCTCTGCGCATGTGCTGGGGTCTTCTAGAGCTACCTCTCTGCGCATGTGCTGGGTCTTCAAGAGATACCTCTCTGCTCATGTGATGGGGTCTTCTATAAATATCACTCCGTACATGTGCTGGGGTCTTCTAGAGATACCTCTCTGTGCATGTGATGGGGTCTTCTATAAATATCACTCCGTACATGTGCTGGGGTCTTCTAGAGATACCTCTCTGTGCATGTGCTGGGGTCTTCTAGAGATGCCTCTCTGCGCATGTGCTGTGGTCTTCTAGAGCTACCTCTCTGCGCATGTGATGGGGTCTTCTATAAATATCACTCCGTACATGTGCTGGGGTCTTCTAGAGATGCCTCTCTGTGCATGTGCTGGGGTCTTCTAGAGATGCCTCTCTGTGCATGTGCTGGGGTCTTCTAGAGATGCCTCTCTGCGCATGTGCTGGGGTCTTCTAGAGATGCCTCTCTGCGCATGTGCTGGGGTCTTCTAGAGCTACCTCTCTGCGCATGTGCTGGGTCTTCTAGAGATACCTCTCTGCTCATGTGATGGGGTCTTCTATAAATATCACTCCGTACATGTGCTGGGATCTTCTAGAGATACCTATCTGTGCATGTGATGGGGTCTTCTATAAATATCACTCCGTACATGTGCTGGGGTCTTCTAGAGATACCTCTCTGTGCATTTGCTGGGGTCTTCTAGAGATGCCTCTCTGCGCATGTGCTGTGGTCTTCTAGAGCTACCTCTCTGCGCATGTGCTGGGTCTTCTAGAGATACCTCTCTGTGCATGTGCTGGGGTCTTCTAGAGATACCTCTCTGCGCATGTGATGGGGTCTTCTATAAATATCACTCCGTACATGTGCTGGGGTCTTCTAGAGATACCTCTCTGTGCATGTGCTGGGGTCTTCTAGAGATGCCTCTCTGCGCATGTGCTGGGGTCTTCTAGAGCTACCTCTCTGCGCATGTGCTGGGTCTTCTAGAGATACCTCTCTGCTCATGTGATGGGGTCTTCTATAAATATCACTCCGTACATGTGTTCGGGTCTTCTAGAGATGCCTCTCTGCGCATGTGCTGGGGTCTTCTAGAGATACCTCTCTGCGCATGTGCTGGGGTCTTCTAGAGATACCTCTCTGTACATGTACTGGGGACTTCTAGAGATACCTCTCTGTACATGTGCTGGAGTCTTCTAGAGATACCTCTCTGTACATGTGCTGGGTCTTCTAGAGATACCTGTCTGCGCATAGGCTGGGTACTTCTAGAGATACCTCTCTGCACATGTGCTGGGTACTTCTAGAGATACCTCTCTGCGCATGTGCTGGGTACTTCTAGAGATACATCTCTGCACATGTGCTGGGGTTTTCTAGAGATACCTCTCCGCACATGTGCTGGGGTCTTCTAGAGATACCTCTCTGCGCATGTGCTGTGTCTTCTAGAGATACCTCTCTGCGTATGTGCTGGGTACTTCTAGAGATACCTCTCTGCACATGTGCTGGGTACTTCTAGAGATACCTCTCTGCGCATGTGCTGGGTACTTCTAGAGATACCTCTCTGCACATGTGCTGGGGTCTTCTAGAGATACCTCTCCGCACATGTGCTGGGGTCTTCTAGAGATACCTCTCTGCGCATGTGCTGGGATCTTCTAGAGATACCACTCCACGCATGGGCTGGGGTCTTCTAGAGATACCTCTCTGTGCATGTGCTGGGGTCTTCTAGAGATACCTCTCTGCACATGTGCTGGGGTCTACTAGAGATTCCTCTCTGCGCATGTGCTGAGTTTTCTAGAGATACCTCTCTGCACATGTGCTGGATCTTTTAGAGATACCTCTCTGCACATGTGCTGGGTACTTCTAGAGATACCTCTCTGCACATGTGCTGGGTCTTCTAGAGATACCTCTCTGCGCAGTGCTGGGGTCTCCCAGAGATACCTCTCTGTGCATGTGCTGGTGTCTTCTAGAGATACCTCTCCGCACATGTGCTGGTGTCTTCTAGAGATACCTCTCCGCACATGTGCTGGGGTCTTCTAGAGATACCGCTCTGCGCATGTGCTGGGATCTTCTAGAGATACCACTCCACGCATGGGCTGGGGTCTTCTAGAGATACCTCTCTGTGCATGTGCTGGGGTCTTCTAGAGATACCTCTCTGCACATGTGCTGGGGTCTACTAGAGATTCCTCTCTGCGCATGTGCTGGGGTCTCCCAGAGATACCTCTCTGTGCATGTGCTGGTGTCTTCTAGAGATACTTCTCCGCACATGTGCTGGTGTCTTCTAGAGATACCTCTCCGCACATGTGCTGGGGTCTTCTAGAGATACTGTACCTCTTTGCGCATGTGCTGGGTCTTCTAGAGATACCTCTCTGCGCAGTGCTGGGGTCTCCCAGAGATACCTCTCTGTGCATGTGCTGGTGTCTTCTAGAGATACCTCCCAGCACATGTGCTGGTGTCTTCTAGAGATACCTCTCCGCACATGTGCTGGGGTCTTCTAGAGATACTGTACCTCTTTGCGCATGTGCTGGGTCTTCTAGAGATACCTCTCTGCGCAGTGCTGGGGTCTCCCAGAGATACCTCTCTGTGCATGTGCTGGTGTCTTCTAGAGATACCTCTCCGCACATGTGCTGGGGTCTTCTAGAGATACTGTACCTCTTTGCGCATGTGCTGGGGTCTTCTAGAGATACCTCCCCGCGCATGTGCTGGGGACTTCTAGAGATTTCTCTCTGCGCATGTTCTGGGGTCTTCTAGAGATTCCTCTCCGCAAATGTGCTGTGTGTTCTAGAGTAACCTCTCTGCGCATGTGCTGTGTCTTCTAGAGATACCTCTCTGTGCGTGTGCTGGGGTCTTCTATAGATACCTCTCTGTGTATGTGCTGGGGTCTTCTATAGATACCTCTCTGTGCATGTGCTGGGCCTTCTAGAGATACCTCTCTGCGCATGTGCTGGGATCTTCTAGAGATACCTCTCTGCGCATGTGCTGGGATCTTCTAGAGATACCACTCCACGCATGTGCTGGGGTCTTCTAGAGATACCTCTCTGCACATGTGCTGTGGTCTACTAGAGATTCCTCTCTGCGCATGTGCTGGGTCTTCTAGAGATACCTCTCTGCGCATGGGCTGGGTACTTCTAGATAAACCTCTCTGCACATGTGCTGGGTCTTTTAGAGATACCTCTCTGCACATGTGCTGGGTCTTCTAGAGATACCTCTCTGCGCAGTGCTGGGGTCTTCTAGACATACCTCTCTGTGCATGTGCTGGTGTCTTCTAGAGATACCTCTCCGCACATGTGCTGGGGTCTTATAGAGATACTGTACCTCTTCGCGCATGTGCTGGGGTCTTCTAGAGATAGCTCCCCGCGCATGTGCTGGGGACTTCTAGAGATTTCTCTCTGCGCATGTTCTGGGGTCTTGTAGAGATTCCTCTCCGCAAATGTGCTGTGTATTCTAGAGTAACCTCTTTGCGCATGTGCTGTGTCTTCTAGAGATACCTCTCTGCGCATGTGCTGGGACTTCTAGAGATACCTCTCTGTGCATGTGCTAGGTCTTCTATAAATATCTCTCTGCGCATGTGTTGGGTATTCTAGAGATACCTCTCTGCCCATGTGCTGTGTCTTCTAGAGATACCTCTCCGCACATGTGCTGTGTCTTCTAGAGATACCTCTCTGCGCATGTGCTGGGGCCTTCTAGATATACCTCTCCGCACATGTGCTGTGTCTTCTAGAGATACCTCCCTGTGCATGTGCTGTGTCTTCTAGAGATACCTCTCTGCGCATGAGCTCGGCCTTCTAGAGATACCGCTCTGCGCATGTGTTTGGTCTTCTAAAGATACCTCTCTGCGCATGTGCTGTGTCTTCTAGAGATACCTCTCTGCGCATATGCTGGGTCTTCTAGAGATACCTCCCTGTACATGTTCTGGGGTCTTCTATAAATACCACTCCGCACATGTGCTGAGTGCCTCTCTGCGCAAGTGCTAGGCCTTCTAGAGATACCTCCCTGTGCATGTGCTGGGGTCTTCTAGAGATACCTCTCTGCGCATGTGCTGTGGTCTTCTAGAGCTACCTCTCTGCGCATGTGCTGGGTCTTCTAGAGATACCTCTCTGTGCATGTGCTGGGGTCTTCTAGAGATACCTCTCTGCGCATGTGATGGGGTCTTCTATAAATATCACTCCGTACATGTGCTGGGGTCTTCTAGAGATACCTCTCTGTGCATGTGCTGGGGTCTTCTAGAGATGCCTCTCTGCGCATGTGCTGGGGTCTTCTAGAGCTACCTCTCTGCGCATGTGCTGGGTCTTCTAGAGATACCTCTCTGCTCATGTGATGGGGTCTTCTATAAATATCACTCCGTACATGTGTTCGGGTCTTCTAGAGATGCCTCTCTGCGCATGTGCTGGGGTCTTCTAGAGATACCTCTCTGCGCATGTGCTGGGGTCTTCTAGAGATACCTCTCTGTACATGTACTGGGGACTTCTAGAGATACCTCTCTGTACATGTGCTGGAGTCTTCTAGAGATACCTCTCTGTACATGTGCTGGGTCTTCTAGAGATACCTGTCTGCGCATAGGCTGGGTACTTCTAGAGATACCTCTCTGCACATGTGCTGGGTACTTCTAGAGATACCTCTCTGCGCATGTGCTGGGTACTTCTAGAGATACATCTCTCCACATGTGCTGGGGTTTTCTAGAGATACCTCTCCGCACATGTGCTGGGGTCTTCTAGAGATACCTCTCTGCGCATGTGCTGTGTCTTCTAGAGATACCTCTCTGCGTATGTGCTGGGTACTTCTAGAGATACCTCTCTGCACATGTGCTGGGTACTTCTAGAGATACCTCTCTGCGCATGTGCTGGGTACTTCTAGAGATACCTCTCTGCACATGTGCTGGGGTCTTCTAGAGATACCTCTCCGCACATGTGCTGGGGTCTTCTAGAGATACCTCTCTGCGCATGTGCTGGGATCTTCTAGAGATACCACTCCACGCATGGGCTGGGGTCTTCTAGAGATACCTCTCTGTGCATGTGCTGGGGTCTTCTAGAGATACCTCTCTGCACATGTGCTGGGGTCTACTAGAGATTCCTCTCTGCGCATGTGCGGAGTTTTCTAGAGATACCTCTCTGCGCATAGGCTGGGTACTTCTAGAGATACCTCTCTGCACATGTGCTGGATCTTTTAGAGATACCTCTCTGCACATGTGCTGGGTACTTCTAGAGATACCTCTCTGCACATGTGCTGGGTCTTCTAGAGATACCTCTCTGCGCAGTGCTGGGGTCTCCCAGAGATACCTCTCTGTGCATGTGCTGGTGTCTTCTAGAGATACCTCTCCGCACATGTGCTGGTGTCTTCTAGAGATACCTCTCCGCACATGTGCTGGGGTCTTCTAGAGATACCGCTCTGCGCATGTGCTGGGATCTTCTAGAGATACCACTCCACGCATGGGCTGGGGTCTTCTAGAGATACCTCTCTGTGCATGTGCTGGGGTCTTCTAGAGATACCTCTCTGCACATGTGCTGGGGTCTACTAGAGATTCCTCTCTGCGCATGTGCTGGGGTCTCCCAGAGATACCTCTCTGTGCATGTGCTGGTGTCTTCTAGAGATACTTCTCCGCACATGTGCTGGTGTCTTCTAGAGATACCTCTCCGCACATGTGCTGGGGTCTTCTAGAGATACTGTACCTCTTTGCGCATGTGCTGGGTCTTCTAGAGATACCTCTCTGCGCAGTGCTGGGGTCTCCCAGAGATACCTCTCTGTGCATGTGCTGGTGTCTTCTAGAGATACCTCCCAGCACATGTGCTGGTGTCTTCTAGAGATACCTCTCCGCACATGTGCTGGGGTCTTCTAGAGATACTGTACCTCTTTGCGCATGTGCTGGGTCTTCTAGAGATACCTCTCTGCGCAGTGCTGGGGTCTCCCAGAGATACCTCTCTGTGCATGTGCTGGTGTCTTCTAGAGATACCTCTCCGCACATGTGCTGGGGTCTTCTAGAGATACTGTACCTCTTTGCGCATGTGCTGGGGTCTTCTAGAGATACCTCCCCGCGCATGTGCTGGGGACTTCTAGAGATTTCTCTCTGCGCATGTTCTGGGGTCTTCTAGAGATTCCTCTCCGCAAATGTGCTGTGTGTTCTAGAGTAACCTCTCTGCGCATGTGCTGTGTCTTCTAGAGATACCTCTCTGTGCGTGTGCTGGGGTCTTCTATAGATACCTCTCTGTGTATGTGCTGGGGTCTTCTATAGATACCTCTCTGTGCATGTGCTGGGCCTTCTAGAGATACCTCTCTGCGCATGTGCTGGGATCTTCTAGAGATACCTCTCTGCGCATGTGCTGGGATCTTCTAGAGATACCACTCCACGCATGTGCTGGGGTCTTCTAGAGATACCTCTCTGCACATGTGCTGGGGTCTACTAGAGATTCCTCTCTGCGCATGTGCTGGGTCTTCTAGAGATACCTCTCTGCGCATGGGCTGGGTACTTCTAGATAAACCTCTCTGCACATGTGCTGGGTCTTTTAGAGATACCTCTCTGCACATGTGCTGGGTCTTCTAGAGATACCTCTCTGCGCAGTGCTGGGGTCTTCTAGACATACCTCTCTGTGCATGTGCTGGTGTCTTCTAGAGATACCTCTCCGCACATGTGCTGGGGTCTTATAGAGATACTGTACCTCTTCGCGCATGTGCTGGGGTCTTCTAGAGATAGCTCCCCGCGCATGTGCTGGGGACTTCTAGAGATTTCTCTCTGCGCATGTTCTGGGGTCTTGTAGAGATTCCTCTCCGCAAATGTGCTGTGTATTCTAGAGTAACCTCTTTGCGCATGTGCTGTGTCTTCTAGAGATACCTCTCTGCGCATGTGCTGGGACTTCTAGAGATACCTCTCTGTGCATGTGCTAGGTCTTCTATAAATATCTCTCTGCGCATGTGTTGGGTATTCTAGAGATACCTCTCTGCCCATGTGCTGTGTCTTCTAGAGATACCTCTCCGCACATGTGCTGTGTCTTCTAGAGATACCTCTCTGCGCATGTGCTGGGGCCTTCTAGATATACCTCTCCGCACATGTGCTGTGTCTTCTAGAGATACCTCCCTGTGCATGTGCTGTGTCTTCTAGAGATACCTCTCTGCGCATGAGCTCGGCCTTCTAGAGATACCGCTCTGCGCATGTGTTTGGTCTTCTAAAGATACCTCTCTGCGCATGTGCTGTGTCTTCTAGAGATACCTCTCTGCGCATATGCTGGGTCTTCTAGAGATACCTCCCTGTACATGTTCTGGGGTCTTCTATAAATACCACTCCGCACATGTGCTGAGTGCCTCTCTGCGCAAGTGCTAGGCCTTCTAGAGATACCTCCCTGTGCATGTGCTGGGGTCTTCTAGAGATACCTCTCTGCGCATGTGCTGTGTCTTCTAGAGATACCTCTCTGCGCATGTGCTGGGCCTTCTAGAGATACCTCCCTGTGCATGTGCTGTGTCTTCTAGAGATACCTCTCTGCGCATGTGCTGGGTCTTCTAGAGATACCTCCCTGTACATGTTCTGGGGTCTTCTATAAATACCTCTCTGCGCATGTGCTAGGCCTTCTTGCGATACCTCTCTGCGCATGTGCTGGGGTCTTCTAGAGATACCTCTCTGCGCATGTGCTGGGGTCTTATAGAGATACCTCCCTGTACATGTTCTGGGGTCTTCTATAAATACCTCTCTGTGCATGTGCTGGGGTCTTCTTGCGATACCTCTCTGCGCATGTGCTAGGCCTTCTAGAGATACCTCTCTGCGCATGTGCTGGGGTCTTCTAGAGATACCTCTCTGCGCATGTGCTGGGCCTTCTAGAGATACCTCCCTGTGCATGTGCTGGGGTCTTCTAGAGATACCTCTCTGCGCATGTGCTGGGGTCTTATAGAGATACCTCCCTGTACATGTTCTGGGGTCTTCTATAAATACCTCTCTGTGCATGTGCTGGGGTCTTCTTGCGATACCTCTCTGCGCATGTGCTAGGCCTTCTAGAGACACCTCTCTGCGCATGTGCTGGGGTCTTCTAGAGATACCTCTCTGCGCATGTGCTGGGGTCTTCTAGAGATACCTCTCTGCGCATGTGCTGGGGTCTTCTAGAGATACCTCTCTGCGCATGTGCTGGGGTCTTATAGAGATACCTCTCTGTGCATGTGCTGGGGCCTTCTAGAGATACCTCTCTGTGCATGTGCTGGGGTCTTCTAGAGATACCTCTCTGCGCATGTGCTGGGGTCTTCTTGCGATACCTCTCTTCGTATGTGCTGGGCCTTCTATAGATACCTCTCTGTGCATGTGTTGGGGTCTTCTAGAGATACCTCTCTTCGTATGTGCTGGGCCTTCTAGAGATACCTCTCTGTGCATGTGCTGGGGTCTTCTAGAGATACCTCTCCGCACATGTGCCCTGGCAGTAGGGAAGACTGATGAAAGACAGAGAAGTAACCAGCTGCCCTGCACTTCCGGCATTGAAGCTCACATTACGTCATCTGAGAAGGTGAATGTGAAACCTGCGGAGACCTTTCCGTTCTTTTATGAATCGCACTCATCATACAAAAGTATGGTGATGCGATCCTGACACAGAGCGGATGCGCCGCCGGACAAATAATGACCTTCCCTGGGATGACCCACTGTATGAATAAAATGAAGCTATGAAACCCCCAGGGCTATGTCACTAGGCCTCTCTTTATGTAGATATTACATCACCTATGGAGGAGTCGCCTCCGCTTACATGTACACTAAACAGGATGTGACGTTACAGCAAGGTTATATTCAGGGGCGCAGAAAGGGGCAGGAGGGTCCCACTAAGGGGCCAATCACCCAAAATGGGGGGAGAGTATTTGCATTGGACAAGGCCATTACACACACACACACTTACATATATACACACACACTCACATATATACACACACACACACTCACATATATACACACACACATACTTGGCCACACCCCCTCTTATTAGCGTTGCACATACAGTGAGTGAATGTATAAGTGGTGCATACTGTATATGCACCCTCACACTCCCATGGCTGTGTTAGGAGTTACACATACTGTAAGATATACACAACAATAAAACTAGTATAAAGATGAAAAGCAGAATGTATGCTTTCTATGGGGCGTATTTCAAAGTTATGGTAAATCTAAAATGCTGTAAGACATCACAACAGGCCTCTTGTACGTCTACATGCTCTTACTGCACTGTGTGTGCCCCTTTACCCACCTCACCGAGGGCAACACATGTGTGTTATGTGCGGCTCAGGCATCCATGCATTTTACCCAGCACAAAACTAAATCGCCTCCCAAGTGAATATTTCCTTTACTAAAACCCTGACTTTCTGCCACCAGCGCTCTGTTACCCCCCATGCCAGAACGGAGGGAAATGTATTGATGTCAACAAGTGTGTGTGTCCCAGTGGGTGGCTTGGTGCACGCTGCCAGATAGGTAAGGAATCATGGCTCACTAATAGATATATAAATTACTCTCTGGTTCAGTACAAGCTACCTTCTATTGTGATAACGTTCCAGAGTCCAATAGGTAATGCAGTCATGGCATAACAACAGATAGGGGAGGAGTCATGTGATATAGTTATGGCACAGTGTCAGGAGTCATGTGATATAGTTATGGCACAGCATCAGATAGGTGAGGAGTCATGTGATAAAGCTATGGTGCAGTGTCAGGAGCCATGTGATATAGTTACGGCACAGCATCAGTAGTCATGTGATATAGTTGTGTCAGAGTGTCCAATAGGTGAGCAGTCATGTGATATAGTTATGGCACAGTGTCAGATAGGTGAGGAGTCATGTGATATAGTTACGGCACAGCATCAGGAGTCATGTGATATAGTTGTGGCACAATGTCAGATAGGTGAGCAGTCATGTGATATAGTTATGGAACAGTGTCAGATAGGTGAGCAGTCATGTGATATAGTTATGGAACAGTGTCAGATAGGTGAGCAGTCATGTGATATAGTTACGGCACAGCATCAGGAGTCATGTGATATAGTTATGGTACAGTGTCAGATAGGTGAGTAGTCATGTGATATAGCTATGACCTTTGCTCCCCCACCTGTTGCAGCTGTAGGGGAGCCGTAAGAACCCAGGGACAGCAGTGAGAGATGGAGTGAGTGATGGGGCGGTGAGCTAGCAGCAGGTCTCATGACTTAGAAGCAGGTCACTGAGGTGGACAGTTATGTCAGTTATATAGGGAGATTCAAATGTTTAAAAAGTCAGGAAAAAACAGACACCCAACCGACTTTTCAAACATTTGAATCTCCCCCATAGAGTATTTTAAGGCTTTAAATCCAAAATCCAATGGGGTTTCTCTGCACAGGTTTTAATCCTGTTTGTGACGCCAAATTTTCACAGGTGATACCCCGACACGTGTGTTTTGGGGTATCACACGGTTATGGCACAATGTCAAATAGGAGAGGAGTCATGTGATAGACTTGCGGCACAGTGTCAGATAGGTGAGGGGTCATGTGATATAGCTATGGCACGGTGTCAGATAAGTGAGAAGTTGTGATATAGTTATGGCACGGTGTCAGATAGGTGAAGAGTTGTGATATAGTTATGGAACAGCATCAGATACAGTAGGTAATGTATTCTGTTAGACTTTACATGTAGTTATGGCACAGTGTCAGATAGTTGATGGATCATGTGATACAGTTATGGCACAGTGTCAGATAGATGACGGATCATGTGATACAGTTATGGCACAGTGAATGACAGATATGGAATAATATTCTGCATTGCTCTGCAGTACGTTGTAATTGTGTAATACGATGAATCACGTTGGTTTCTGCATGCTGCCAGATAGGTTATACATCTGATTGCACCTTCTATTTCAGAGCCTATTCGCTGTGAGAAGCCATGCCAGAGTGGAGGCAGATGTATAGGGTACAACCTCTGCCAGTGTCCTGCAGGATTCCTGGGGCCCCAGTGTGAATCAGGTGAGGCCGAGACGTGAGAAACATCCATCGTCCACCTGGTTCTCAGTAGCCGCCGCCTCCTAATAGTGATCTACACACGACTGTTCTACCCGGCAGGTGTCATGTACTGTATGGGGTATATGGTGATAAAGCTGCCTCATGTGCCTGGGCGATATCATTTCTCCCATCTGTGGTTGTGTTGGACATCTGAATATTTGATGGACTAGATACACAAAGCTCATTATTACAGTTAATTAGCATCAGACGTATCCGTGCATAAAGGATTTGTGTCTTATGGAGGGATTCTCAGGCTTGTACACATACGGTGGGGAAGGGGGGGGGGGTAAGCGGTATGAGTTTAATGTCAGGGATTTCCTGTAATGTAATCACAGATAAAGTGTTACGGTGAGGTGACCTGGACCCTCTTCCACAATACAATAAGGGGACGGTCAAGTTTCAGCACTCTAGAGAGGGCAAATATTGTACAGATGATGAAAGGGGCCAGACAGGAACACAGGCAGCGCCAGGCCCCATAGCAAAGCTTATGGGAGGGTCCAGCAAGTTCACTCTCCTAAAACCTACGCACTGTTCTTGTTGGCACGCACGGGGCTTGTGCGTGCGTAGTGAGAGCAGGGTGGTGCGCCGGGATAGTGGCCAGCATTGACGGGTCACTGGAGCTTGTATCTAGCAGAAAGCAGTCCACAAGTGATATACACGGTGTGGGGAGAGCGCGGCTGAGACCGCTAGGACATGAGGACACTTCGGTGAGTGTGGGAGATCCGGAGGGAGAAGCTGCCACAGATGTGGACGCACTACTGTCAGCTGCTCCATAACATGTATGTACCGTACGTGGGACTTTGTATGTGACCCGTGCACTCTGTGTCATTCCAGCTGTGACCGAGCCCTGTGTACCCCCCTGCCAGCATGGGGCGTCCTGTAAACCATACAATAAGTGTGAGTGTGTGACTGGCACTGCAGGACATCGCTGCGAGAAGCTGTAAGTGGCCATCGCTACGTGGGTACTGGGAAATGAGGCACCTGGCAGGAAGGGCTGTAATGTGGGCAGAGGAATGAGGCACCACAGGCAAGATGGATGAATAGAACGAACATCTTCAGCAAACATCAAGGGAAATTTACTAAGCTCCCGATTTGATTGGAGATTGCATGTTCATTACTAAACACAAACCTCGTCAGAGTACAACTGATTCGTATTGAGATACACGGCCGGGCACACATGTATGAACACATAGACCATCGTCCAAACACGGCTGTATGTTCACATACACCTCATAGAACAAGGGAATTTACTAAGGTTTCGTATTCTCAATCACCGCCGACCATAGCCAGACACTGCCGGACATGGGGGGTAATTCTGAGTTGATCGCAGCAGGAATTTTGTTAGCAGTTGGGCAAAACCATGTGCACTGCAGGGGAGGCAGATGTAATATGTGCAGAGAGAGTTAGATTTGGGTGTGGTGTGTTCAATCTGCAATCTAAATTGCAGTGTAAAAGTAAAGCAGCCAGTATTTACCCTGCACAGAAACAAAATAACCCACCCAAATCTAACTCTCTCTGCACATGTTACATCTGCCTCCCCTGCAGTGCACATGGTTTTGCCCAACTGCTAACAAAATTCCTGCTGCGAGCAACTCAGAATTACCCCCATGGATGGAATTAATACACAAATAGAGCTCTCGCATAGACCTGCTTCTGGCTGGCGTGTTTGGAGAATCATGCACGGATCCGTGAGGTCACACGTGCTTCTCTGTGTAAAAGTGTGTAAAAGAGTTAAAATTCAGAAAAAAAATGATGTGGAATCCCCCCTCCTGAATATAACCAGCCCCGGTCTCCTGGTTTTAAAAATACAGGGCGGGGGGGAATTGCATAGGGTCTTCCCATATTCTAAGAACCAGCACCGGGTTCTTGGACTGGCCCTGGTTCCAGAAATACAGGGTGGGGGTCATAGGGGGTCCCCTGTATTTTTTAAACCAGCAGCAGGCTCCACTAATGAAGGAGGTAATGCCACAACTGGGGGACACATTTATATTGGTCCCTTTGGTGTAGAATTACCAACTCAACTAGTCAGCCCTGGCCGGGGTTCCTGGTAGAGTGGGGACCCTCCAATAAAAGGGCCCCCCCCTCTAGGCACCCAAGGGCTATGGCTGCCACCCCTGGGCGGGAGGTAGTGACTTCATAGTTGTGTTAAAAAACATAATAAATATTGTCTTTATAGAGTAGAATTATAGGTCCCAGCAAGCCTTTCCACCATGCTGGTTCTTGGCGAACCACAAGTACCAGCATGCAAGGCATTAAAGGGCCCGCTGGTACCTGTAGTTCTACTGTAAAATAAATATTCCAATAAAGACAACACACATACCGTGATAGTAGACCGTTAATAAAACATACTTACACACTCACATATACTTACCTACATACAGTACCACGTAGAGAATCGGTCCCCTTGTCCACATAGAATCCATAGGACACCTGTAATAAAAAAAGAATACACTCACCTATTTCCAGTGTACATCGGTCCTCTTCTGTCCATGTAGTTATCCACCAGGTTAAAAATACCAAACCACAGCTATCCCAGACCAGATCGGACATGTAGAAGTGTGTGTATATACACTTCTACAATGCGACTGGTGCCCCGTCACGTGGCTAATGTCACTAGAGGGACCCGACAGCCAATCAGGAGCCACTGCCATAGCAACAGCTGCCTGATTGGCTTTGCTCTCCCAGGGCTCAGCCTATCACTGTTTGCCCATAGCAGTGAATGGAGATGCTCGGCTCCATTCATTCCTATGGTGGGAACCTCTTAATTAGAAAAACCACAAGGGTCATCCCCAACTGACCTTGTGGTTAGAGGGGGAAACCTCATGGTCAATTGGGGTTGACCCTTGTGGTTCTTCTCATTTATATTTCCTAAAGGCCATCTTTTTTGCTTTCACAATACTTGCTACAGTACTTCTCTCACAAACCACACCGTCTCCTGGTGCTTTTCCTAACACTTTTGATACAAAGGTCTGTTGCCTTTAATATTGCACTTTTTAATGTTTCCCACCTCTCCTGCACTGCTTCCAAGTTCCAATCCACCAAAGAATCGCTTACACATCTCCCCAGCCCTACAATATCAGCCTTCCTCAAATCCAATATGTAGCTGAGCGATTACCAGCTGGCTGCGCATGGTCACACGGTCTCACTGCTCACGCACCAAGGTACCTCTGTGATGCCTCTCCTGCTGAGTGACTGACGAGGGTGCATTTGAGGGAGGTTATGGGCAGTAGTTAGCAGACGTGTCTAAACTTTCAGCTGCAATCTTGTGGTAAGAAAACATGGCGCTAGCATCTCGGATCCCGTCGCCATTCTGCATGACCATAGACTTACGCCGGACCGCAACAATGGAAGCGTCTGCAACTGCCACAGCTGCTTGTATATGAGAAGCCGCAGTTGGGTGTCTCTATACATTTCCAGGCGGCAACATTAACAGACTGTATTATTGCGCATTAGCTGCGCACGGGATTAAAGCTGCGGATGCATTAGTGCACGTCTCTGAATAAGTAAAGTGAAAGAACAATAATTGTACATAGATACACGCAGGGTGATTGCACGTTCCGTGGCAGGAGGTTGGCACGCCACCGTCTCTCTATGAACACTGAGTCTCCCGCCTAAGCTACTTCATATCTACATTTACTGTTTTATATTTTAGTTTCAGAGAGGAATATATCACTTTGTACCGTATACTGAAATACTCTGTGCTGTCTTAGACTTTCCACAGCTGTCCTCCATCTTCCCCTACCATCTCCCTTCCTATAATTAGAAAATGTTTATTACTTTTTCGTGTTCCCTTTAAGCTGTCTCTTTAAAAGGTGGAGGCGACCGGACTGGGGGGAGGGGTAAAGTGGAGTTGACAGGAGTTGAGTGAGATGCGAGGGGAAGAGGTGACTCTGGGAAGGGGGGTGATGAAGTCTGTTTGGAACATACTGAGGATTAGGTAGTATTAGGACATCCATATGAGGATAGAAGAGAGACCGTCGTTCATATGATATAGTACAGAGGGGTGGAGGACCGGTGAGGAGGGGTAGATTTGGGTGGCCTCGTTTGGAGTTGGGTGTGTGCGAGTCTGTGAATACTGTTACCATTGCTGTAACGTCTATTTGTAGAACCTGCCCAATTGTCACAATGAAAATGAGCACAGCCCGAGCAGTACGCCAGGGCGTGAGAGAGAGTTACGTGGAACGCTGTGGCCCCCTGGGCGTCCAGCTCTGCACCAAATACCGGTACGTATGGGTGAAACATGGATTCTGTCTGCAGCTGGCGGTCAGGTCGGTGCTTATAGTGGGTCAGTGGTAATCAGTTAGGAACTGCACACGTCCTAGGAGGTGATGTGGGTAGGGTGGCCAATATGACAATGGCACTGAGCCACCCAATGTGTGGATGAATTTCTTACTTTTCTTTTTGACGCTCCTGACCAAAACACGTGGATTTAACATTTTAAAATAATGTGTTAATAAAACATGTATACATTTTTCTTATTGCATAAAATGACATTTGAGCGTAGGGCATCAGAAGGTGTCACCCGTCCCGGTGTAGGACACTTTGAGTAGGAACTTTACAGCTCAGCTTCTTCTGATATTATGTTGTCTTCTGGCAGACTCAATCAGGTCCGGGTCTATGTCCAGGCGTACAAAGTGGGCTACAGAATCCAGTGTCCCACCTAGCCCAGATTACAAGGACAGGGACGACCCCTGCAGACCCTCACATCTCATCCAGGACTCAATGATCAGCACTGAGTAGTGGCGAGAGACGATGGACAATACTCAGATTCTCTTTCTTGTCCCTCATTAATGATGTTTCCAGACTTCACAGACGCAGGATCCCAGAATCCTCTCCATTGTACATTTACTTCTCTTGGCTGTATATATTGGTACTGAGAGCACGGTAAACCATCTGACAGGAATAAATACCACGTGCGCACACTGCTGTGTGATGTCATTCTCCTCCGCGGGGAACCTCTGAAGAAAGGGAGCCTCCCTGGGCAGGCAGGGCCTTGAGACGATGTTCACTATTCCTGTAGAAGATCACAGGGTACAGAGGCCGCCTGTTCTCTTAGGAACACAGCAATGTCATCATCACACCACAGAGGACCAGCCAGATAATACACAGTAACACAGGTTTTGTGGCAGAGCAAAGTGTGAACTTTACGATTTTACATTATTAAACTGTATTGGCTACTTTGGTACATTTGTGTCCTTAATATGGTTTCTTTAGAACTGGTGTATTACTAAAGATTACTGTACATAGCCTTTTCCTTCTAGCTCTGTCACTTGTGAATAGTATCTAGCCTCATCCCCTCTGTGTCTCTCCAGCTTCATTCCCCGTGTCATTCCCATGTACATCTCTCCAGCACCCATCCCGTGTCATTCCCATGTACATCTCTCCAGCACCCATCCCGTGTCATTCCCATGTACATCTCTCCAGCACCCATCCCGTGCCATTCCCATGTGCATCTCTCCAGCACCCATCCCGTGTCATTCCCATGTGCATCTCTCCAGCTTCATTCTCCGTGTCATTCCCATGTGCATCTCTCCAGCACCCATCCCGTGTCATTCCCATGTGCATCTCTCCAGCATCCATCCCCGTGTCATTCCCATGTGTATCTCTCCAGCACCCATCCCGTATCATTACCATGTACATCTCTCCAGCACCCATCCCCGTGTCATTCCCATGTACATCTCTCCAGCATCCATCCCCGTGTCATTCCCATGTGTATCTCTCCAGCACCCATCCCGTATCATTACCATGTACATCTCTCCAGCACCCATCCCGTGCCATTCCCATGTACATCTCTCCAGCACCCATCCCCGTGTCATTCCCATGTACATCTCTCCAGCACCCATCCCCGTGTCATTCCCATGTACATCTCTCCAGCTTCATTCCCCATGTCATTCCCATGTACATCTCTCCAGCACCCATCCCCGTGTCATTCCCATGTACATCTCTCCAGCTTCATTCCCCATGTCATTCCCATGTACATCTCTCCAGCTTCATTCCCCGTGTCATTCCCATGTACATCTCTCCAGCACCCATCCCCGTGTCATTCCCATGTACATCTCTCCAGCTTCATTCCCCGTGTCATTCCCATGTACATCTCTCCAGCACCCATCCCGTGCCATTCCCATGTACATCTCTCCAGCACCCATCCCGTGTCATTCCCATGTGCATCTCTCCAGCACCCATCCCGTGCCATTCCCATGTGCATCTCTCCAGCACCCATCCCGTGTCATTCCCATGTGCATCTCTCCAGCTTCATTCTCCGTATCATTCCCATGTACATCTCTCCAGCACCCATCCCGTATCATTCCCATGTACATCTCTCCAGCACCCATCCCGTGCCATTCCCATGTGCATCTCTCCAGCACCCATCCCGTGCCATTCCCATGTGCATCTCTCCAGCTTCATTTCCCGTGCCATTCCCATGTGCATCTCTCCAGCACCCATCCCGTGCCATTCCCATGTGCATCTCTCCAGCTTCATTCTCCGTGTCATTCCCATGTACATCTCTCCAGCACCCATCCCGTATCATTCCCATGTACATCCCTCCAGCACCCATCCCGTATCATTCCCATGTGCATCTCTCCAGCATCCATCCCCGTGTCATTCCCATGTACATCTCTCCAGCACCCATCCCGTGTCATTCCCATATGCATCTCTCCAGCATCCATCCCGTGTCATTCCCATGTACATCTCTCCAGCACCCATCCCGTATCATTCCCATGTACATCTCTCCAGCACCCATCCCGTGTCATTCCCATGTGCATCTCTCCAGCATCCATCCCCGTGTCATTCCCATGTACATCTCTCCAGCACCCATCCCGTGTCATTCCCATGTGCATCTCTCCAGCATCCATCCCCGTGTCATTCCCATGTACATCTCTCCAGCACCCATCCCGTATCATTCCCATGTGCATCTCTCCAGCACCCATCCCGTATCATTCCCATGTACATCTCTCCAGCACCCATCCCGTATCATTCCCATGTGCATCTCTCCAGCACCCATCCCGTATCATTCCCATGTGCATCTCTCCAGCACCCATCCCGTATCATTCCCATGTGCATCTCTCCAGCATCCATCCCCGTGTCATTCCCATGTACATCTCTCCAGCACCCATCCCGTATCATTCCCATGTACATCCCTCCAGCACCCATCCCGTATCATTCCCATGTGCATCTCTCCAGCATCCATCCCCGTGTCATTCCCATGTACATCTCTCCAGCACCCATCCCGTGTCATTCCCATGTGCATCTCTCCAGCATCCATCCCTGTGTCATTCCCATGTGCATCTCTCCAGCATCCATCCCCGTGTCATTCCCATGTACATCTCTCCAGCACCCATCCCGTGTCATTCCCATGTGCATCTCTCCAGCATCCATCCCCGTGTCATTCCCATGTACATCTCTCCAGCACCCATCCCGTGCCATTCCCATGTACATCTCTCCAGCTTCATTTCCCGTGTCATTCCCATGTACATCTCTCCAGCACCCATCCCGTGTCATTCCCATGTGCATCTCTCCAGCATCCATCCCCGTGTCATTCCCATGTACATCTCTCCAGCACCCATCCCGTGCCATTCCCATGTACATCTCTCCAGCTTCATTTCCCGTGTCATTCCCATGTACATCTCTCCAGCACCCATCCCGTGTCATTCCCATGTGCATCTCTCCAGCACCCATCCCGTATCATTCCCATGTGCATCTCTCCAGCATCCATCCCTGTGTCATTCCCATGTGCATCTCTCCAGCACCCATCCCGTATCATTCCCATGTGCATCTCTCCAGCATCCATCCCCGTGTCATTCCCATGTACATCTCTCCAGCTTCATTTCCCGTGTCATTCCCATGTACATCTCTCCAGCACCCATCCCGTGTCATTCCCATGTGCATCTCTCCAGCACCCATCCCGTATAATTCCCATGTGCATCTCTCCAGCACCCATCCCGTGTCATTCCCATGTGCATCTCTCCAGCTTCATTCTCCGTATCATTCCCATGTGCATCTCTCCAGCACCCATCCCGTATCATTCCCATGTACATCTCTCCAGCACCCATCCCGTGCCATTCCCATGTGCATCTCTCCAGCACCCATCCCGTGCCATTCCCATGTGCATCTCTCCAGCTTCATTTCCCGTGCCATTCCCATGTGCATCTCTCCAGCACCCATCCCGTGCCATTCCCATGTGCATCTCTCCAGCTTCATTCTCCGTGTCATTCCCATGTACATCTCTCCAGCACCCATCCCGTATCATTCCCATGTACATCCCTCCAGCACCCATCCCGTATCATTCCCATGTGCATCTCTCCAGCATCCATCCCCGTGTCATTCCCATGTACATCTCTCCAGCACCCATCCCGTGTCATTCCCATGTGCATCTCTCCAGCATCCATCCCGTGTCATTCCCATGTACATCTCTCCAGCACCAATCCCGTATCATTCCCATGTACATCTCTCCAGCACCCATCCCGTGTCATTCCCATGTGCATCTCTCCAGCATCCATCCCCGTGTCATTCCCATGTACATCTCTCCAGCACCCATCCCGTGTCATTCCCATGTGCATCTCTCCAGCATCCATCCCCGTGTCATTCCCATGTACATCTCTCCAGCACCCATCCCGTATCATTCCCATGTGCATCTCTCCAGCACCCATCCCGTATCATTCCCATGTACATCTCTCCAGCACCCATCCCGTATCATTCCCATGTGCATCTCTCCAGCACCCATCCCGTATCATTCCCATGTGCATCTCTCCAGCACCCATCCCGTATCATTCCCATGTGCATCTCTCCAGCATCCATCCCCGTGTCATTCCCATGTACATCTCTCCAGCACCCATCCCGTATCATTCCCATGTACATCCCTCCAGCACCCATCCCGTATCATTCCCATGTGCATCTCTCCAGCATCCATCCCCGTGTCATTCCCATGTACATCTCTCCAGCACCCATCCCGTGTCATTCCCATGTGCATCTCTCCAGCATCCATCCCTGTGTCATTCCCATGTGCATCTCTCCAGCACCCATCCCGTGTCATTCCCATGTGCATCTCTCCAGCATCCATCCCCGTGTCATTCCCATGTACATCTCTCCAGCACCCATCCCGTGCCATTCCCATGTACATCTCTCCAGCTTCATTTCCCGTGTCATTCCCATGTACATCTCTCCAGCACCCATCCCGTGTCATTCCCATGTGCATCTCTCCAGCATCCATCCCCGTGTCATTCCCATGTACATCTCTCCAGCACCCATCCCGTGCCATTCCCATGTACATCTCTCCAGCTTCATTTCCCGTGTCATTCCCATGTACATCTCTCCAGCACCCATCCCGTGTCATTCCCATGTGCATCTCTCCAGCACCCATCCCGTATCATTCCCATGTGCATCTCTCCAGCATCCATCCCTGTGTCATTCCCATGTGCATCTCTCCAGCACCCATCCCGTATCATTCCCATGTGCATCTCTCCAGCATCCATCCCCGTGTCATTCCCATGTACATCTCTCCAGCACCCATCCCGTGTCATTCCCATGTATATCTCTCCAGCTTCATTTCCCGTGTCATTCCCATGTACATCTCTCCAGCACCCATCCCGTGTCATTCCCATGTGCATCTCTCCAGCACCCATCCCGTATAATTCCCATGTGCATCTCTCCAGCACCCATCCCGTATCATTCCCATGTGCATCTCTCCAGCATCCATCCCCGTGTCATTCCCATGTACATCTCTCCAGCACCCATCCCGTGCCATTCCCATGTACATCTCTCCAGCTTCATTTCCCGTGTCATTCCCATGTACATCTCTCCAGCACCAATCCCGTATCATTCCCATGTGCATCTCTCCAGCACCTATCCCGTGTCATTCCCATGTACATCTCTCCAGCACCCATCCCGTGCCATTCCCATGTACATCTCTCCAGCACCCATCCCGTATCATTCCCATGTGCATCTCTCCAGCACCTATCCCGTGCCATTCCCATGTGCATCTCTCCAGCACCCATCCCGTGCCATTCCCATGTACATCTCTCCAGCACCCATCCCGTATCATTCCCATGTGCATCTCTCCAGCACCCATCCCGTATCATTCCCATGTGCATCTCTCCAGCACCCATCCCGTGTCATTCCCATGTGCATCTCTCCAGCATCCATCCCCGTGTCATTCCCATGTACATCTCTCCAGCACCCATCCCGTATCATTACCATGTACATCTCTCCAGCACCCATCCCGTGTCATTCCCATGTACATCTCTCCAGCACCCATCCCGTGCCATTCCCATGTACATCTCTCCAGCACCCATCCCCGTGTCATTCCCATATACATCTCTCCAGCACCCATCCCCGTGTCATTCCCATGTGCATCTCTCCAGCTTCATTCCCCGTGTCATTCCCATGTACATCTCTCCAGCACCCATCCCGTATCATTCCCATGTGCATCTCTCCAGCATCCATCCCTGTGTCATTCCCATGTACATCTCTCCAGCACCCATCCCGTGCCATTCCCATGTACATCTCTCCAGCACCCATCCCGTGTCATTCCCATGTGTATCTCTCCAGCACCCATCCCGTATCATTCCCATGTGCATCTCTCCAGCACCTATCCCGTGCCATTCCCATGTGCATCTCTCCAGCACCCATCCCGTGCCATTCCCATGTACATCTCTCCAGCATCCATCCCGTGCCATTCCCATGTGCATCTCTCCAGCACCCATCCCCGTGTCATTCCCATGTACATCTCTCCAGCATCCATCCCGTGTCATTCCCATGTACATCTCTCCAGCTTCATTTCGCGTGTCATTCCCATGTACATCTCTCCAGCACCCATCCCGTATCATTCCCATGTGCATCTCTCCAGCACCCATCCCGTGTCATTCCCATGTACATCTCTCCAGCACCCATCCCGTGCCATTCCCATGTACATCTCTCCAGCACCCATCCCGTATCATTCCCATGTGCATCTCTCCAGCACCTATCCCGTGCCATTCCCATGTGCATCTCTCCAGCACCCATCCCGTGCCATTCCCATGTACATCTCTCCAGCACCCATCCCGTATCATTCCCATGTGCATCTCTCCAGCACCCATCCCGTATCATTCCCATGTGCATCTCTCCAGCACCCATCCCGTGTCATTCCCATGTGCATCTCTCCAGCATCCATCCCCGTGTCATTCCCATGTACATCTCTCCAGCACCCATCCCGTATCATTACCATGTACATCTCTCCAGCACCCATCCCGTGTCATTCCCATGTACATCTCTCCAGCACCCATCCCGTGCCATTCCCATGTACATCTCTCCAGCACCCATCCCCGTGTCATTCCCATATACATCTCTCCAGCACCCATCCCCGTGTCATTCCCATGTACATCTCTCCAGCTTCATTCCCCGTGTCATTCCCATGTACATCTCTCCAGCACCCATCCCGTATCATTCCCATGTGCATCTCTCCAGCATCCATCCCCGTGTCATTCCCATGTACATCTCCCCAGCACCCATCCCGTGCCATTCCCATGTACATCTCTCCAGCACCCATCCCGTGTCATTCCCATGTGCATCTCTCCAGCACCCATCCCGTGTCATTCCCATGTACATCTCTCCAGCTTCATTTCGCGTGTCATTCCCATGTACATCTCTCCAGCATCCATCCCCGTGTCATTCCCATGTGCATCTCTCCAGCACCCATCCCCGTGTCATTCCCATGTACATCTCTCCAGCATCCATCCCGTGCCATTCCCATGTGCATCTCTCCAGCACCCATCCCCGTGTCATTCCCATGTACATCTCTCCAGCATCCATCCCGTGTCATTCCCATGTACATCTCTCCAGCTTCATTTCGCGTGTCATTCCCATGTACATCTCTCCAGCATCCATCCCCGTGTCATTCCCATGTACATCTCTCCAGCACCCATCCCGTTTCATTCCCATGTACATCTCTCCAGCTTCATTTCCCGTGTCATTCCCATGTACATCTCTCCAGCACCCATCCCGTGTCATTCCCATGTGCATCTCTCCAGCACCCATCCCGTATCAGTCCCATGTGCATCTCTCCAGCACCCATCCCGTATCATTCCCATGTGCATCTCTCCAGCATCCATCCCCGTGTCATTCCCATGTACATCTCTCCAGCACCCATCCCGTGCCATTCCCATGTACATCTCTCCAGCTTCATTTCCCGTGTCATTCCCATGTACATCTCTCCAGCACCCATCCCGTATCATTCCCATGTGCATCTCTCCAGCACCCATCCCGTGTCATTCCCATGTACATCTCTCCAGCACCCATCCCGTGCCATTCCCATGTACATCTCTCCAGCACCAATCCCGTATCATTCCCATGTGCATCTCTCCAGCACCTATCCCGTGCCATTCCCATGTGCATCTCTCCAGCACCCATCCCGTGCCATTCCCATGTACATCTCTCCAGCACCCATCCCGTATCATTCCCATGTGCATCTCTCCAGCACCCATCCCGTATCATTCCCATGTGCATCTCTCCAGCACCCATCCCGTGTCATTCCCATGTGCATCTCTCCAGCATCCATCCCCGTGTCATTCCCATGTACATCTCTCCAGCACCCATCCCATGCCATTCCCATGTACATCTCTCCAGCTTCAATTCCCGTGTCATTCCCATGTACATCTCTCCAGCAACCATCCCGTATCATTCCCATGTGCATCTCTCCAGCACCCATCCCGTGTCATTCCCATGTACATCTCTCCAGCTTCATTCCCCGTGTCATTCCCATGTACATCTCTCCAGCACCCATCCCGTATCATTCACATGTGCATCTCTCCAGCATCCATCCCCGTGTCATTCCCCATGTACATCTCTCCAGCACCCATCCCGTGCCATTCCCATGTACATCTCTCCAGCTTCAATTCCCGTGTCATTCCCATGTACATCTCTCCAGCACCCATCCCGTATCATTCCCATGTGCATCTCTCCACCACCCATCCCGTGTCATTCCCATGTACATCTCTCCAGCACCCATCCCGTGCCATTCCCATGTACATCTCTCCAGCACCCATCCCGTATCATTCCCATGTGCATCTCTCCAGCACCTATCCCGTGCCATTCCCATGTGCATCTCTCCAGCACCCATCCCGTGCCATTCCCATGTACATCTCTCCAGCACCCATCCCGTATCATTCCCATGTGCATCTCTCCAGCACCCATCCCGTATCATTCCCATGTGCATCTCTCCAGCATCCATCCCCGTGTCATTCCCATGTACATCTCTCCAGCACCCATCCCGTATCATTACCATGTACATCTCTCCAGCACCCATCCCGTGTCATTCCCATGTACATCTCTCCAGCACCCATCCCGTGCCATTCCCATGTACATCTCTCCAGCACCCATCCCCGTGTCATTCCCATATACATCTCTCCAGCACCCATCCCCGTGTCATTCCCATGTACATCTCTCCAGCTTCATTCCCCGTGTCATTCCCATGTACATCTCTCCAGCACCCATCCCGTATCATTCCCATGTGCATCTCTCCAGCATCCATCCCCGTGTCATTCCCATGTACATCTCTCCAGCACCCATCCCGTGCCATTCCCATGTACATCTCTCCAGCACCCATCCCGTATCATTCCCATGTGCATCTCTCCAGCACCTATCCCGTGCCATTCCCATGTGCATCTCTCCAGCACCCATCCCGTGCCATTCCCATGTACATCTCTCCAGCATCCATCCCGTGCCATTCCCATGTGCATCTCTCCAGCACCCATCCCCGTGTCATTCCCATGTACATCTCTCCAGCATCCATCCCGTGTCATTCCCATGTACATCTCTCCAGCACCCATCCCGTGTCATTCCCATGTACATCTCTCCAGCTTCATTTCCCGTGTCATTCCCATGTACATCTCTCCAGCACCCATCCCGTATCATTCCCATGTGCATCTCTCCAGCACCCATCCCCGTGTCATTCCCATGTACATCTCTCCAGCTTCATTTCGCGTGTCATTCCCATGTACATCTCTCCAGCACCCATCCCGTATCATTCCCATGTGCATCTCTCCAGCACCCATCCCGTGCCATTCCCATGTACATCTCTCCAGCATCCATCCCGTGTCATTCCCATGTACATCTCTCCAGCTTCATTTCCCGTGTCATTCCCATGTACATCTCTCCAGCTTCATTTCCCGTGTCATTCCCATGTGCATCTCTCCAGCACCCATCCCGTGTCATTCCCATGTACATCTCTCCAGCACCCATCCCGTGCCATTCCCATGTACATCTCTCCAGCACCCATCCCGTATCATTCCCATGTGTATCTCTCCAGCACCCATCCCGTATCATTCCCATGTGCATCTCTCCAGCACCTATCCCGTGCCATTCCCATGTACATCTCTCCAGCACCCATCCCGTGCCATTCCCATGTACATCTCTCCAGCACCCATCCCGTATCATTCCCATGTGCATCTCTCCAGCACCCATCCCGTATCATTCCCATGTGCATCTCTCCAGCACCCATCCCGTGTCATTCCCATGTGCATCTCTCCAGCATCCATCCCCGTGTCATTCCCATGTACATCTCTCCATCACCCATCCCGTATCATTACCATGTACATCTCTCCAGCACCCATCCCGTGTCATTCCCATGTACATCTCTCCAGCACCCATCCCGTGCCATTCCCATGTACATCTCTCCAGCACCCATCCCCGTGTCATTCCCATATACATCTCTCCAGCACCCATCCCCGTGTCATTCCCATGTACATCTCTCCAGCTTCATTCCCCGTGTCATTCCCATGTACATCTCTCCAGCACCCATCCCGTATCATTCCCATGTGCATCTCTCCAGCATCCATCCCCGTGTCATTCCCATGTACATCTCTCCAGCACCCATCCCGTGCCATTCCCATGTACATCTCTCCAGCTTCATTTCCCGTGTCATTCCCATGTACATCTCTCCAGCACCCATCCCGTATCATTCCCATGTGCATCTCTCCAGCACCCATCCCGTGTCATTCCCATGTACATCTCTCCAGCACCCATCCCGTGCCATTCCCATGTACATCTCTCCAGCACCCATCCCGTATCATTCCCATGTGCATCTCTCCAGCACCTATCCCGTGCCATTCCCATGTGCATCTCTCCAGCACCCATCCCGTGCCATTCCCATGTACATCTCTCCAGCACCCATCCCGTATCATTCCCATGTGCATCTCTCCAGCACCCATCCCGTATCATTCCCATGTGCATCTCTCCAGCACCCATCCCGTGTCATTCCCATGTGCATCTCTCCAGCATCCATCCCCGTGTCATTCCCATGTACATCTCTCCAGCACCCATCCCGTATCATTACCATGTACATCTCTCCAGCACCCATCCCGTGTCATTCCCATGTACATCTCTCCAGCACCCATCCCGTGCCATTCCCATGTACATCTCTCCAGCACCCATCCCCGTGTCATTCCCATATACATCTCTCCAGCACCCATCCCCGTGTCATTCCCATGTACATCTCTCCAGCTTCATTCCCCGTGTCATTCCCATGTACATCTCTCCAGCACCCATCCCGTATCATTCCCATGTGCATCTCTCCAGCATCCATCCCCGTGTCATTCCCATGTACATCTCTCCAGCACCCATCCCGTGCCATTCCCATGTACATCTCTCCAGCTTCATTTCCCGTGTCATTCCCATGTACATCTCTCCAGCACCCATCCCGTATCATTCCCATGTGCATCTCTCCAGCACCCATCCCGTGTCATTCCCATGTACATCTCTCCAGCACCCATCCCGTGCCATTCCCATGTACATCTCTCCAGCACCCATCCCGTATCATTCCCATGTGCATCTCTCCAGCACCTAACCCGTGCCATTCCCATGTGCATCTCTCCAGCACCCATCCCGTGCCATTCCCATGTACATCTCTCCAGCACCCATCCCGTATCATTCCCATGTGCATCTCTCCAGCACCCATCCCGTATCATTCCCATGTACATCTCTCCAGCACCCATCCCGTGTCATTCCCATGTACATCTCTCCAGCACCCATCCCGTGTCATTCCCATGTACATCTCTCCAGCACCCATCCCGTGCCATTCCCATGTACATTTCTCCAGCACCCATCCCCGTGTCATTCCCATATACATCTCTCCAGCACCCATCCCCGTGTCATTCCCATGTACATCTCTCCAGCTTCATTCCCCGTGTCATTCCCATGTACATCTCTCCAGCACCCATCCCGTATCATTCCCATGTGCATCTCTCCAGCACCCATCCCGTATCATTCCCATGTGTATCTCTCCAGCACCTATCCCGTGCCATTCCCATGTGCATCTCTCCAGCACCCATCCCGTGCCATTCCCATGTACATCTCTCCAGCACCCATCCCGTATCATTCCCATGTACATCTCTCCAGCACCCATCCCGTGTCATTCCCATGTACATCTCTCCAGCACCCATCCCGTGTCATTCCCATGTACATCTCTCCAGCACCCATCCCGTGCCATTCCCATGTACATCTCTCCAGCACCCATCCCGTATCATTCCCATGTGCATCTCTCCAGCACCCATCCCCGTGTCATTCCCATGTACATCTCTCCAGCTTCATTTCGCGTGTCATTCCCATGTACATCTCTCCAGCACCCATCCCGTATCATTCCCATGTGCATCTCTCCAGCACCCATCCCGTGCCATTCCCATGTACATCTCTCCAGCATCCATCCCGTGTCATTCCCATGTACATCTCTCCAGCTTCATTTCCCGTGTCATTCCCATGTACATCTCTCCAGCTTCATTTCCCGTGTCATTCCCATGTGCATCTCTCCAGCACCCATCCCGTGTCATTCCCATGTACATCTCTCCAGCACCCATCCCGTGCCATTCCCATGTACATCTCTCCAGCACCCATCCCGTATCATTATCATGTGTATCTCTCCAGCACCCATCCCGTATCATTCCCATGTGCATCTCTCCAGCACCCATCCCGTGTCATTCCCATGTACATCTCTCCAGCACCCATCCCGTGTCATTCCCATGTACATCTCTCCAGCACCCATCCCGTGCCATTCCCATGTACATCTCTCCAGCACCCATCCCCGTGTCATTCCCATATACATCTCTCCAGCACCCATCCCCGTGTCATTCCCATGTACATCTCTCCAGCTTCATTCCCCGTGTCATTCCCATGTACATCTCTCCAGCACCCATCCCGTATCATTCCCATGTGCATCTCTCCAGCACCCATCCCGTATCATTCCCATGTACATCTCTCCAGCACCCATCCCGTGTCATTCCCATGTACATCTCTCCAGCACCCATCCCGTGTCATTCCCATGTACATCTCTCCAGCACCCATCCCGTGCCATTCCCATGTACATCTCTCCAGCACCCATCCCCGTGTCATTCCCATATACATCTCTCCAGCACCCATCCCCGTGTCATTCCCATGTACATCTCTCCAGCTTCATTCCCCGTGTCATTCCCATGTACATCTCTCCAGCACCCATCCCGTATCATTCCCATGTGCATCTCTCCAGCATCCATCCCCGTGTCATTCCCATGTACATCTCTCCAGCACCCATCCCGTGCCATTCCCATGTACATCTCTCCAGCACCCATCCCGTATCATTCCCATGTGCATCTCTCCAGCACCTATCCCGTGTCATTCCCATGTACATCTCTCCAGCTTCATTTCCCGTGTCATTCCCATGTACATCTCTCCAGCACCCATCCCGTATCATTCCCATGTGCATCTCTCCAGCACCCATCCCCGTGTCATTCCCATGTACATCTCTCCAGCTTCATTTCGCGTGTCATTCCCATGTACATCTCTCCAGCACCCATCCCGTATCATTCCCATGTGCATCTCTCCAGCACCCATCCCGTGCCATTCCCATGTACATCTCTCCAGCATCCATCCCGTGTCATTCCCATGTACATCTCTCCAGCTTCATTTCCCGTGTCATTCCCATGTACATCTCTCCAGCTTCATTTCCCGTGTCATTCCCATGTGCATCTCTCCAGCACCCATCCCGTGTCATTCCCATGTACATCTCTCCAGCACCCATCCCGTGCCATTCCCATGTACATCTCTCCAGCACCCATCCCGTATCATTCCCATGTGTATCTCTCCAGCACCCATCCCGTATCATTCCCATGTGCATCTCTCCAGCACCTATCCCGTGCCATTCCCATGTACATCTCTCCAGCACCCATCCCGTGCCATTCCCATGTACATCTCTCCAGCACCCATCCCGTATCATTCCCATGTGCATCTCTCCAGCACCCATCCCGTATCATTCCCATGTGCATCTCTCCAGCACCCATCCCGTGTCATTCCCATGTGCATCTCTCCAGCATCCATCCCCGTGTCATTCCCATGTACATCTCTCCAGCACCCATCCCGTATCATTACCATGTACATCTCTCCAGCACCCATCCCGTGTCATTCCCATGTACATCTCTCCAGCACCCATCCCGTCCCATTCCCATGTACATCTCTCCAGCACCCATCCCCGTGTCATTCCCATATACATCTCTCCAGCACCCATCCCCGTGTCATTCCCATGTACATCTCTCCAGCTTCATTCCCCGTGTCATTCCCATGTACATCTCTCCAGCACCCATCCCGTATCATTCCCATGTGCATCTCTCCAGCATCCATCCCCGTGTCATTCCCATGTACATCTCTCCAGCACCCATCCCGTGCCATTCCCATGTACATCTCTCCAGCTTCATTTCCCGTGTCATTCCCATGTACATCTCTCCAGCACCCATCCCGTATCATTCCCATGTGCATCTCTCCAGCACCCATCCCGTGTCATTCCCATGTACATCTCTCCAGCACCCATCCCGTGCCATTCCCATGTACATCTCTCCAGCACCCATCCCGTATCATTCCCATGTGCATCTCTCCAGCACCTATCCCGTGCCATTCCCATGTGCATCTCTCCAGCACCCATCCCGTGCCATTCCCATGTACATCTCTCCAGCACCCATCCCGTATCATTCCCATGTGCATCTCTCCAGCACCCATCCCGTGTCATTCCCATGTGCATCTCTCCAGCATCCATCCCCGTGTCATTCCCATGTGCATCTCTCCAGCATCCATCCCCGTGTCATTCCCATGTACATCTCTCCAGCACCCATCCCGTATCATTACCATGTACATCTCTCCAGCACCCATCCCGTGTCATTCCCATGTACATCTCTCCAGCACCCATCCCGTGCCATTCCCATGTACATCTCTCCAGCACCCATCCCCGTGTCATTCCCATATACATCTCTCCAGCACCCATCCCCGTGTCATTCCCATGTACATCTCTCCAGCTTCATTCCCCGTGTCATTCCCATGTACATCTCTCCAGCACCCATCCCGTATCATTCCCATGTGCATCTCTTCAGCATCCATCCCCGTGTCATTCCCATGTACATCTCTCCAGCACCCATCCCGTGCCATTCCCATGTACATCTCTCCAGCTTCATTTCCCGTGTCATTCCCATGTACATCTCTCCAGCACCCATCCCGTATCATTCCCATGTGCATCTCTCCAGCACCCATCCCGTGTCATTCCCATGTACATCTCTCCAGCACCCATCCCGTGCCATTCCCATGTACATCTCTCCAGCACCCATCCCGTATCATTCCCATGTGCATCTCTCCAGCACCTAACCCGTGCCATTCCCATGTGCATCTCTCCAGCACCCATCCCGTGCCATTCCCATGTACATCTCTCCAGCACCCATCCCGTATCATTCCCATGTGCATCTCTCCAGCACCCATCCCGTATCATTCCCATGTACATCTCTCCAGCACCCATCCCGTGTCATTCCCATGTACATCTCTCCAGCACCCATCCCGTGTCATTCCCATGTACATCTCTCCAGCACCCATCCCGTGCCATTCCCATGTACATCTCTCCAGCACCCATCCCCGTGTCATTCCCATATACATCTCTCCAGCACCCATCCCCGTGTCATTCCCATGTACATCTCTCCAGCTTCATTCCCCGTGTCATTCCCATGTACATCTCTCCAGCACCCATCCCGTATCATTCCCATGTGCATCTCTCCAGCATCCATCCCCGTGTCATTCCCATGTACATCTCTCCAGCACCCATCCCGTGCCATTCCCATGTACATCTCTCCAGCACCCATCCCGTATCATTCCCATGTGCATCTCTCCAGCACCTATCCCGTGCCATTCCCATGTGCATCTCTCCAGCACCCATCCCGTGCCATTCCCATGTACATCTCTCCAGCATCCATCCCGTGCCATTCCCATGTGCATCTCTCCAGCACCCATCCCCGTGTCATTCCCATGTACATCTCTCCAGCATCCATCCCGTGTCATTCCCATGTACATCTCTCCAGCACCCATCCCGTGTCATTCCCATGTACATCTCTCCAGCTTCATTTCCCGTGTCATTCCCATGTACATCTCTCCAGCACCCATCCCGTATCATTCCCATGTGCATCTCTCCAGCACCCATCCCCGTGTCATTCCCATGTACATCTCTCCAGCTTCATTTCGCGTGTCATTCCCATGTACATCTCTCCAGCACCCATCCCGTATCATTCCCATGTGCATCTCTCCAGCACCCATCCCGTGCCATTCCCATGTACATCTCTCCAGCATCCATCCCGTGTCATTCCCATGTACATCTCTCCAGCTTCATTTCCCGTGTCATTCCCATGTACATCTCTCCAGCTTCATTTCCCGTGTCATTCCCATGTGCATCTCTCCAGCACCCATCCCGTGTCATTCCCATGTACATCTCTCCAGCACCCATCCCGTGCCATTCCCATGTACATCTCTCCAGCACCCATCCCGTATCATTCCCATGTGTATCTCTCCAGCACCCATCCCGTATCATTCCCATGTGCATCTCTCCAGCACCTATCCCGTGCCATTCCCATGTACATCTCTCCAGCACCCATCCCGTGCCATTCCCATGTACATCTCTCCAGCACCCATCCCGTATCATTCCCATGTGCATCTCTCCAGCACCCATCCCGTATCATTCCCATGTGCATCTCTCCAGCACCCATCCCGTGTCATTCCCATGTGCATCTCTCCAGCATCCATCCCCGTGTCATTCCCATGTACATCTCTCCAGCACCCATCCCGTATCATTACCATGTACATCTCTCCAGCACCCATCCCGTGTCATTCCCATGTATATCTCTCCAGCACCCATACCGTGCCATTCCCATGTACATCTCTCCAGCACCCATCCCCGTGTCATTCCCATATACATCTCTCCAGCACCCATCCCCGTGTCATTCCCATGTACATCTCTCCAGCTTCATTCCCCGTGTCATTCCCATGTACATCTCTCCAGCACCCATCCCGTATCATTCCCATGTGCATCTCTCCAGCATCCATCCCCGTGTCATTCCCATGTACATCTCTCCAGCACCCATCCCGTGCCATTCCCATGTACATCTCTCCAGCACCCATCCCGTGTCATTCCCATGTGTATCTCTCCAGCACCCATCCCGTATCATTCCCATGTGCATCTCTCCAGCACCTATCCCGTGCCATTCCCATGTGCATCTCTCCAGCACCCATCCCGTGCCATTCCCATGTACATCTCTCCAGCATCCATCCCGTGCCATTCCCATGTGCATCTCTCCAGCACCCATCCCCGTGTCATTCCCATGTACATCTCTCCAGCATCCATCCCGTGTCATTCCCATGTACATCTCTCCAGCTTCATTTCGCGTGTCATTCCCATGTACATCTCTCCAGCATCCATCCCCGTGTCATTCCCATGTGCATCTCTCCAGCACCCATCCCCGTGTCATTCCCATGTACATCTCTCCAGCATCCATCCCGTGCCATTCCCATGTGCATCTCTCCAGCACCCATCCCCGTGTCATTCCCATGTACATCTCTCCAGCATCCATCCCGTGTCATTCCCATGTACATCTCTCCAGCTTCATTTCGCGTGTCATTCCCATGTACATCTCTCCAGCATCCATCCCCGTGTCATTCCCATGTACATCTCTCCAGCACCCATCCCGTGTCATTCCCATGTACATCTCTCCAGCTTCATTTCCCGTGTCATTCCCATGTACATCTCTCCAGCACCCATCCCGTGTCATTCCCATGTGCATCTCTCCAGCACCCATCCCGTATCATTCCCATGTGCATCTCTCCAGCACCCATCCCGTATCATTCCCATGTGCATCTCTCCAGCATCCATCCCCGTGTCATTCCCATGTACATCTCTCCAGCACCCATCCCGTGCCATTCCCATGTACATCTCTCCAGCTTCATTTCCCGTGTCATTCCCATGTACATCTCTCCAGCACCCATCCCGTATCATTCCCATGTGCATCTCTCCAGCACCCATCCCGTGTCATTCCCATGTACATCTCTCCAGCACCCATCCCGTGCCATTCCCATGTACATCTCTCCAGCACCCATCCCGTATCATTCCCATGTGCATCTCTCCAGCACCTATCCCGTGCCATTCCCATGTGCATCTCTCCAGCACCCATCCCGTGCCATTCCCATGTACATCTCTCCAGCACCCATCCCGTATCATTCCCATGTGCATCTCTCCAGCACCCATCCCGTATCATTCCCATGTGCATCTCTCCAGCACCCATCCCGTGTCATTCCCATGTGCATCTCTCCAGCATCCATCCCCGTGTCATTCCCATGTACATCTCTCCAGCACCCATCCCGTATCATTACCATGTACATCTCTCCAGCACCCATCCCGTGTCATTCCCATGTACATCTTTCCAGCACCCATCCCGTGCCATTCCCATGTACATCTCTCCAGCACCCATCCCCGTGTCATTCCCATATACATCTTTCCAGCACCCATCCCCGTGTCATTCCCATGTACATCTCTCCAGCTTCATTCCCCGTGTCATTCCCATGTACATCTCTCCAGCACCCATCCCGTATCATTCCCATGTGCATCTCTCCAGCATCCATCCCCGTGTCATTCCCATGTACATCTCTCCAGCACCCATCCCGTGCCATTCCCATGTACATCTCTCCAGCTTCATTTCCCGTGTCATTCCCATGTACATCTCTCCAGCACCCATCCCGTATCATTCCCATGTGCATCTCTCCAGCACCCATCCCGTGTCATTCCCATGTACATCTCTCCAGCACCCATCCCGTGCCATTCCCATGTACATCTCTCCAGCACCCATCCCGTATCATTCCCATGTGCATCTCTCCAGCACCTATCCCGTGCCATTCCCATGTGCATCTCTCCAGCACCCATCCCGTGCCATTCCCATGTACATCTCTCCAGCACCCATCCCGTATCATTCCCATGTGCATCTCTCCAGCACCCATCCCGTATCATTCCCATGTGCATCTCTCCAGCACCCATCCCGTGTCATTCCCATGTGCATCTCTCCAGCATCCATCCCCGTGTCATTCCCATGTACATCTCTCCAGCACCCATCCCGTATCATTACCATGTACATCTCTCCAGCACCCATCCCGTGTCATTCACATGTACATCTCTCCAGCACCCATCCCGTGCCATTCCCATGTACATCTCTCCAGCACCTATCCCCATGTCATTCCCATATACATCTCTCCAGCACCCATCCCCGTGTCATTCCCATGTACATCTCTCCAGCTTCATTCCCCGTGTCATTCCCATGTACATCTCTCCAGCACCCATCCCGTATCATTCCCATGTGCATCTCTCCAGCATCCATCCCCGTGTCATTCCCATGTACATCTCTCCAGCACCCATCCCGTGCCATTCCCATGTACATCTCTCCAGCACCCATCCCGTATCATTCCCATGTGCATCTCTCCAGCACCTATCCCGTGCCATTCCCATGTGCATCTCTCCAGCACCCATCCCGTGCCATTCCCATGTACATCTCTCCAGCATCCATCCCGTGCCATTCCCATGTGCATCTCTCCAGCACCCATCCCCGTGTCATTCCCATGTACATCTCTCCAGCATCCATCCTGTGTCATTCCCATGTACATCTCTCCAGCACCCATCCCGTGTCATTCCCATGTACATCTCTCCAGCTTCATTTCGCGTGTCATTCCCATGTACATCTCTCCAGCACCCATCCCGTATCATTCCCATGTGCATCTCTCCAGCACCCATCCCGTGCCATTCCCATGTACATCTCTCCAGCATCCATCCCGTGTCATTCCCATGTACATCTCTCCAGCTTCATTTCCCGTGTCATTCCCATGTACATCTCTCCAGCTTCATTTCCCGTGTCATTCCCATGTGCATCTCTCCAGCACCCATCCCGTGTCATTCCCATGTACATCTCTCCAGCACCCATCCCGTGCCATTCCCATGTACATCTCTCCAGCATCCATCCCGTGTCATTCCCATGTACATCTCTCCAGCTTCATTTCCCGTGTCATTCCCATGTACATCTCTCCAGCTTCATTTCCCGTGTCATTCCCATGTGCATCTCTCCAGCACCCATCCCGTGTCATTCCCATGTACATCTCTCCAGCACCCATCCCGTGCCATTCCCATGTACATCTCTCCAGCACCCATCCCGTATCATTCCCATGTGTATCTCTCCAGCACCCATCCCGTATCATTCCCATGTGCATCTCTCCAGCACCTATCCCGTGCCATTCCCATGTACATCTCTCCAGCACCCATCCCGTGCCATTCCCATGTACATCTCTCCAGCACCCATCCCGTATCATTCCCATGTGCATCTCTCCAGCACCCATCCCGTATCATTCCCATGTGCATCTCTCCAGCACCCATCCCGTGTCATTCCCATGTGCATCTCTCCAGCATCCATCCCCGTGTCATTCCCATGTACATCTCTCCAGCACCCATCCCGTATCATTACCATGTACATCTCTCCAGCACCCATCCCGTGTCATTCCCATGTACATCTCTCCAGCACCCATCCCGTGCCATTCCCATGTACATCTCTCCAGCACCCATCCCCGTGTCATTCCCATATACATCTCTCCAGCACCCATCCCCGTGTCATTCCCATGTACATCTCTCCAGCTTCATTCCCCGTGTCATTCCCATGTACATCTCTCCAGCACCCATCCCGTATCATTCCCATGTGCATCTCTCCAGCATCCATCCCCGTGTCATTCCCATGTACATCTCTCCAGCACCCATCCCGTGCCATTCCCATGTACATCTCTCCAGCTTCATTTCCCGTGTCATTCCCATGTACATCTCTCCAGCACCCATCCCGTATCATTCCCATGTGCATCTCTCCAGCACCCATCCCGTGTCATTCCCATGTACATCTCTCCAGCACCCATCCCGTGCCATTCCCATGTACATCTCTCCAGCACCCATCCCGTGTCATTCCCATGTATATCTCTCCAGCACCCATACCGTGCCATTCCCATGTACATCTCTCCAGCACCCATCCCCGTGTCATTCCCATATACATCTCTCCAGCACCCATCCCCGTGTCATTCCCATGTACATCTCTCCAGCTTCATTCCCCGTGTCATTCCCATGTACATCTCTCCAGCACCCATCCCGTATCATTCCCATGTGCATCTCTCCAGCATCCATCCCCGTGTCATTCCCATGTACATCTCTCCAGCACCCATCCCGTGCCATTCCCATGTACATCTCTCCAGCACCCATCCCGTGTCATTCCCATGTGTATCTCTCCAGCACCCATCCCGTATCATTCCCATGTGCATCTCTCCAGCACCTATCCCGTGCCATTCCCATGTGCATCTCTCCAGCACCCATCCCGTGCCATTCCCATGTACATCTCTCCAGCATCCATCCCGTGCCATTCCCATGTGCATCTCTCCAGCACCCATCCCCGTGTCATTCCCATGTACATCTCTCCAGCATCCATCCCGTGTCATTCCCATGTACATCTCTCCAGCTTCATTTCGCGTGTCATTCCCATGTACATCTCTCCAGCATCCATCCCCGTGTCATTCCCATGTGCATCTCTCCAGCACCCATCCCCGTGTCATTCCCATGTACATCTCTCCAGCATCCATCCCGTGCCATTCCCATGTGCATCTCTCCAGCACCCATCCCCGTGTCATTCCCATGTACATCTCTCCAGCATCCATCCCGTGTCATTCCCATGTACATCTCTCCAGCTTCATTTCGCGTGTCATTCCCATGTACATCTCTCCAGCATCCATCCCCGTGTCATTCCCATGTACATCTCTCCAGCACCCATCCCGTGTCATTCCCATGTACATCTCTCCAGCTTCATTTCCCGTGTCATTCCCATGTACATCTCTCCAGCACCCATCCCGTGTCATTCCCATGTGCATCTCTCCAGCACCCATCCCGTATCATTCCCATGTGCATCTCTCCAGCACCCATCCCGTATCATTCCCATGTGCATCTCTCCAGCATCCATCCCCGTGTCATTCCCATGTACATCTCTCCAGCACCCATCCCGTGCCATTCCCATGTACATCTCTCCAGCTTCATTTCCCGTGTCATTCCCATGTACATCTCTCCAGCACCCATCCCGTATCATTCCCATGTGCATCTCTCCAGCACCCATCCCGTGTCATTCCCATGTACATCTCTCCAGCACCCATCCCGTGCCATTCCCATGTACATCTCTCCAGCACCCATCCCGTATCATTCCCATGTGCATCTCTCCAGCACCTATCCCGTGCCATTCCCATGTGCATCTCTCCAGCACCCATCCCGTGCCATTCCCATGTACATCTCTCCAGCACCCATCCCGTATCATTCCCATGTGCATCTCTCCAGCACCCATCCCGTATCATTCCCATGTGCATCTCTCCAGCACCCATCCCGTGTCATTCCCATGTGCATCTCTCCAGCATCCATCCCCGTGTCATTCCCATGTACATCTCTCCAGCACCCATCCCGTATCATTACCATGTACATCTCTCCAGCACCCATCCCGTGTCATTCCCATGTACATCTTTCCAGCACCCATCCCGTGCCATTCCCATGTACATCTCTCCAGCACCCATCCCCGTGTCATTCCCATATACATCTTTCCAGCACCCATCCCCGTGTCATTCCCATGTACATCTCTCCAGCTTCATTCCCCGTGTCATTCCCATGTACATCTCTCCAGCACCCATCCCGTATCATTCCCATGTGCATCTCTCCAGCATCCATCCCCGTGTCATTCCCATGTACATCTCTCCAGCACCCATCCCGTGCCATTCCCATGTACATCTCTCCAGCTTCATTTCCCGTGTCATTCCCATGTACATCTCTCCAGCACCCATCCCGTATCATTCCCATGTGCATCTCTCCAGCACCCATCCCGTGTCATTCCCATGTACATCTCTCCAGCACCCATCCCGTGCCATTCCCATGTACATCTCTCCAGCACCCATCCCGTATCATTCCCATGTGCATCTCTCCAGCACCTATCCCGTGCCATTCCCATGTGCATCTCTCCAGCACCCATCCCGTGCCATTCCCATGTACATCTCTCCAGCACCCATCCCGTATCATTCCCATGTGCATCTCTCCAGCACCCATCCCGTATCATTCCCATGTGCATCTCTCCAGCACCCATCCCGTGTCATTCCCATGTGCATCTCTCCAGCATCCATCCCCGTGTCATTCCCATGTACATCTCTCCAGCACCCATCCCGTATCATTACCATGTACATCTCTCCAGCACCCATCCCGTGTCATTCACATGTACATCTCTCCAGCACCCATCCCGTGCCATTCCCATGTACATCTCTCCAGCACCTATCCCCATGTCATTCCCATATACATCTCTCCAGCACCCATCCCCGTGTCATTCCCATGTACATCTCTCCAGCTTCATTCCCCGTGTCATTCCCATGTACATCTCTCCAGCACCCATCCCGTATCATTCCCATGTGCATCTCTCCAGCATCCATCCCCGTGTCATTCCCATGTACATCTCTCCAGCACCCATCCCGTGCCATTCCCATGTACATCTCTCCAGCACCCATCCCGTATCATTCCCATGTGCATCTCTCCAGCACCTATCCCGTGCCATTCCCATGTGCATCTCTCCAGCACCCATCCCGTGCCATTCCCATGTACATCTCTCCAGCATCCATCCCGTGCCATTCCCATGTGCATCTCTCCAGCACCCATCCCCGTGTCATTCCCATGTACATCTCTCCAGCATCCATCCCGTGTCATTCCCATGTACATCTCTCCAGCACCCATCCCGTGTCATTCCCATGTACATCTCTCCAGCTTCATTTCGCGTGTCATTCCCATGTACATCTCTCCAGCACCCATCCCGTATCATTCCCATGTGCATCTCTCCAGCACCCATCCCGTGCCATTCCCATGTACATCTCTCCAGCATCCATCCCGTGTCATTCCCATGTACATCTCTCCAGCTTCATTTCCCGTGTCATTCCCATGTACATCTCTCCAGCTTCATTTCCCGTGTCATTCCCATGTGCATCTCTCCAGCACCCATCCCGTGTCATTCCCATGTACATCTCTCCAGCACCCATCCCGTGCCATTCCCATGTACATCTCTCCAGCATCCATCCCGTGTCATTCCCATGTACATCTCTCCAGCTTCATTTCCCGTGTCATTCCCATGTACATCTCTCCAGCTTCATTTCCCGTGTCATTCCCATGTGCATCTCTCCAGCACCCATCCCGTGTCATTCCCATGTACATCTCTCCAGCACCCATCCCGTGCCATTCCCATGTACATCTCTCCAGCACCCATCCCGTATCATTCCCATGTGTATCTCTCCAGCACCCATCCCGTATCATTCCCATGTGCATCTCTCCAGCACCTATCCCGTGCCATTCCCATGTACATCTCTCCAGCACCCATCCCGTGCCATTCCCATGTACATCTCTCCAGCACCCATCCCGTATCATTCCCATGTGCATCTCTCCAGCACCCATCCCGTATCATTCCCATGTGCATCTCTCCAGCACCCATCCCGTGTCATTCCCATGTGCATCTCTCCAGCATCCATCCCCGTGTCATTCCCATGTACATCTCTCCAGCACCCATCCCGTATCATTACCATGTACATCTCTCCAGCACCCATCCCGTGTCATTCCCATGTACATCTCTCCAGCACCCATCCCGTGCCATTCCCATGTACATCTCTCCAGCACCCATCCCCGTGTCATTCCCATATACATCTCTCCAGCACCCATCCCCGTGTCATTCCCATGTACATCTCTCCAGCTTCATTCCCCGTGTCATTCCCATGTACATCTCTCCAGCACCCATCCCGTATCATTCCCATGTGCATCTCTCCAGCATCCATCCCCGTGTCATTCCCATGTACATCTCTCCAGCACCCATCCCGTGCCATTCCCATGTACATCTCTCCAGCTTCATTTCCCGTGTCATTCCCATGTACATCTCTCCAGCACCCATCCCGTATCATTCCCATGTGCATCTCTCCAGCACCCATCCCGTGTCATTCCCATGTACATCTCTCCAGCACCCATCCCGTGCCATTCCCATGTACATCTCTCCAGCACCCATCCCGTATCATTCCCATGTGCATCTCTCCAGCACCTATCCCGTGCCATTCCCATGTGCATCTCTCCAGCACCCATCCCGTGCCATTCCCATGTACATCTCTCCAGCACCCATCCCGTATCATTCCCATGTGCATCTCTCCAGCACCCATCCCGTATCATTCCCATGTGCATCTCTCCAGCACCCATCCCGTGTCATTCCCATGTGCATCTCTCCAGCATCCATCCCCGTGTCATTCCCATGTACATCTCTCCAGCACCCATCCCGTATCATTACCATGTACATCTCTCCAGCACCCATCCCGTGCCATTCCCATGTACATCTCTCCAGCACCCATCCCCGTGTCATTCCCATATACATCTCTCCAGCACCCATCCCCGTGTCATTCCCATGTACATCTCTCCAGCTTCATTCCCCGTGTCATTCCCATGTACATCTCTCCAGCACCCATCCCGTATCATTCCCATGTGCATCTCTCCAGCATCCATCCCCGTGTCATTCCCATGTACATCTCTCCAGCACCCATCCCGTGCCATTCCCATGTACATCTCTCCAGCTTCATTTCCCGTGTCATTCCCATGTACATCTCTCCAGCACCCATCCCGTATCATTCCCATGTGCATCTCTCCAGCACCCATCCCGTGTCATTCCCATGTACATCTCTCCAGCACCCATCCCGTGCCATTCCCATGTACATCTCTCCAGCACCCATCCCGTATCATTCCCATGTGCATCTCTCCAGCACCTAACCCGTGCCATTCCCATGTGCATCTCTCCAGCACCCATCCCGTGCCATTCCCATGTACATCTCTCCAGCACCCATCCCGTATCATTCCCATGTGCATCTCTCCAGCACCCATCCCGTATCATTCCCATGTACATCTCTCCAGCACCCATCCCGTGTCATTCCCATGTACATCTCTCCAGCACCCATCCCGTGTCATTCCCATGTACATCTCTCCAGCACCCATCCCGTGCCATTCCCATGTACATCTCTCCAGCACCCATCCCCGTGTCATTCCCATATACATCTCTCCAGCACCCATCCCCGTGTCATTCCCATGTACATCTCTCCAGCTTCATTCCCCGTGTCATTCCCATGTACATCTCTCCAGCACCCATCCCGTATCATTCCCATGTGCATCTCTCCAGCATCCATCCCCGTGTCATTCCCATGTACATCTCTCCAGCACCCATCCCGTGCCATTCCCATGTACATCTCTCCAGCACCCATCCCGTATCATTCCCATGTGCATCTCTCCAGCACCTATCCCGTGCCATTCCCATGTGCATCTCTCCAGCACCCATCCCGTGCCATTCCCATGTACATCTCTCCAGCATCCATCCCGTGCCATTCCCATGTGCATCTCTCCAGCACCCATCCCCGTGTCATTCCCATGTACATCTCTCCAGCATCCATCCCGTGTCATTCCCATGTACATCTCTCCAGCACCCATCCCGTGTCATTCCCATGTACATCTCTCCAGCTTCATTTCCCGTGTCATTCCCATGTACATCTCTCCAGCACCCATCCCGTATCATTCCCATGTGCATCTCTCCAGCACCCATCCCCGTGTCATTCCCATGTACATCTCTCCAGCACCCATCCCGTGTCATTCCCATGTACATCTCTCCAGCTTCATTTCCCGTGTCATTCCCATGTACATCTCTCCAGCACCCATCCCGTATCATTCCCATGTGCATCTCTCCAGCACCCATCCCCGTGTCATTCCCATGTACATCTCTCCAGCTTCATTTCCCGTGTCATTCCCATGTACATCTCTCCAGCTTCATTTCCCGTGTCATTCCCATGTGCATCTCTCCAGCACCCATCCCGTGTCATTCCCATGTACATCTCTCCAGCACCCATCCCGTGCCATTCCCATGTACATCTCTCCAGCACCCATCCCGTATCATTCCCATGTGTATCTCTCCAGCACCCATCCCGTATCATTCCCATGTGCATCTCTCCAGCACCCATCCCGTGCCATTCCCATGTACATCTCTCCAGCACCCATCCCCGTGTCATTCCCATATACATCTCTCCAGCACCCATCCCCGTGTCATTCCCATGTACATCTCTCCAGCTTCATTCCCCGTGTCATTCCCATGTACATCTCTCCAGCACCCATCCCGTATCATTCCCATGTGCATCTCTCCAGCATCCATCCCCGTGTCATTCCCATGTACATCTCTCCAGCACCCATCCCGTGCCATTCCCATGTACATCTCTCCAGCTTCATTTCCCGTGTCATTCCCATGTACATCTCTCCAGCACCCATCCCGTATCATTCCCATGTGCATCTCTCCAGCACCCATCCCGTGTCATTCCCATGTACATCTCTCCAGCACCCATCCCGTGCCATTCCCATGTACATCTCTCCAGCACCCATCCCGTATCATTCCCATGTGCATCTCTCCAGCACCTAACCCGTGCCATTCCCATGTGCATCTCTCCAGCACCCATCCTGTGCCATTCCCATGTACATCTCTCCAGCACCCATCCCGTATCATTCCCATGTGCATCTCTCCAGCACCCATCCCGTATCATTCCCATGTACATCTCTCCAGCACCCATCCCGTGTCATTCCCATGTACATCTCTCCAGCACCCATCCCGTGTCATTCCCATGTACATCTCTCCAGCACCCATCCCGTGCCATTCCCATGTACATCTCTCCAGCACCCATCCCCGTGTCATTCCCATATACATCTCTCCAGCACCCATCCCCGTGTCATTCCCATGTACATCTCTCCAGCTTCATTCCCCGTGTCATTCCCATGTACATCTCTCCAGCACCCATCCCGTATCATTCCCATGTGCATCTCTCCAGCATCCATCCCCGTGTCATTCCCATGTACATCTCTCCAGCACCCATCCCGTGCCATTCCCATGTACATCTCTCCAGCACCCATCCCGTATCATTCCCATGTGCATCTCTCCAGCACCTATCCCGTGCCATTCCCATGTGCATCTCTCCAGCACCCATCCCGTGCCATTCCCATGTACATCTCTCCAGCATCCATCCCGTGCCATTCCCATGTGCATCTCTCCAGCACCCATCCCCGTGTCATTCCCATGTACATCTCTCCAGCATCCATCCCGTGTCATTCCCATGTACATCTCTCCAGCACCCATCCCGTGTCATTCCCATGTACATCTCTCCAGCTTCATTTCCCGTGTCATTCCCATGTACATCTCTCCAGCACCCATCCCGTATCATTCCCATGTGCATCTCTCCAGCACCCATCCCCGTGTCATTCCCATGTACATCTCTCCAGCACCCATCCCGTGTCATTCCCATGTACATCTCTCCAGCTTCATTTCCCGTGTCATTCCCATGTACATCTCTCCAGCACCCATCCCGTATCATTCCCATGTGCATCTCTCCAGCACCCATCCCCGTGTCATTCCCATGTACATCTCTCCAGCTTCATTTCCCGTGTCATTCCCATGTACATCTCTCCAGCTTCATTTCCCGTGTCATTCCCATGTGCATCTCTCCAGCACCCATCCCGTGTCATTCCCATGTACATCTCTCCAGCACCCATCCCGTGCCATTCCCATGTACATCTCTCCAGCACCCATCCCGTATCATTCCCATGTGTATCTCTCCAGCACCCATCCTGTATCATTCCCATGTGCATCTCTCCAGCACCTATCCCGTGCCATTCCCATGTACATCTCTCCAGCACCCATCCCGTGCCATTCCCATGTACATCTCTCCAGCACCCATCCCGTATCATTCCCATATGCATCTCTCCAGCACCCATCCCGTATCATTCCCATGTGCATCTCTCCAGCACCCATCCCGTGTCATTCCCATGTGCATCTCTCCAGCATCCATCCCCGTGTCATTCCCATGTACATCTCTCCAGCACCCATCCCGTATCATTACCATGTACATCTCTCCAGCACCCATCCCGTGTCATTCCCATGTACATCTCTCCAGCACCCATACCGTGCCATTCCCATGTACATCTCTCCAGCACCCATCCCCGTGTCATTCCCATATACATCTCTCCAGCACCCATCCCCGTGTCATTCCCATGTACATCTCTCCAGCTTCATTCCCCGTGTCATTCCCATGTACATCTCTCCAGCACCCATCCCGTATCATTCCCATGTGCATCTCTCCAGCATCCATCCCCGTGTCATTCCCATGTACATCTCTCCAGCACCCATCCCGTGCCATTCCCATGTACATCTCTCCAGCACCCATCCCGTGTCATTCCCATGTGTATCTCTCCAGCACCCATCCCGTATCATTCCCATGTGCATCTCTCCAGCACCTATCCCGTGCCATTCCCATGTGCATCTCTCCAGCACCCATCCCGTGCCATTCCCATGTACATCTCTCCAGCATCCATCCCGTGCCATTCCCATGTGCATCTCTCCAGCACCCATCCCCGTGTAATTCCCATGTACATCTCTCCAGCATCCATCCCGTGTCATTCCCATGTACATCTCTCCAGCTTCATTTCGCGTGTCATTCCCATGTACATCTCTCCAGCATCCATCCCCGTGTCATTCCCATGTACATCTCTCCAGCACCCATCCCGTGTCATTCCCATGTACATCTCTCCAGCTTCATTTCCCGTGTCATTCCCATGTACATCTCTCCAGCACCCATCCCGTATCATTCCCATGTGCATCTCTCCAGCACCCATCCCGTGTCATTCCCATGTACATCTCTCCAGCACCCATCCCGTGCCATTCCCATGTACATCTCTCCAGCACCCATCCCGTATCATTCCCATGTGCATCTCTCCAACACCTATCCCGTGCCATTCCCATGTGCATCTCTCCAGCACCCATCCCGTGCCATTCCCATGTACATCTCTCCAGCACCCATCCCGTATCATTCCCATGTGCATCTCTCCAGCACCCATCCCGTATCATTCCCATGTGCATCTCTCCAGCACCCATCCCGTGTCATTCCCATGTGCATCTCTCCAGCATCCATCCCCGTGTCATTCCCATGTACATCTCTCCAGCACCCATCCCGTATCATTACCATGTACATCTCTCCAGCACCCATCCCGTGTCATTCCCATGTACATCTTTCCAGCACCCATCCCGTGTCATTCCCATGTACATCTCTCCAGCTTCATTTCCCGTGTCATTCCCATGTACATCTCTCCAGCACCCATCCCGTATCATTCCCATGTGCATCTCTCCAGCACCCATCCCCGTGTCATTCCCATGTACATCTCTCCAGCACCCATCCCGTGTCATTCCCATGTACATCTCTCCAGCTTCATTTCCCGTGTCATTCCCATGTACATCTCTCCAGCACCCATCCCGTATCATTCCCATGTGCATCTCTCCAGCACCCATCCCCGTGTCATTCCCATGTACATCTCTCCAGCTTCATTTCCCGTGTCATTCCCATGTACATCTCTCCAGCTTCATTTCCCGTGTCATTCCCATGTGCATCTCTCCAGCACCCATCCCGTGTCATTCCCATGTACATCTCTCCAGCACCCATCCCGTGCCATTCCCATGTACATCTCTCCAGCACCCATCCCGTATCATTCCCATGTGTATCTCTCCAGCACCCATCCTGTATCATTCCCATGTGCATCTCTCCAGCACCTATCCCGTGCCATTCCCATGTACATCTCTCCAGCACCCATCCCGTGCCATTCCCATGTACATCTCTCCAGCACCCATCCCGTATCATTCCCATGTGCATCTCTCCAGCACCCATCCCGTATCATTCCCATGTGCATCTCTCCAGCACCCATCCCGTGTCATTCCCATGTGCATCTCTCCAGCATCCATCCCCGTGTCATTCCCATGTACATCTCTCCAGCACCCATCCCGTATCATTACCATGTACATCTCTCCAGCACCCATCCCGTGTCATTCCCATGTACATCTCTCCAGCACCCATACCGTGCCATTCCCATGTACATCTCTCCAGCACCCATCCCCGTGTCATTCCCATATACATCTCTCCAGCACCCATCCCCGTGTCATTCCCATGTACATCTCTCCAGCTTCATTCCCCGTGTCATTCCCATGTACATCTCTCCAGCACCCATCCCGTATCATTCCCATGTGCATCTCTCCAGCATCCATCCCCGTGTCATTCCCATGTACATCTCTCCAGCACCCATCCCGTGCCATTCCCATGTACATCTCTCCAGCACCCATCCCGTGTCATTCCCATGTGTATCTCTCCAGCACCCATCCCGTATCATTCCCATGTGCATCTCTCCAGCACCTATCCCGTGCCATTCCCATGTGCATCTCTCCAGCACCCATCCCGTGCCATTCCCATGTACATCTCTCCAGCATCCATCCCGTGCCATTCCCATGTGCATCTCTCCAGCACCCATCCCCGTGTAATTCCCATGTACATCTCTCCAGCATCCATCCCGTGTCATTCCCATGTACATCTCTCCAGCTTCATTTCGCGTGTCATTCCCATGTACATCTCTCCAGCATCCATCCCCGTGTCATTCCCATGTACATCTCTCCAGCACCCATCCCGTGTCATTCCCATGTACATCTCTCCAGCTTCATTTCCCGTGTCATTCCCATGTACATCTCTCCAGCACCCATCCCGTATCATTCCCATGTGCATCTCTCCAGCACCCATCCCGTGTCATTCCCATGTACATCTCTCCAGCACCCATCCCGTGCCATTCCCATGTACATCTCTCCAGCACCCATCCCGTATCATTCCCATGTGCATCTCTCCAACACCTATCCCGTGCCATTCCCATGTGCATCTCTCCAGCACCCATCCCGTGCCATTCCCATGTACATCTCTCCAGCACCCATCCCGTATCATTCCCATGTGCATCTCTCCAGCACCCATCCCGTATCATTCCCATGTGCATCTCTCCAGCACCCATCCCGTGTCATTCCCATGTGCATCTCTCCAGCATCCATCCCCGTGTCATTCCCATGTACATCTCTCCAGCACCCATCCCGTATCATTACCATGTACATCTCTCCAGCACCCATCCCGTGTCATTCCCATGTACATCTTTCCAGCACCCATCCCGTGCCATTCCCATGTACATCTCTCCAGCACCCATCCCCGTGTCATTCCCATATACATCTTTCCAGCACCCATCCCCGTGTCATTCCCATGTACATCTCTCCAGCTTCATTCCCCGTGTCATTCCCATGCACATCTCTCCAGCACCCATCCCCGTGTCATTCCCATGTACATCTCTCCAGCTTCATTCCCCGTGTCATTCCCATGTACATCTCTCCAGCACCCATCCCGTATCATTCCCATGTGCATCTCTCCAGCATCCATCCCCGTGTCATTCCCATGTACATCTCTCCAGCACCCATCCCGTGCCATTCCCATGTACATCTCTCCAGCACCCATCCCGTATCATTCCCATGTGCATCTCTCCAGCACCTATCCCGTGCCATTCCCATGTGCATCTCTCCAGCACCCATCCCGTGCCATTCCCATGTACATCTCTCCAGCATCCATCCCGTGCCATTCCCATGTGCATCTCTCCAGCACCCATCCCCGTGTCATTCCCATGTACATCTCTCCAGCATCCATCCCGTGTCATTCCCATGTACATCTCTCCAGCACCCATCCCGTGTCATTCCCATGTACATCTCTCCAGCTTCATTTCGCGTGTCATTCCCATGTACATCTCTCCAGCACCCATCCCGTATCATTCCCATGTGCATCTCTCCAGCACCCATCCCGTGCCATTCCCATGTACATCTCTCCAGCATCCATCCCGTGTCATTCCCATGTACATCTCTCCAGCTTCATTTCCCGTGTCATTCCCATGTACATCTCTCCAGCTTCATTTCCCGTGTCATTCCCATGTGCATCTCTCCAGCACCCATCCCGTGTCATTCCCATGTACATCTCTCCAGCACCCATCCCGTGCCATTCCCATGTACATCTCTCCAGCACCCATCCCGTATCATTCCCATGTGTATCTCTCCAGCACCCATCCCGTGTCATTCCCATGTGCATCTCTCCAGCACCTATCCCGTGCCATTCCCATGTACATCTCTCCAGCACCCATCCCGTGCCATTCCCATGTACATCTCTCCAGCACCCATCCCGTATCATTCCCATGTGTATCTCTCCAGCACCCATCCCGTATCATTCCCATGTGCATCTCTCCAGCATCCATCCCCGTGTCATTCCCATGTACATCTCTCCAGCACCCATCCCGTGTCATTCCCATGTGCATCTCTCCAGCACCCATCCCGTGTCATTCCCATGTGCATCTCTCCAGCATCCATCCCCGTGTCATTCCCATGTACATCTCTCCAGCACCCATCCCGTGCCATTCCCATGTACATCTCTCCAGCTTCATTTCCCGTGTCATTCCCATGTACATCTCTCCAGCACCCATCCCGTGTCATTCCCATGTGTATCTCTCCAGCACCCATCCCGTATCATTCCCATGTGCATCTCTCCAGCATCCATCCCTGTGTCATTCCCATGTGCATCTCTCCAGCACCCATCCCGTATCATTCCCATGTGCATCTCTCCAGCATCCATCCCCGTGTCATTCCCATGTACATCTCTCCAGCACCCATCCCGTGCCATTCCCATGTACATCTCTCCAGCTTCATTTCCCGTGTCATTCCCATGTACATCTCTCCAGCACCCATCCCGTGTCATTCCCATGTGCATCTCTCCAGCACCCATCCCGTATCATTCCCATGTGCATCTCTCCAGCACCCATCCCGTATCATTCCCATGTGCATCTCTCCAGCATCCATCCCCGTGTCATTCCCATGTGCATCTCTCCAGCACCCATCCCGTATCATTCCCATGTGCATCTCTCCAGCATCCATCCCTGTGTCATTCCCATGTACATCTCTCCAGCACCCATCCCGTGCCATTCCCATGTACATCTCTCCAGCTTCATTTCCCGTGTCATTCCCATGTACATCTCTCCAGCACCCATCCCGTATCATTCCCATGTGCATCTCTCCAGCACCCATCCCGTGTCATTCCCATGTACATCTCTCCAGCACCCATCCCGTGCCATTCCCATGTACATCTCTCCAGCACCCATCCCGTATCATTCCCATGTGCATCTCTCCAGCACCTATCCCGTGCCATTCCCATGTGCATCTCTCCAGCACCCATCCCGTGCCATTCCAATGTACATCTCTCCAGCACCCATCCCGTATCATTCCCATGTGCATCTCTCCAGCACCCATCCCATATCATTCCCATGTGCATCTCTCCAGCACCCATCCCGTGTCATTCCCATGTGCATCTCTCCAGCATCCATCCCCGTGTCATTCCCATGTACATCTCTCCAGCACCCATCCCGTGTCATTCCCATGTGCATCTCTCCAGCACCCATCCCGTATCATTCCCATGTGCATCTCTCCAGCATCCATCCCCGTGTCATTCCCATGTGCATCTCTCCAGCACCCATCCCGTATCATTCCCATGTGCATCTCTCCAGCACCCATCCCCGTGTCATTCCCATGTACATCTCTCCAGCACCCATCCCGTGCCATTCCCATGTACATCTCTCCAGCACCAATCCCGTATCATTCCCATGTGCATCTCTCCAGCACCTATCCCGTGCCATTCCCATGTGCATCTCTCCAGCACCCATCCCATGCCATTCCCATGTACATCTCTCCAGCACCCATCCCGTATCATGCCCATGTGCATCTCTCCAGCACCCATCCCGTATCATTCCCATGTGCATCTCTCCAGCACCCATCCCGTGTCATTCCCATGTGCATCTCTCCAGCATCCATCCCCGTGTCATTCCCATGTACATCTCTCCAGCACCCATCCCGTGCCATTCCCATGTACATCTCTCCAGCATCCATCCCGTGCCATTCCCATGTGCATCTCTCCAGCACCCATCCCTGTGTCATTCCCATGTACATCTCTCCAGCATCCATCCCGTGCCATTCCCATGTGCATCTCTCCAGCACCCATCCCCGTGTCATTCCCATGTACATCTCTCCAGCATCCATCCCGTGTCATTCCCATGTGCATCTCTCCAGCACCCATCCCGTATCATTCCCATGTGCATCTCTCCAGCATCCATCCCCGTGTCATTCCCATGTGCATCTCTCCAGCACCCATCCCGTATCATTCCCATGTGCATCTCTCCAGCACCCATCCCGTGTCATTCCCATGTGCATCTCTCCAGCACCCATCCCGTGTCATTCCCATGTGCATCTCTCCAGCATCCATCCCCGTGTCATTCCCATGAACATCTCTCCAGCACCCATCCCGTGTCATTCCCATGTACATCTCTCCAGCACCCATCCCGTGCCATTCCCATGTACATCTCTCCAGCACCCATCCCGTGTCATTCCCATGTACATCTCTCCAGCACCCATCCCGTGCCATTCCCATGTACATCTCTCCAGCACCCATCCCGTGTCATTCCCATGTACATCTCTCCAGCACCCATCCCGTGCCATTCCCATGTACATCTCTCCAGCACCCATCCCGTGTCATTCCCATGTACATCTCTCCAGCACCCATCCCGTATCATTCCCATGTGCATCTCTCCAGCATCCATCCCCGTGTCATTCCCATATACATCTCTCCAGCACCCATCCCCGTGTCATTCCCATGTACATCTCTCCAGCTTCATTCCCCGTGTCATTCCCATGTACATCTCTCCAGCACCCATCCCGTGCCATTCCCATGTGCATCTCTCCAGCACCCATCCCGTGTCATTCCCATGTACATCTCTCCAGCACCCATCCCGTGCCATTCCCATGTGCATCTCTCCAGCACCCATCCCGTGTCATTCGCATGTACATCTCTCCAGCACCCATCCCGTGTCATTCCCATGTACATCTATCCAGCACCCATCCCCGTGTCATTCCCATGTACATCTCTTCAGCACCCATCCCGTGTCATTCCCATGTGCATCTCTCCAACACCCATCCCGTATCATTCCCATGTGCATCTCTCCAGCATCCATCCCTGTGTCATTCCCATGTGCATCTCTCCAGCACCCATCCCGTATCATTCCCATGTACATCTCTCCAGCATCCATCCCCGTGTCATTCCCATGTACATCTCTCCAGCACCCATCCCCGTGTCATTCCCATGTACATCTCTCCAGCACCCATCCCCGTGTCATTCCCATGTACATCTCTCCAGCACCCATCCCGTATCATTACCATGTGCATCTCTCCAGCATCCATACCCGTGCCGTTCCCATGTGCATCTCTCCAGCACCCATCCCGTGCCATTCCCATGTGCATCTCTCCAGCACCCATCCCGTGTCATTCCCATGTACATCTCTCCAGCACCCATCCCCGTGTCATTCCCATGTGTATCTCTCCAGCACCCATCCCGTATCATTACCATGTGCATCTCTCCAGCACCCATCCCGTGCCATTCCCATGTACATCTCTCCAGCACCCATCCCCGTGTCATTCCCATGTGCATCTCTCCAGCACCCATCCCGTATCATTCCCATGTACATCTCTCCAGCACCCATCCCGTGCCATTCCCATGTACATCTCTCCAGCACCCATCCCCGTGTCATTCCCATATACATCTCTCCAGCACCCATCCCCGTGTCATTCCCATGTACATCTCTCCAGCTTCATTCCCCGTGTCATTCCCATGTACATCTCTCCAGCACCCATCCCGTATCATTCCCATGTGCATCTCTCCAGCACCCATCCTGTCACTACAGCACTCCTCCCCTCTGTGGCACTCCAGCACCACCCCAACTGTATCTCTTCAGCACGCTTCCCTAGTGTCACTTCAGCGCCCCCCTGTGGCCCTCAAGCACCACTCCCACCCACATTGCATCTCTCCAGAATCCCCCTCCCCCTACCATCACTTCAGCTCCCCCCACCATGGTGGCTCTCCAGCACCATCCCCCCCCCCCCACTGCATCTCTCCAGCATTCCCCACCACCACTACCATCACTTCAGCACCCCCCCCCGACCATGGCTCTCCAGCACCACCCCACTCTGTTGCATCTCTCCAGCACCATCTCCCCAGCGTCACTTCAGCTCACTAATCTGAGGGGAGTGCAGCACAAATCCTACTTTATATGAGGGCCTAATACCTTAAAATGGAGGGATAGCTTTTAGAAGACTATAAGGGGTTATAGTTTTGGCAGTAAAATGGTGGTTATGGTTTTAGTGGGGAAGCCTGGGAGGAGGGTGCTGTGGTTTTGGTGGGAAAACTGACTTTTGCTGGTCAACAGTGGAATGGGCCTATTGCCTGAATTAAATCTAGTGACCCTGGGCCTAATACCTAAAGAAATCTGATGCCCATGGACCTAATGCCCAAGATAAACTGGAGCTGATGGGTCTACTGCCCAAGAAACAACGTGCCAACACACTTGTTGTTCTCAGAATGGCTCCTACCCTGTTAGGTAAGAGATGGTGTCGTTATGAGCTTCATAGAGCTCTTTACTTTCACTGTAGGCCTCTCAGGTCTTTGGCTTCTGTCTTGGCTCCTGGGTACAGCACCATCCTCAGTGGTCAGCTGCCATCTCAGGGTCCAGTTGCACTTGTCATCTTCTGGAATGAGCTTGCCATCTTCTGGCCTCTTCAATGGCTGCCAGAACTCTTCTTCATAGGAGATTTGAACTTTTTTCAGGGTTACACCATTAGACTGACATTTTTCCACTCATGACGGCTAATATAAGCCACAATGAGAGTACGGAGCTGTTATATTTATCAGCGCAACTACTCTGGTTTGGCTGCTTCCCAAAGAGCCAAGATTGGTTTTCCAGAACTATAATTTTCCAAAAGATGAGTTCTGATTGTCTGAACTTGAATTATTTCAGATTAGAGCTTGCCTTAGTGAGAATCTGCTGTCGGAACACCAGAGTGCTCTACTACATTTCCTACGCCGCGTCCTTGTACTTCCTACAAAGCAAGGGGCAGGACCAGATTAAATCTGGGTCAGCAAATCAGCCCCTGGTCTACCAAAGTTAGGCCACTGCGAGTGTCTGCGTTAGGGGGCAGACACCGGGTCAGGAGGATACGTGAGTTCAGGTGAGAATCGTATGGGAGTAGCAGGAACTGTCAACATCCACTATTCCTCTTCCATTTCTTTCATGGCTTCAGCTGCAAGGTCACACATGTTTCAGCTTATAGTTCTACTCCACTCTGTGCCATCTGTGGACATAACTTTATACACTGGTCCATCAGGAGACAAGCACTGCATGATATTTTAGGGTGATAATTCCCAGCTCTTAGATACTGTGCTACTAGGTTTATTCACTTGCATCAGGACCCTCTCTTCCATGATGAACAGTTCAGACCCTCCAGATCATAGGTTAGTGTGCACCTGTTACCCAATCTACCTCTATGTCAACTTATGGGCAATCTTTCAAACTTTCCTCCAAATACCAAGTGGTGGGTTTGATTACCCCCCCCCCCCAATTTCCCATGATAGTTCCAGATTTAGTGCTTCTCTACTGTAAATGGATATCTAAACAGCAAAAAATAGAGAGATAAAGTATGATGGCCACAGTTGTTATAAGTCCTTGTTAGCTCCTGAACATGCTGCGGCCACCGTCTTCTCTTCTCAGTCTCCAAGGTCTGGAGCATACTGAATTCAGAAGTGTTTGAGACTGTGAGGACCCTGGGTTCATGTGTGCATTATTATCGCCTATCGCTCACCTCCGCCATGAGAAAGGCAGCGTTTACAGTTCTGCACGGCGCCCCGGGGTCACTACCGAGTTCTGAGATCACACAGTAAGGACACAATAGCAAGGTACAACGGCACCTTTATTTTCATACACACTAATTATACAGGAAAAAACGTAACTACACTTCCTACATTATTTACAGGTAGCATTAATAACAATTACAGTTAAGATTATATCAGAAAAAGAACCACACTAAAGCAACAACTCCTGCCCCTACACAGTCACTAGCCACCTCAGGGAGTACTTGTGTTTGGTGACTCCTGGTGGATACTGGTTCCTGGAAGGGGCGATGGTGTCTGTCTTGCTGATCCCGGCCGCTCGGCCTGTGTGAACCCACTACTCTTGCGAGTAGGGAAACCTGGAAAAGTCACCCAGCTCCTGCTGGTACACTTAACCACTTACCTGGGATAGCTCTGGTGGGAGCAATACGCTTGTCTGCGTTTTCACCTGCTGGGCCTCAGGTACCCACGCACAGGCTGACAGGACATTCTCCGGGCAACAGCCTCGTTCTCTAGCCAGAATGCCCCTCCAATCTCTCTGCAGGCCCTTTTGAAACCTCCTAAACTCCCATGCTGCTTTGCTCACCTGGTGATACGGCAGTGTGCCCTGATTGGAGGGATTTTCAATCCTAATATTTAAAAGTGTCCAGGGACGCCAGGGGACCCCCTGTGGCTTTGGAGTCACTAAGTCTACTGGAAGGCCATCCAGAACAATAGGCACTAATTATGGAGATAAGAAGGTTGGCTGCCCTGAGGCCATAACCTGAGTCGATCTTAACCCCGTGTAGTCATTTGTGATGTCAACCTCTTCAGCTGACTGTTGTTTCCTGTGAAGGGGGGCTGTGACAGAGGGGGGTCAGCCCTGCACTTCCGGTACATCACATAGCCAGATGTCCTACCTAGACAGTTTACCTGGCTGGGCACCCACCTGACAACAAGCACTTACCCCCATTAGTGCAATACAATACAATCACACATATACATGTCATAGGCATTGAGCAAATCAGGGCTAGAAAGATATTCCCTGAGAGTCACAACCATATAAAAAGAGGGACAATTACCTAAATACATATCGGTCCTTTAGTCACTGGGCTACATTTAAGAATACACATTTCCTGGGTTACGGGCCTGCGTGGCTTAGTGGTGACTACTATCTGATGATCCTGGTGCAGGCCTACAAGAATCATCACAGAGACTCTCACAGGTTATGTTCCCTTGTGGATGATTTTAGAGTAGTCTATCTCTTTTGTCAGAAACCTTCCATCGCTTTTCCTTGGAAGCATGCCACCTGGTCAGAATGAATCCACTTATGGAAACCATAATGAAGGATAACTCTAGGACAGCCTAGGTCGCACCTTCCATTGTTAGTTCTTTGGTAGAGCTATGTTAAACTTTGTGAAATGTTCAGTCATCTCCAATGCATACTGTCTGATTCCAAAGTATAATCTATGAACAGGTCACTTCCTGCAATACAGTTGAAAAATACTGTTAGCATTTCAATGATATGCTTTTGCTATACCCGGATGTGCTCCATCCTCATGGACTTCTTCCACCAACTGCTGGACCAAAGACTCCTTTTCCAAATAGGCGCTCTGCAGGAGCATCCATCTCTACTCCACTCATCTCAACTGCAAAATATTGTCTGATAAAAGCTGTTTCTCTCCCATTTGAGGGCCAATGTCCATTCCATTTCCAGGTTTGCCATCCTCCAAAGGTGAGAATCCTTGCCTTGTTCTTCTGACCTTTCTCTCTCCATCTTTCTCAGCAGTATAGCTTGCACTGTTGAGGAAATGGAAAGCCCTTCTCTGTCCCTCAAAGATGTTAATCAAGTGAGATCAGGAATTTCCAGGTCCTCCTTGTCGTAGCCACTGGATCCTGCATCGAGACAACTGTGTATCAGCATTTGCATTTCCCCTTCCTGGCTGCTAAAGTATCTTGGAGGAAAACGTAATCAGTCTTGTCAGCAATAGTTTCTCCAAGACCCTGAGTTTAGCTGTTTCAATGCCAGTGGGTTGTTGTCCGTGAAAATATCCACATGGAAAATTAAGCATTCTGCAAATTTCTTTGTTAAAGCCAAAACTATGCTGTGATCTGGATTTCTTTCAGCCTCCCAGAGACTCTGGCTGCCCCATGCTATCATCCTAACCTGTCCATTCTGTATTTGAGCAAGCACCAATCCCAGTCCACGCAGGCTACCACTCATGTATAGCTTGATTGGAATTTCAATGTCACCGTACCTTTTTTGAGAATCTTCCAAGCATACAAAAGTAGTCTTTTGAGGCCTCCCCCATTACACTGCCTTTTTGTTGTCACTGGCGGTGAGTCCTCATAACAAAGATGTAGTGATTCAGCTATCTTTGTGGAATCTTTGAAGTAATAAACCACGAGACCTAGGCAGGATTGTTGCTCAGTCACTGTCCTTGGCGTCTTCCAATGCTGTACAGCTGCCACTTTTACTTGGGTAAGTTTCACTCTATTTCAGGACACCACTTGCCCAAAATACTCCAAGCTGGGATCAGGAATGTCACAGCACAACGGACACAGTCGCTCACTTACCGGGTACGGCAGCACTGAGCTTTGACTCAGCAGGGCAGCGGGTGAGGAATCCCCAGGCTTCCAAGCTAGTAGCCTTTGTGCTACTTGTGTTCTTCATGAAACTATGTTCCTGTTCCCCTGTTTCCCTGTGCCTTTCCTGGTTCCTGCCTTCCGTGGTCTATTACGGTTCCTGCTCCGTCCCTGGTACCTGTCTCTCTTTGCTCCACTCCGTGTTCCTGTTGACCGGCTCTACCACCTGCTGCTGTTCCAAAGTCTGAACACCATTCAGTGTATTCCAGTGTCCATGCTCCAGAGCATACCAGTCTCCATACCTAGACACCCAGACAGGGGGCCATGACCAGCAAGTTGGGTGCAGCTGGGTCCAAACCTCCTTGCAGGGGTACCTGGTGAGTACCACCATCACATTCCACATTAGCTGGAATGCCCACTTCACGCATGCACCACCGGGATACACATTGTGAGAGGTCCTGGTGTGTGGATAGGATCCGGGCACGTGCGCCATCCACGCTGGAAGCAAGACCATATTAGCGATATGTGCACATGTGTGGTCCCACAGTAGAGGGACATCGGGGGGGTGATGCAGATGAATGCCTGGGGATAATACACGAGCGCAGGAAGGATACCCTCCCGGCGCACACACACACACATATGCCAGCAGTATTCACACGCACACACACACACACACACACACACATATGCCAGCAGTATTCACACACACACACACACACACACACATATGCCAGCAGTATTCACACACACACACACACACACATATGCCAGCAGTATTCACATACACAAAAAAAAATCTTCTGCCCGTTATGATTCCATATACCAGAAGTTGACACCCGATTGGCGTCAATTCCAGCTGAACTGACCATGCGTTTCATAGGTGGCACGCATGGCATTTTAACATTGTGTATCGGGTTTAGAGACCCAGGAATGGGCTAATAATTAGTGATGTGCACCGAACATTTTTCGGGTTTTGTGTTTTGGATTCGGTTCTGCGGCCGTGTATTGGATTCGGACGCGTTTTGGCAAAACCTCACCGAAAATTTTTTGTCGGATTCCGGTGTGTTTTGGATTCGGGTGTTTTTTACAAAAAACCCTAAAAAACTGCTTAAATCATAGAATTTGGGGGTCATTTTGATCCCATAGTATTATTAACCTCAATTACCATAATTTCCACTCATTTCCAGTCTATTCTGAACACCTCACACCTCACAATATTATTTTTAGTCCTACAATTTGCACCGAGGTCGCTGGATGGCTAAGCTAAGCGACACAAGTGGCCGACACAAACACCTGGCCCATCTAGGAGTGGCACTGCAGTGTCAGGCAGGATGGCACTTCCAAAAAATTGTCCCCAAACAGCACATGATGCAAAGAAAAAAAGAGGCGCACCAAGGTCGCTGTGTGACTAAGCTAAGCGACACAAGTGGCCGACACAAACACCTGGCCCATCTAGGAGTGGCACTGCAGTGTCAGGCAGGATGGCACTTCAAAAAAATTGTCCCGAAACAGCACATGATGCAAAGAAAAAAAGAGGTGCACCAAGGTCGCTGGATGGCTAAGCTAAGCGACACAAGTGGCCGACACAAACACCTGGACCATCTAGGAGTGGCACTGCAGTGTCAGGCAAGATGGCACTTCAAAAAAATTGTCCCCAAACAGCACATGATGCAAAGAAAAATGAAAGAAAAAAGAGGTGCAAAGTGGAATTGTCCTTGGGCCCTCCCACCCACCCTTATGTTGTATAAACAGGACATGCACACTTTAACGAACTCATCATTTCAGCGACAGGGTCTGCCATACGACTGTGACTGAAATGACTGGTTGATTTGGGCCCCCACCTAAAAAAGAAGCAATCAATCTCTCCTTGCACAAACTGGCTCTACAGAGGCAAGATGTCCACCTCATCATCATCCTCCGATTCCTCACCCCTTTCACTGTGTACATCCCCCTCCTCACAGATTATTAATTCGTCCCCACTGGAATCCACCATCTCAGGTCCCCGTGTACTTTCTGGAGGCAATTGCTGCTGGTGAATGTCTCCACGGAGGAATTGATTATAATTCATTTTGATGAACATCATCTTCTCCACATTTTCTGGAAGTAACCTCGTACGCCGATTGCTGACAAGGTGAGCGGCTGCACTAAACACTCTTTCGGAGTACACACTGGAGGGAGGGCAACTTAGGTAGAATAAAGCCAGTTTGTGCAAGGGCCTCCAAATTGCCTCTTTTTCCTGCCAGTATACGTACGGACTGTCTGACGTGCCTACTTGGATGCGGTCACTCATATAATCCTCCACCATTCTTTCCATGGTGAGAGAATCATATGCAGTGACTGTAGACGACATGTCAGTAATCATTGGCAGGTCCTTCAGTCCGGACCCGATGTCAGGACTCGCTCCAGACTGCCCTGCATCACCGCCAGCGGGTGGGCTCGGAATTCTTAGCCTTTTCCTCGCACCCCCAGTTGCGGGAGAATGTGAAGGAGGAGATGTTGACGGGTCACGTTCCGCTTGACTTGACAATTTTCTCACCAGCAGGTCTTTGAACCTCTGCAGACTTGTGTCTGCTGGAAAGAGAGATACAACGTAGGTTTTAAATCTAGGATCGAGCACGATGGCCAAAATGTAGTGCTCTGATTTCAACAGATTGACCACCCGTGAATCCTGGTTAAGCGAATTAAGGGCTCCATCCACAAGTCCCACATGCCTAGCGGAATCGCTCTGTTTTAGCTCCTCCTTCAATGTCTCCAGCTTCTTCTGCAAAAGCCTGATGAGGGGAATGACCTGACTCAGGCTGGCAGTGTCTGAACTGACTTCACGTGTGGCAAGTTCAAAGGGTTGCAGAACCTTGCACAACGTTGAAATCATTCTCCACTGCGCTTGAGTCAGGTGCATTCCCCCTCCTTTGCCTATATCGTGGGCAGATGTATAGGCTTGAATGGCCCTTGAATGGCCTTTTGCTGCTCCTCCATCCTCTGAAGCATATAGAGGGTTGAATTCCACCTCGTTACCACCTCTTGCTTCAGATGATGGCAGGGCAGGTTCAGGAATGTTTGGTGGTGCTCCAGTCTTCTGTACGCGGTGCCTGAATGCCGAAAGTGGCCCGCAATTCTTCGGACCACCGACAGCATCTCTTGCACGCCCCTGTCGTTTTTTAAATAATTCTGCACCACCAAATTCAATGTATATGCAAAACATGGGACGTGCTGGAATTTGCCCAGATGTAATGCACGCACAATATTGCTGGCGTTGTCCGATGTCACAAATCCCCAGAAGAGTCCAATTGGGGTAAGCCATTCTGCGATGATCTTCCTCAGTTGCCGTAAGAGGTTGTCAGCTGTGTGCCTATTCTGGAAAGCGGTGATACAATGCGTAGCCTGCCTAGGAATGAGTTGGCGTTTGCGAGATGCTGCTACTGGTGCCGCCGCTGCTGTTCTTGCTGCGGGAGGCAATACATCTACCCAGTGGGCTGTCACAGTCATATAGTCCTGAGTCTGCCCTGCTCCACTTGTCCACATGTCCATGGTTAAGTGGACATTGGGTACAACTGCATTTTTTAGGACACTGGTGAGTCTTTTTCTGAGGTCTGTGTACATTTTCGGTATCGCCTGCCTAGAGAAATGGAACCTAGATGGTATTTGGTACCGGGGACACAGTACCTCAATCAAGTCTATAGTTGCCTCTGAATTAACGATGGATACCGGAACCACGTTTCTCACCGCCCAGGCTGCCAAGGCCTGAGTTATCTGCTTTGCAGCAGGATGACTGCTGTGATATTTCATCTTCCTCGCAAAGGACTGTTGGACAGTCAATTGCTTACTGGAAGTAGTACAAGTGGTCTTCCGACTTCCCCTCTGGGATGACGATCGACTCCCAGCAGCAACAACAGCAGCGCCAGCAGCAGTAGGCGTTACACTCAAGGATGCATCGGAGGAATCCCAGGCAGGAGAGGACTCGTCAGACTTGACAGTGACATGGCCTGCAGGACTATTGGCTTTCCTGGGTAAGGAGGAAATTGACACTGAGGGAGTTGGTGGTGTGGTTTGCAGGAGCTTGGTTACAAGAGGAAGGGATTTAGTGGTCAGTGGACTGCTTCCGCTGTCACCCAAAGTTTTTGAACTTGTCACTGACTTATGATGAATGCGCTGCAGGTGACGTATAAGGGAGGATGTTCCGAGGTGGTTAACGTCCTTACCCCTACTTATTACAGCTTGACAAAGGCAACACACGGCTTGACACCTGTTGTCCGCATTTGTGTTGAAATAATTCCGCACCGAAGAGCTGATTTTTTTTGTATTTTGACCAGGCATGTCAATGGCCATATTCGTCCCACGGACAACAGGTGTCTCCCCGGGTGCCTGACTTAAACAAACCACCTCACCATCAGAATCCTCCTCGTCAATTTCCTCCCCAGCGCCAGCAACACCCATATCCTCATCCTGGTGTACTTCAACAGTGACATCTTCAATTTGACTATCAGGAACTGGACTGCGGGTGCTCCTTCCAGCACTTGCAGGGGGCGTGCAAATGGTGGAAGGCGCAAGCTCTTCCCGTCCAGTGTTGCGAAGGTCAGGCATCGCAACCGACACAATTGGACTCTCCTTGGGGATTTGTGATTTAGAAGAACGCACAGTTCTTTGCTGTGCTTTTGCCAGCTTAAGTCTTTTTATTTTTCTAGCGAGAGGATGAGTGCTTCCATCCTCATGTGAAGCTGAACCACTAGCCATGAACATAGGCCAGGGCCTCAGCCGTTCCTTGCCACTCCGTGTCGTAAATGGCATATTGACAAGTTTACGCTTCTCCTCAGACGATTTTAATTTAGATTTTTGGGTCATTTTACTGAACTTTTGTTTTTTGGATTTTACATACTCTCTACTATGACATTGGGCATTGGCCTTGGCAGACGACGTTGATGGCATTTCATCGTCTCGGCCATGACTAGTGGCAGCAGCTTCAGCACGAGGTGGAAGTGGATCTTGATCTTTCCCTATTTTAACCTCCACATTTTTGTTCTCCATTTTTTAATGTGTGGAATTATATGCCAGTATCAATAGCAATGGCCTACTACTATATTTACTGCGCACAACTGAAATGCACCACAGGTATGGATGGATAGTATACTTGACGACACAGAGGTAGGTACAGCAGTGGCCTACTGTACTGCTATATATAGTATACTGGTGGTCACTGTGTCAGCAAACTGCAAAACTAAAATGCACCACAGGTATAGAATGTAGATGGATAGTATACTTAATGGATAAAGACACAGAGGTAGGTACAGCAGTGGCCTACCGTACTGCTATATATAGTATACTGGTGGTCACTGTGTCAGCAAACTGCAAAACTAAAATGCACCACAGGTATAGAATGTAGATGGGTAGTATACTTAATGGATGACGACACAGAGGTAGGTACAGCAGTGGCCTACCGTACTGCTATATATAGTATACTGGTGGTCACTGTGTCAGCAAACTGCAAAACTAAAATGCACCACAGGTATAGAATGTAGATGGATAGTATACTTAATGGATGACGACACAGAGGTAGGTACAGCAGTGGCCTACCGTACTGCTATATATAGTATACTGGTGGTCACTGTGTCAGCAAACTGCAAAACTAAAATGCACCACAGGTATAGAATGTAGATGGATAGTATACTTAATGGATGACGACACAGAGGTAGGTACAGCAGTGGCCTACCGTACTGCTATATATAGTATACTGGTGGTCACTGTGTCAGCAAACTGCAAAACTAAAATGCACCACAGGTATAGAATGTAGATGGAAAGCATACTTAATGGATGACGACACAGAGGTAGGTACAGCAGTGGCCTACCGTACTGCTAAATATAGTATACTGGTGGTCACTGTGTCAGCAAACTGCAAAACTAAAATGCACCACAGGTATAGAATGTAGATGGATAGTATACTTAATGGATGACGACACAGAGGTAGGTACAGCAGTGGCCTACCGTACTGCTATATATAGTATACTGGTGGTCACTGTGTCAGCAAACTGCAAAACTAAAATGCACCACAGGTATAGAATGTAGATGGATAGTATACTTAATGGATGACAAAACAGAGGTAGGTACAGCAGTGGCCTACCGTACTGCTATATATAGTATACTGGTGGTCACTGTGTCAGCAAACTGCAAAACTAAAATGCACCACAGGTATAGAATGTAGATGGATAGTACACTTAATGGATGACGACACAGAGGTAGGTACAGCAGTGGCCTACCGTACTGCTATATATAGTATACTGGTGGTCACTGTGTCAGCAAACTGCAAAACTAAAATGCACCACAGGTATAGACTGTAGATGGATAGTATACTTAATGGATGACGACACAGAGGTAGGTACAGCATTGGCCTACCGTACTGCTATATATAGTATACTGGTGGTCACTGTGTCAGCAAACTGCAAAACTAAAATGCACCACAGGTATAGAATGTAGATGGATAGTATACTTAATGGATGACGACACAGAGGTAGGTACAGCAGTGGCCTACCGTACTGCTATATATAGTATACTGGTGGTCACTGTGTCAGCAAACTGCAAAACTAAAATGCACCACAGGTATAGAATGTAGATGGATAGTATACTTAATGGATGACGACACAGAGGTAGGTACAGCAGTGGCCTACCGTACTGCTATATATAGTATACTGGTGGTCACTGTGTCAGCAAACTGCAAAACTAAAATGCACCACAGGTATAGAATGTAGATGGATAGTATACTTAATGGATGACGACACAGAGGTAGGTACAGCAGTGGCCTACCGTACTGCTATATATAGTATACTGGTGGTCACTGTGTCAGCAAACTGCAAAACTAAAATGCACCACAGGTATAGAATGTAGATGGATAGTATACTTAATGGATGACAAAACAGAGGTAGGTACAGCAGTGGCCTACCGTACTGCTATATATATAGTATACTGGTGGTCACTGTGTCAGCAAACTGCAAAACTAAAATGCACCACAGGTATAGAATGTAGATGGATAGTACACTTAATGGATGATGACACAGAGGTAGGTACAGCAGTGGCCTACCGTACTGCTATATATAGTATACTGGTGGTCACTGTGTCAGCAAACTGCAAAACTAAAATGCACCACAGGTATAGACTGTAGATGGATAGTATACTTAATGGATGACGACACAGAGGTAGGTACAGCATTGGCCTACCGTACTGCTATATATAGTATACTGGTGGTCACTGTGTCAGCAAACTGCAAAACTAAAATGCACCACAGGTATAGAATGTAGATGGATAGTATACTTAATGGATGACGACACAGAGGTAGGTACAGCAGTGGCCTACCGTACTGCTATATATAGTATACTGGTGGTCACTGTGTCAGCAAACTGCAAAACTAAAATGCACCACAGGTATAGAATGTAGATGGATAGTATACTTAATGACGACACAGAGGTAGGCACAGCAGTGGCCTCCCGTATCGTACTGCTATATATAGTATACTGGTGGTCACTCTGCACTGTACTCCTCCTATATAATATTAATTATACTGGTGGTCCCCAGTCCCCACAATAAAGCAGCACACTGAGCACAGATATGGAGTGTTTTTCAGGCAGACAACGTATACTGGTGGTCACTGTCAGCAAAACTCTGCACTGTACTCCTGCTATATAATACAGCTGCTCCCCAGTCCCCACAATTAAGCAGTGTGAGCACAGATATATTATGCAGCACACTGAGCACAGATATGGAGCGTTTTTTTCAGGCAGAGAATGGATAAAAACTGGTGGTCACTTATCAGCAAAACTCTGCACTGTACTCCTCCTAACAGCTGCTCCCCAATCCTCCCCACAATTAAGCAATAAAGCAATCAACTTCAACAATAAACGGAGAGGACGCCAGCCACGTCCTCTCCCTATCATCTCCAATGCACAAGTGAAAATGGCGGCGACGCGCGGCTGCTTATATGAAATCCGAATCTCGCGAGAATCCGACAGCGGGATGATGACGTTCGGGCGCGCTCGGGTTAGCCGAGCAAGGCAGGAAGGTTCGAACCTGCCTCGGACCCGTGTAAAAAGGGTGAAGTTCGGGGGGGTTCGGTTTCCGAGAAACCGAACCCGCTCATCACTACTAATAATCAATGAATATGATTTGGTGGGATTAAGGCGTGTTGCCGAATGTTTTTCTATGTATCCTTTTGCGTATATACTGTAGCTGGAGATATGTGAACCATTGCCCTGTCCCTTATGAGGAGGGGGATACGTACTGGGGGTATATAAATGGGATATGGTGCCCACAGAATGACACCTTGAAAAAGACTTTCTTAAGTCGAAACGCCTTGGTGGACTGAGCAAGGAACATCTCCCTACAGGACATAGGGGGTCATTCTGACCCGTTCGCGATCTGCTTTTTATCGCAGCCAAGCGAATGGGTACCTACTGTGCATGCGCCAGCCCCGTAGCGCGCCGGCCAGATGTCCGAAGGCCGTAGCTGGGCTGCAATCGCGTCTGCCTGATTGACAGGCAGAGGTGGTCGCTGGGGGGGAGGGGGTGGAATGGCGGCATTTGGCCACCGTTTCGTGGATGTGGTCTGGCCAACGCAGGCGTGGCTGGACCATGCGGGGGAGCGGCCCGCAGCGGCTGCGTGACGTCATATATAAGATACATATATGTCTCTTCTGTGGTGGCTGCAGAGTGCTCATCTTCTCGAGGGCCGCAGATTCGGCATACAGGACTGGGTCCTGGTGACCACGGATGCCAGCCTTCGAGGCTGGGGGGCAGTCACTCAGGGAAGAAACTTCCAAGGGCTGTGGTCAAGTCTGGAGACTTCTCTACACATAAATATACTGGAACTAAGGGCCATTTACAACGCCCTGAGTCAAGCAGAGCCCCTGCTTCAAAACCACCCAGTACTGATTCAGTCAGACAACATCACGGCGGTCGCCCATGTAAACCAGATAATGCCAGATAATGCCTGCACACACATCTAGCAAAGCAGTTTGCTGGGATGTCACTCAATCCTCATAAGTGGCAGAGAATAATCCCCATTTAAGAATGCATATGCCAAAGGTACATCTTCTATCCATGCTACAATAAAGATTTGATGTTGCTATACTTGGCCTGGTGAGTGCACTCTTAAACTATATATATATATATATATATATATATATATATATATATATATATAAAATCCACTGTAGTAGCCAGCACTCACTCCAATACAATACAGCGCCATGGTGCCTTCCCAAGTATAGATGCAAACAGAACAGAGAGACTGGCGGCACACAAAGGGTCTAAACAATGAAACAAACAGCCACTGCAGACACAGCGTATGTAGTTCTAATGTTTCGGAATTTAAATCCTTTGTCAAAGAACTTTGACAAAGGAATTAAGGGGGTCATTCAGATCTGATCGCACGCTAGCTTTTTTTGCTGCGCTGCAATCAGGTCAGAACTGCACACGCGTATGCACTGCAATGTAAACGCGCGCCGCATGGTTACAAGAATCCATTCGCACAGCCGAACTTCACGTGGTTTACACGGGTCCAAGGTAGCCTCGGTTCTTCCCGCCTTACTCGCAAAACCCGAACAGGGGAAAACATCATCATCCCGCTGTCGGATTCTCGCGAGATTCGGATTCCATATAAAGAGCCGTGTGTCGCCGCCATTTTCACTCGTGCATTGTACATTGAGCGGAGAGGACGTGGCTACATTCTCTGCCTGAATAGCCCAAAATCAGCTAATTATCAGCTCAATATCTGTGCTCAGTATCAGTGCTGCATTGTGGTGACCAGTGTACAGTAATACAGTACAGTAGTCCATTGCTGTATTTTGCTGCTCCATGTCAGTTCTATTATCCTGAACAGTGATCAGTATCTGTGCTCATTATTATCATTGCTGCATTGTGGTGACCACTGATCAGTATATAGTAGTACAGTACAGTAGTCCAGTGCTGTTCTCGCTGTCCAGTGTCAGTTCTATTATCCTGATCAGTGCTCAATATATGTGCTCATTATTATCATTGCTGCATTGTGGTGACCACTGACCAGTATATAGTAGTACAGTACAGTAGGCCATTGCTGTTCTCACTGCCCAGTGTCAGTTCTATTATCCTGAACAGTGCTGAATATCTGTGCTCATATTATCACTGCTGCATTGTGGTGACCAGTATATAGCAGTACAGTACAGTAGTCCAGTGCTGTTCTTGCTGTCCAGTGTCAGTTCTATTATCCTGAACAGTGCTCAATATCTGTGCTCATTATTATCATTGCTGCAATGTGGTGACCACTGACCAGTATATACTAGTACAATACAGTAGTCCATTGCTGTTCTCGCTGCCCAGTGTCAGTTCTATTCTGAACAGTGCTCATTATCTGTGCTCATTATTATCATTGCTACATTGTGGTGACCACTGACCAGTATATAGTAGTACAGTACAGTAGTCCATTGCTGTTCTCGCTGTCCAGTGTCAGTTCTATTACCCTGAACAGTGCTCAATATCTGTGCTCATATTATCACTGCTGAATTGTGGTGACCAGTATATAGTAGTACAGTACAGTAGTTCAGTACTGTTCTCGCTGTCCAGTGTCAGTTCTATTATCCTGAACAGTGCTCAATATCTGTGCTCATTATTATCATTGCTGCATTGTGGTGACCACTGACCAGTATATACTAGTACAGTACAGTAGTCCATTGCTGTTCTCACTGCCCAGTGTCAGTTCTATTATCCTGAACAGTGCTCAATATCTGTGCTCATTATTATCATTGCTACATTGTGGTGACCACTGACCAGTATATAGTAGTACAGTACAGTAGTCCATTGCTGTTCTCGCTGTCCAGTGTCAGTTCTATTACCCTGAACAGTGCTCAATATCTGTGCTCATATTATCACTGCTGAATTGTGGTGACCAGTATATAGTAGTACAGTACAGTAGTTCAGTGCTGTTCTCGCTGTCCAGTGTCAGTTCTATTATCCTGAACAGTGCTCAATATCTGTGCTCATTATTATCATTGCTGCATTGTGGTGACCACTGACCAGTATATAGAAGTACAGTACAGTAGTCCATTGCTGTTCTCGCTGTCCAGTGTCAGTTCTATTATCCTAAACAGTGATCAATATATGTGCTTATTATGATCATTGCTGCATTGTGGCGACCACTGACCAGTATATAGTAGTACAGTACAGTAGTCCATTGCTGTTCTCGCTGCCCAGTGTCAGTTCTATTATCCTGAACAGTGCTCAATATCTGTGCTCATTATTATCATTGCTGCATTGTGGTGACCACTGACCTGTCTATAATAGTACAGTACAGTAGACCATTGCTGTTCTCGCTGCCCAGTGTCAGTTCTATTATCCTGAACAGTGCTCAGTATCTGTGCTCATTATTATCATTGCTGCATTGTGGTGACCAGTATATAGCAGTACAGTACAGTAGTCCAGTGCTGTTCTCGCTGTCCAGTGTCAGTTCTATTATCCTGAACAGTGCTCAATATATGTGCTCATTATTATCATTGCTGCATTGTGGTAACCACTGACCAGTATATAGTAGTATAGTACAGTACTCCATTGCTGTTCTCGCTGCCCAGTGTCAGTTCTATTATCCTGAACAGTGCTCAATATCTGTGCTCATTATTATCATTGCTGCATTGTGGTGACCACTGAACAGTATATAGTAGTACAGTACAGTAGTCCATTGCTGTTCTCGTTGTCCAGTGTCAGTTCTATTATCCTGAACAGTGCTCAATATCTGTGCTCATATTATCACTGCTGAATTGTGGTGACCAGTATATAGTAGTACAGTACAGTAGATCAGTGCTGTTCTCGCTGCCCAGTGTCATTTCTATTATTCTAAACAGTGCTCAATGTCTGTGCTCATAATTATCATTGCTGCATTGTGGTGACCACTGACCAGTATATACTAGTACAGTACAGTAGTCCATTGCTGTTCTCGCTGTCCAGTGTCAGTTCTATTATCCTGAACAGTGCTCAATATATGTGCTCATTATTATCATTGCTGCATTGTGGTGACCACTGACCAGTTTATAGTAGTACAGTACAGTAGTCCATTGCTGTTCTCGCTGTCCAGTGTCAGTTTTATTATCCTGAACAGTGCTCAATATATGTGCTCATTATTATCATTGCTGCATTGTGGTGACCACTGACCAGTATATAGTAGAGATGAGCGCCGGAAATTTTTCGGGTTTTGTGTTTTGGTTTTGGGTTCGGTTCCGCGGCCGTGTTTTGGGTTCGACCGCGTTTTGGCAAAACCTCACCGAATTTTTTTTGTCGGATTCGGGTGTGTTTTGGATTCGGGTGTTTTTTTCAAAAAACCCTAAAAAACAGCTTAAATCATAGAATTTGGGGGTCATTTTGATCCCAAAGTATTATTAACCTCAAAAACCATAATTTACACTCATTTTCAGTCTATTCTGAATACCTCACACCTCACAATATTATTTTTAGTCCTAAAATTTGCACCAAGGTCGCTGTGTGAGTAAGATAAGCGACCCTAGTGGCCGACACAAACACCGGGCCCATCTAGGAGTGGCACTGCAGTGTCACGCAGGATGTCCCTTCCAAAAAACCCTCCCCAAACAGCACATGACGCAAAGAAAAAAAGAGGCGCAATGAGGTAGCTGACTGTGTAAGTAAGATAAGCGACCCTAGTGGCCGACACAAACACCGGGCCCATCTAGGAGTGGCACTGCAGTGTCACGCAGGATGTCCCTTCCAAAAAACCCTCCCCAAACAGCACATGACGCAAAGAAAAAAAGAGGCGCAATGAGGTAGCTGACTGTGTGAGTAAGATAAGCGACCCTAGTGGCCGACACAAACACCGGGCCCATCTAGGAGTGGCACTGCAGTGTCACGCAGGATGTCCCTTCCAAAAAACCCTCCCCAAACAGCACATGACGCAAAGAAAAAAAGAGGCGCAATGAGGAAGCTGACTGTGTGAGTAAGATAAGCGACCCTAGTGGCCGACACAAACACTGGGCCCATCTAGGAGTGGCACTGCAGTGTCACGCAGGATGTCCCTTCCAAAAAACCCTCCCGAAACAGCACATGACGCAAAGAAAAAAAGAGGCGCAATGAGGTAGCTGACTGTGTGAGTAAGATAAGCGACCCTAGTGGCCGACACAAACACCGGGCCCATCTAGGAGTGGCACTGCAGTGTCACGCAGGATGTCCCTTCCAAAAAACCCTCCCCAAACAGCACATGACGCAAAGAAAAAAAGAGGCGCAATGAGGTAGCTGACTGTGTGAGTAAGATAAGCGACCCTAGTGGCCGACACAAACACCGGGCCCATCTAGGAGTGGCACTGCAGTGTCACACAGGATGTCCCTTCCAAAAAACCCTCCCCAAACAGCACATGACGCAAAGAAAAAAAGAGGCGCAATGAGGTAGCTGACTGTGTGAGTAAGATAAGCGACCCTAGTGGCCGACACAAACACCGGGCCCATCTAGGAGTGGCACTGCAGTGTCACGCAGGATGTCCCTTCCAAAAAACCCTCCCCAAACAGCACATGACGCAAAGAAAAAAAGAGGCGCAATGAGGTAGCTGACTGTGTGAGTAAGATAAGCGACCCTAGTGGCCGACACAAACACCGGGCCCATCTAGGAGTGGCACTGCAGTGTCACGCAGGATGTCCCTTCCAAAAAACCCTCCCCAAACAGCACATGACGCAAAGAAAAAAAGAGGCGCAATGAGGTAGCTGACTGTGTGAGTAAGATAAGCGACCCTAGTGGCCGACACAAACACCGGGCCCATCTAGGAGTGGCACTGCAGTGTCACGCAGGATGGCCCTTCCAAAAAACCCTCCCCAAACAGCACATGACGCAAAGAAAAATAAAAGAAAAAAGAGGTGCAAGATGGAATTGTCCTTGGGCCCTCCCACCCACCCTTATGTTGTATAAACAGGACATGCACACTTTAACCAACCCATCATTTCAGTGACAGGGTCTGCCACACGACTGTGACTGATATGACGGGTTGGTTTGGACCCCCCCCCAAAAAGAAGCAATTAATCTCTCCTTGCACAAACTGGCTCTACAGAGGCAAGATGTCCACCTCATCTTCACCCTCCGATATATCACCGTGTACATCCCCCTCCTCACAGATTATCAATTCGTCCCCACTGGAATCCACCATCTCAGCTCCCTGTGTACTTTGTGGAGGCAATTGCTGCTGGTCAATGTCTCCGCGGAGGAATTGATTATAATTCATTTTAATGAACATCATCTTCTCCACATTTTCTGGATGTAACCTCGTACGCCGATTGCTGACAAGGTGAGCGGCGGCACTAAACACTCTTTCGGAGTACACACTTGTGGGAGGGCAACTTAGGTAGAATAAAGCCAGTTTGTGCAAGGGCCTCCAAATTGCCTCTTTTTCCTGCCAGTATAAGTACGGACTGTGTGACGTGCCTACTTGGATGCGGTCACTCATATAATCCTCCACCATTCTTTCAATGTTGAGAGAATCATATGCAGTGACAGTAGACGACATGTCCGTAATCGTTGTCAGGTCCTTCAGTCCGGACCAGATGTCAGCATCAGCAGTCGCTCCAGACTGCCCTGCATCACCGCCAGCGGGTGGGCTCGGAATTCTGAGCCTTTTCCTCGCACCCCCAGTTGCGGGAGAATGTGAAGGAGGAGATGTTGACAGGTCGCGTTCCGCTTGACTTGACAATTTTCTCACCAGCAGGTCTTTCAACCCCAGCAGACTTGTGTCTGCCGGAAAGAGAGATCCAAAGTAGGTTTTAAATCTAGGATCGAGCACGGTGGCCAAAATGTAGTGCTCTGATTTCAACAGATTGACCACCCGTGAATCCTTGTTAAGCGAATTAAGGGCTCCATCCACAAGTCCCACATGCCTAGTGGAATCGCTCCGTGTTAGCTCCTCCTTCAATGTCTCCAGCTTCTTCTGCAAAAGCCTGATGAGGGGAATGACCTGACTCAGGCTGGCAGTGTCTGAACTGACTTCACGTGTGGCAAGTTCAAAGGGCATCAGAACCTTGCACAACGTTGAAATCATTCTCCACTGCACTTGAGACAGGTGCATTCCACCTCCTATATCGTGCTCAATTGTATAGGCTTGAATGGCCTTTTGCTGCTCCTCCAACCTCTGAAGCATATAGAGGGTTGAATTCCACCTCGTTACCACTTCTTGCTTCAGATGATGGCAGGGCAGGTTCAGTAGTTTTTGGTGGTGCTCCAGTCTTCTGTACGTGGTGCCTGTACGCCGAAAGTGTCCCGCAATTCTTCTGGCCACCGACAGCATCTCTTGCACGCCCCTGTCGTTTTTTAAAAAATTCTGCACCACCAAATTCAAGGTATGTGCAAAACATGGGACGTGCTGGAATTTGCCCATATTTAATGCACACACAATATTGCTGGCGTTGTCCGATGCCACAAATCCACAGGAGAGTCCAATTGGGGTAAGCCATTCCGCGATGATCTTCCTCAGTTGCCGTAAGAGGTTTTCAGCTGTGTGCGTATTCTGGAAAGCGGTGATACAAAGCGTAGCCTGCCTAGGAAAGAGTTGGCGTTTGCGAGATGCTGCTACTGGTGCCGCCGCTGCTGTTCTTGCGGCGGGAGTCCATACATCTACCCAGTGGGCTGTCACAGTCATATAGTCCTGACCCTGCCCTGCTCCACTTGTCCACATGTCCGTGGTTAAGTGGACATTGGGTACAACTGCATTTTTTAGGACACTGGTGAGTCTTTTTCTGACGTCCGTGTACATTCTCGGTATCGCCTGCCTAGAGAAGTGGAACCTAGATGGTATTTGGTAACGGGGGCACACTGCCTCAATAAATTGTCTAGTTCCCTGTGAACTAACGGCGGATACCGGACGCACGTCTAACACCAACATAGTTGTCAAGGCCTCAGTTATCCGCTTTGCAGCAGGATGACTGCTGTGATATTTCATCTTCCTCGCAAAGGACTGTTGGACAGTCAATTGCTTACTGGAAGTAGTACAAGTGGGCTTACGACTTCCCCTCTGGGATGACCATCGACTCCCAGCAGCAACAACAGCAGCGCCAGCAGCAGTAGGCGTTACACGCAAGGATGCATCGGAGGAATCCCAGGCAGGAGAGGACTCGTCAGAATTGCCAGTGACATGGCCTGCAGGACTATTGGCATTCCTGGGGAAGGAGGAAATTGACACTGAGGGAGTTGGTGGGGTGGTTTGCGTGAGCTTGGTTACAAGAGGAAGGGATTTACTGGTCAGTGGACTGCTTCCGCTGTCGGCCAAAGTTTTTGAACTTGTCACTGACTTATTATGAATGCGCTGCAGGTGACGTATAAGGGAGGATGTTCCGAGGTGGTTAACGTCCTTACCCCTACTTATTACAGCTTGACAAAGGGAACACACGGCTTGACAAATGTTGTCTGCATTTCTGGTGAAATACTTCCACACCGAAGAGCTGATTTTTTTGGTATTTTCACCAGGCATGTCAACGGCCATATTCCTCCCACGGACAACAGGTGTCTCCCCGGGTGCCTGACTTAAACAAACCACCTCACCATCAGAATCCTCCTGGTCAATTTCCTCCCCAGCGCCAGCAACACCCATATCCTCCTCATCCTGGTATACTTCAACACTGACATCTTCAATCTGACTATCAGGAACTGGACTGCAGGTGCTCCTTCCAGCACTTGCAGGGGGCGTGCAAATGGTGGAAGGCGCATGCTCTTCACGTCCAGTGTTGGGAAGGTCAGGCATCGCAACCGACACAATTGGACTCTCCTTGTGGATTTGGGATTTCGAAGAACGCACAGTTCTTTGCGGTGCTACTGCTTTTGCCAGCTTGAGTCTTTTCATTTTTCTAGCGAGAGGCTGAGTGCCTCCATCCTCATGTGAAGCTGAACCACTAGCCATGAACATAGGCCAGGGCCTCAGCCGTTCCTTGCCACTCCGTGTGGTAAATGGCATATTGGCAAGTTTACGCTTCTCCTCCGACAATTTTATTTTAGGTTTTGGAGTCCTTTTTTTTCTGATATTTGGTGTTTTGGATTTGACATGCTCTGTACTATGACATTGGGCATCGGCCTTGGCAGACGACGTTGCTGGCATTTCATCGTCTCGGCCATGACTAGTGGCAGCAGCTTCAGCACGAGGTGGAAGTGGATCTTGATCTTTCCCTAATTTTGGAACCTCAACATTTTTGTTCTCCATATTTTAATAGGCACAACTAAAAGGCACCTCAGGTAAACAATGGAGATGGATGGATACTAGTATACAATTATGGATGGACTGCCGAGTGCCGACACAGAGGTAGCTACAGCCGTGGACTATTGTACTGTACTGTGTCTGCTGCTAATATAGACTGGATGATAATGAGATGTAGTATGTATGTATAAAGAAGAAAGAAAAAAAAAACCACGGGTAGGTGGTATACAATTATGGATGGACTGCCGAGTGCCGACACAGAGGTAGCTACAGCCGTGGACTACAGTACTGTGTCTGCTGCTAATATAGACTGGTTGATAAAGAGATGTAGTATGTATGTATAAAGAAGAAAGAAAAAAAAACCACGGGTAGGTGGTATACAATTATGGACGGACTGCCGAGTGCCGACACAGAGGTAGCTACAGCCGTGGACTACCGTACTGTGTCTGCTGCTAATATAGACTGGTTGATAAAGAGATGTAGTATGTATGTATAAAGAAGAAAGAAAAAAAAAACCACGGGTAGGTGGTATACAATTATGGATGGACTGCCGAGTGCCGACACAGAGGTAGCTACAGCCGTGGACTACCGTACTGTACTGTGTCTGCTGCTAATATAGACTGGATGATAATGAGATGTAGTATGTATAAAGAAGAAAGAAAAAAAAAACCACGGGTAGGTGGTATACAATTATGGATGGACTGCCGAGTGCCGACACAGAGGTAGCTACAGCCGTGGACTACCGTACTGTGTCTGCTGCTAATATAGACTGGTTGATAAAGAGATGTAGTATGTATGTATAAAGAAGAAAGAAAAAAAAACCACGGGTAGGTGGTATACAATTATGGACGGACTGCCGAGTGCCGACACAGAGGTAGCTACAGCCGTGGACTACCGTACTGTGTCTGCTGCTAATATAGACTGGTTGATAATAGAGATGTAGTATGTATGTATAAAGAAGAAAGAAGAAAAAACCACGGGTAGGTGGTATACAATTATGGATGGACTGCCGAGTGCCGACACAGAGGTAGCTACAGCCGTGGACTACCGTACTGTGTCTGCTGCTAATATAGACTGGTTGATAAAGAGATGTAGTATGTATGTATAAAGAAGAAAGAAAAAAAAACCACGGGTAGGTGGTATACAATTATGGATGGACTGCCGAGTGCCGACACAGAGGTAGCTACAGCCGTGGACTATTGTACTGTACTGTGTCTGCTGCTAATATAGACTGGATGATAATGAGATGTAGTATGTATGTATAAAGATGAAAGAAAAAAAACCACGGGTAGGTGGTATACAATTATGGATGGACTGCCGAGTGCCGACACAGAGGTAGCTACAGCCGTGGACTACCGTACTGTGTCTGCTGCTAATATAGACTGGTTGATAAAGAGATGTAGTATGTATGTATAAAGAAGAAAGAAAAAAAAAACACGGGTAGGTGGTATACAATTATGGATGGACTGCCGAGTGCCGACACAGAGGTAGCTACAGCCGGGGACTACCGTACTGTGTCTGCTGCTAATATAGACTGGTTGATAAAGAGATGTAGTATGTATGTATAAAGAAGAAAGAAAAAAAAACCACGGGTAGGTGGTATACAATTATGGATGGACTGCCGAGTGCCGACACAGAGGTAGCTACAGCCGTGGACTACCGTACTGTACTGTGTCTGCTGCTAATATAGACTGGATGATAATGAGATGTAGTATGTATAAAGAAGAAAGAAAAAAAACCACGGGTAGGTGGTATACAATTATGGATGGACTGCCGAGTGCCGACACAGAGGTAGCTACAGCCGTGGACTACCGTACTGTGTCTGCTGCTAATATAGACTGGTTGATAATGAGATGTAGTATGTATAAAGAAGAAAGAAAAAAAAAACCACGGGTAGGTGGTATACAATTATGGACGGACTGCCGAGTGCCGACACAGAGGTAGCTACAGCCGTGGACTACCGTACTGTACTGTGTCTGCTGCTAATATAGACTGGATGATAATGAGATGTAGTATGTATAAAGAAGAAAGAAAAAAAAAACCACGGGTAGGTGGTATACAATTATGGATGGACTGCCGAGTGCCGACACAGAGGTAGCTACAGCCGTGAACTACCGTACTGTGTCTGCTGCGACTGGATGATAAATAATGATATAAAAAATATATATATATCACTACTGCAGCCGGACAGGTATATATTATATAATGACGGACCTGCTGGACACTGTCTGTCAGCAGAATGAGTTTTTTATTTTATAGAATAAAAAAACACCACACAAGTCACACGACGTGTGTTTAACTTTTACAGGCAGACATTCACAATACAATATAGTATACTATATACTGGTGGTCAGGTCACTGGTCAGTCACACTGGCAGTGGCACTCCTGCAGAAAAAAAGTGTGCACTGTTTAATTTTAATATGTACTCCTGGCTCCTGCTATAACCTAACTGCTCCCCAGTCTCCCCCACAATTAAGCTGTGTGAGCACAGTCAGATATTATACATAGATGATGCAGCAGCACACTGGGCTGAGCACAGATATGGTATGTGACTGAGTCACTGTGTATCGTTTTTTCAGGCAGAGAACGGATTATATTAAATAATATAAAACTGCACTGGTGGTCACTGGTCAGTCACTAGTATAACTAACTAATACTATCAGCAAAATTCTGCACTCTCTGTCTGAGTACTCCTCCTAAGCTCCAGTAAATGAAGTGTCACTGTCTCACTCTGTCACTAGTATAACTAACTAATACTATCAGCAAAATTCTGCACTCTCTGTCTGAGTACTCCTCCTAAGCTCCAGTAAATGAAGTGTCACTGTCTCACTCTCACTCTCCTATCTATTTCTTCTCTAAACGGAGAGGACGCCAGCCACGTCCTCTCACTATCAATCTCAATGCACGTGTAAAATGGCGGCGACGCGCGGCTCCTTATATAGAATCCGAGTCTCGCGATAGAATCCGAGCCTCGCGAGAATCCGACAGCGTCATGATGGGTTAACCGAGCAAGGCGGGAAGATCCGAGTCGCTCGGATCCGTGTAAAAAAAGCTGAAGTTCGGGCGGGTTCGGATTCCGAGGAACCGAACCCGCTCATCACTAGTATATAGTAGTACAGTACAGTGGTTCATTACTGTTCTCGCTGTCCAGTGTCAGATCTATTATCCTAAACAGTGCTCAGTATCTTTGCTCATTATTATCATTGCTGCATTGTGGTGACCACTGACCAGTATATAGTTGTACAGTACAGTAGTCCAGTGCTGTTCTCACTGTCCAGTGTCAGTTCTATTATCCTGAACAGTGCTCAATATTTGTGCTCATTATTATCATTGCTGCATTGTGTTGACCACTGACCAGTACATAGCAGTACATTACAGTAGTCCAGTGCTGTTCTCGCTGTCCAGTGTCAGTTCTATTATCCTGAACATTGCTCAATATATGTGCTCATTATTATCATTGCTGCATTGTGGTGACCACTGACCAGTATCTAGTAGTACAGTACAGTAGTCCATTGCTGTTCTCGCTGTCCAGTGTCAGTTCTATTATCCTGAACAGTGCTCAGTATCTGTGCTCATTAGTAGTCCATTGCTGTTCTCGCTGTCCAGTGTCAGTTCTATTATCCTGAACAGTGCTCAGTATCTGTGCTCGTTATTATCATTGCTGCATTGTGGTGACCACTGACCAGTATATACTAGTACAGTACAATAGTCCAGTGCTGTTCTCGCTGTCCAGTGTCAGTTCTATTATCCTGAACATTGCTCAATATATGTGCTCATTATTATCATTGCTGCATTGTGGTGACCACTGACCAGTATCTAGTAGTACAGTACAGTAGTCCATTGCTGTTCTCGCTGTCCAGTGTCAGTTCTATTATCCTGAACAGTGCTCAGTATCTGTGCTCATTATGATCATTGCTGCATTGTGGCGACCACTGACCAGTATACAGTAGTACAGTACAGTAGTCCATTGCTGTTCTCGCTGCCCAGTGTCAGTTCTATTATCCTGATCAGTGCTCAATATCTGTGCTCATTATTATCATTGCTGCATTGTGGTGACCACTGACCAGTATATACTAGTACAGTACAGTAGTCCATTGCTGTTCTCGCTGCCCAGTGTCAGTTCTATTATCCTGAACAGTGCTCAGTATTGGTGCTCATTATTATCATTGCTGCATTGTGGTGACCAGTATATAGCAGTACAGTACAGTAGTACAGTGCTGTTCTCGCTGTCCAGTGTCAGTTCTATTATCCTGAACAGTGCTCAATATATGTGCTCATTATTATCATTGCTGCATTGTGGTGACCACTGACCAGTATATAGTAGTATAGTACAGTACTCCATTGCTGTTCACGCTGCCCAGTGTCAGTTCTATTATCCTGAACAGTGCTCATTAAATGTGCTCATTATTATCATTGCTGCATTGTGGTGACCACTGACCAGTATATAGTAGTACTGTACAGTAGTCCATTGCTGTTCTCGCTGTCCAATGTCAGTTCTATTATCCTGAACAGTGCTCATTAAATGTGCTCATTATTATCATTGCTGCATTGTGGTGACCACTGATCAGTATATACAAGTACAGTACAGTAGTCCATTGCTGTTCTCGCAGCGCAGTTTCAGTTCTATTATCCTGAACAGTGCTCAATATATGTGCTCATTATTATCATTGCTGCATTGTGGTGACCACTGACCTGTATATAGTATAACAGTACAGTAGTCCATTGCTGTTCTCGCTGCCAAGTGTCAGTTCTATTATCCTGAACCGTGCTCAATATCTGTGCTCATTATTATCATTGCTACATTGTGACCACTGACCAGTATATAGTAGTACAGTACAGTAGTCCATTGCTGTTCTCGCTGTCCAGTGTCAGTTCTGTTATCCTGAACAGTGCTCAATATATGTGCTCATTATTATCATTGCTGCATTGTGGTGACCACTGACCAGTATATAGTATTACAATACAGAAGTCCATTGCTGTTCTCGCTGCCCAGTGTCAGTTCTATTATCCTGAACAGTGCTCAATATCTGTGCTCATATTATCACTGCTGAATTGTGGTGACCAGTATATAGTAGTACAGTACAGTAGTCCAGTGCTGTTCTCGCTGCCCAGTGTCATTTCTATTATTCTAAACAGTGCTCAATATCTGTGCTCATTATTATCATTACTGCATTGTGGTGACCACTGACCGGTATATAGTAGTACAGTACAGTAGTCCAGTACTGTTCTCGCTGTCCAGTGTCAGTTCTATTATCCTGAACAGTGCTCAATATATGTGCTCATTATTATCATTGCTGCATTGTGGTGACCACTGACCAGTTTATAGTAGTATAGTACTGTAGTCCAGTGCTGTTCTCACTGTCCAGTGTCAGTTCTATTATCCTGAACAGTGCTCAATATATGTGCTCATTATTATCATTGCTGCATTGTGGTGACCACTGACCAATATATAGTAGTACAGTACAGTAGTCCATTGCTGTTCTCGCTGCCCAGTGTCAGTTCTATTATCCTGAACAGTGCTCAATATCTGTGCTCATATTATCACTGCTGCATTGTGGTGACCACTGACCAGTATATAGTAGTACAGTACAGCAGTCCGTTGCTGTTCTCGCTGTCCAGTGTCAGTTCTATTATCCTGATCAGTGCTCAATATATGTGCTCATTATTATCATTGCTGCATTGTGGTGACCACTGACCAGTATATAGTAGTATAGTACAGTAGTCCATTGCTGTTCTCGCTGCCCAGTGTCAGTTCTATTATCCTGAACAGTGCTCAATATCTGTGCTCATTATTATCATTGCTGCATTGTGGTGACCACTGACCAGTATATAGTAATACAGTACAGTTGTCCAGTGCTGTTCTCGCTGCCCAGTGTCAGTTCTATTATCCTGAACAGTGCTCAATATCTGTGCTCATTATTATCATTGCTGCATTGTGGTGACCACTGACCAGTATATAGTAGTACAGTACAGTAGTCCAGTGCTGTTCTCTCTGCCCAGTGTCAGTTCTATTATTCTGAACAGCGCTCAATATCTGTGCTCTGTATCAGTGCTGCATTGTGGTGACTAAAAGTCCAGTGTCTTGTGCTGCATCTTGCTGCTGTAGGGTGCTGTGGTAGTGTCCTTTCACTGTGCATAGGTCATCATCATTCCAGTCACAGTGGTATCTGGTATCTATCTAGTGGTATCTAATTCCAGATATTACTGCCGTCTAATTCCACACATTAAAAAATGGAGAACAAAAATGTGGAGGGCAAAATAGGGAAAGATCAAGATCCACTTCCACCTCGTGCTGAAGCTGCTGCCACTAGTTATGGCAGAGACGATGAAATGCCATCAACGTCATCTGCCAAGGCCGATGCCCAATGTCATAGTAGAGAGCATGTAAAATCCAAAAAATAAAAGTTCAGTAAAATGACCCAAAAATCTAAATTAAAAGCGTCTGAGGAGAAACGTAAACTTGGCAATATGCCATTTACGACACGGAGTGGCAAGGAACGACTGAGGCCCTGGCCTATGTTCATGGCTAGTGGTTCAGCTTCACATGAAGATGGAAACACTCATCCTCCGGCTAGCAAAATGAAAAGAGTTAAGCTGGCAAAAGCACATCAAAGAACTGTGCGTTCTTCTAAATCACAAATCCCCAAGGAGAGTCCAATTGTGTCGGTTGCGATGCCTGACCTTCCGAACACTGGACGGGAAGAGGTGGCTCCTTCCACCATTTGCACATGCCCTGCAAGTGCTGGAAGGAGCACCCACAGTCCAGTTCCTGAAAGTCAAATTGAAGATGTCACTGTTGAAGTACACCAGGATGAGGATATGGGTGTTGCTGGCGCTGAGGAGGAAATTGACAAGGAGGATTCTGATGGGGAGGTGGTTTGTTTAAGCCAGGCACCCTGGGAGACACCTGTTGTCCGTGGGATGAATAAGGCCATTGACATGCCTGGTCAAAATACAAAAAAAAAAAATCACCTCTTCGGTGTGGAATTAATTCAATAGAAATGCGGACAACTGGTGTCAAGCCATGTGTTGCCTTTGTCAAGCTGTAATAAGTAGGGGTAAGGACGTTAACCACCTAGGAACATCCTCCCTTATACGTCACCTGGAGCGTATTCATTAGAAGTCACAGTACACTGACAACCCCTTCTTCCTCTTGTACCCAAGCTCCTGCAAACCACACCACCAACTCCCTCAGTGTCAATTTCCTCCTAAGACAGGAATGCCAATAGTCCTGCAGACCATGTCACTGGCAAGTCTGACGAGTCCCCTCCTACCTGGGATTCCTCCGATGGATCCTTAAGTGGAACGCCTACTGCTGCTGGCGCTGCTGTTGTTGCTGCTGGGAGTCGATCGTCATTCCAGAGGGGACGTGGGAAGACCACTTGTACTACTCCCAGTAAGCAATTGACTGTCCAACAGTCCTTTGCGAAGAGGATGAAATATCACAGCAGTCGTCCTGTTGCAAAGCGTATAACTCAGGCCTTGACAACTATGTTGGGGTTAGACGTGCGTCCGGTATCCGCCGTTAGTTCACAGGAACTTAGAGAATTGCTTGAGGTAGTGTGACCCCGGTACCAAATATCATCTAGGTTCCATTTCTCTAGGCAGGCGATACCAAGAATGTACACAGACGTAAGAAAAAGACTCACCAGTGTCCTAAAAAATGCAGTTGTACCCAATGTCCACTTAACCACGGACATGTGGACAAGTGGAGCAGGGCAGACTAAGGACTATAAGACTGTGACAGCCCACTGGGTAGATGTATTGCCTCCCGCAGCAACAACAGCAGCGGTGGCACCAGTAGCAGCATCTCGCAAATGCCAACTCATTCCTAGGCAGGCTACGCTTTGTATCACCGCTTTCCATAAGAGGCACACAGCTGACAACCTCTTACGGAAACTGAGGAACATCATCGCAGATGCTGGAAGGATCCCTACCTCTCTTTGATTACCTCGATGTGATGGCCACTGACGTCAGTGAGAGCAATCCTTAACGTTACAGATAATACACGACACCATGTAGTTAAGAATCACTCTGTTTATTTAATAAATTACAGCGTACTATATAGAAGAGAAACATGGGTGTATACAATATGTGCAAGCATATGATTGGATAAATAGAAGTAGCATACGACATTACATGCGGGATATTTTAGTAACACACAGAAGTAACAGTTTTGATCTAGTATGTAATTGTCCTTGAAGATAAGACACACACAAGCCTTATATTATATGAACAGACAAAGGCATCTTGTAGAGAGTGCGTACGTGTCTATTCAAACACATAACAATTCATATAGCATGTTTAACCCTTCAATCCCCTCTTAGAATCATGATTGTTATATGACATGATTCTTAAGTGAGGCTCCTTTCTTGTTCCTCCAGTTCTTGAGATATTGGGCATAATCGTCGGGTCCCTTACTATCAGAGGAGGTGACAGGACTGGGGGTTATATCATAGTACATCAGGGCCTTATCAATGCCTTTGGAGGTAAGTTTCTTTCCACAGGGAATTACACAATAAACTATAATGCCTAAAAGAATTAAAGTTACAAGTATGAATATGCTTATTTGCACAAGAGCCTGTTTCCAATTTTCAAACCACCCAAAATATTGGCTCCATGGGTTATCAATACCTGAATTTTTCTTGAGTTCTATGGATAAGGTTTCTAACTTGTTTATGGCTAAAGTAACCTTACCATTGGGACCAGTGTTGTCAGGAATATATGTACAACAGCCTTCCACCTTACTAATGTAAACACATGTACCGCCTTTTTCTGCTAGAATCATGTCAAGGGCCATTCTATTTTGAAATGTCATTTGGGAAGTGGCTTCTAGCTGTTCAGCTATACCTTTAAGAGCATCTTTGGTATCATTAACAAATCTTTGTTGATTATAATATATATAATTAATCCAGGCTACGTTTTTATTTACAGTTACTATAGGGAACAATGACTCAAAACCCGCAGCCACCTCATCTCTAGCTTTGAACTCATTTGGAACACCTCTTGGGACCCCTATAGCATCAATGTACACGTGGGGGTCAAAGCTACCTCCTGGGAGTGCTCTTTTCTTTCGATTAGCAGGAGTATTAGAGGGAGGATTGGGGTCATCGGTGATCATTAGGAGTGGCATTATGACTTTGGCCAGGGCACACTCACCATACCATGGTGTGTCTAATTTAGTTCTAAGCTTCATATCCCCACATATATAATAAATGTCGCCTAGTGATCTAGTTTGGTTGACTAAAACAGTTGTTCTTTTATTTGCACAATACCCTGGTGGGAAGGTTTTTAAATTTCTCCCTGGGGTGATGTTAGATGTATAACAGGTATAGTTTCCAGGATATATGGTTATGGTATTTCCTGGGTTGGGATTTTTTGACAATATGGGATATTCCCTTTTCCACATTTCGCACTGACTGTCATTTGTTTTGGTGTCATTAAAAAGGCTGAAAAAACAATTTTCCTGTTCTAGGGGTATATTAAGGGGCACTGTACCTAGGTGGGGCCTAGATTTGCCACAGACATAACAGTTGCTTTTATTGTGTTTGTTAGCACTATACTTCATCCATTCCAACCAAAAATTAATGTCAGAGAAACCAGTTTCAATAGCTAGGGTGTCTTCAAAGGTAGGGTTAGTAATAGCCACCATATCTTTAGAAGTGGCAATATGGGGCTTTAAAGGTTTGTTTTGGGGAGCAATTTTAGGCTGGTATTTTGGGTTTTTGTACATATCCCATAAATAAAACCTTTGTCTTGCACTATAGTACCCTGCTTGCCACCATATACCAAGTACATAAGTCTCATTGTCGCTTCTGCTAGGGTTCACTATGTTTAGTCTAAACCTGTATGAATTTGGGCCTTCATCCATCTTATGAATGGATAGTCTAGAAAGTAGGGGTACTCCATATTTGCTCCATCTATTTTTTGCAAATGATGGGCCATATTTCCAATCTGCTCCTGTATTCCACCCCACAGATTCCCAGTAATCACAGTTGGATCCATGATAGGATATTTTCATCCACCATTCATCAGTGACACAAATGTACATTGTCTCAGACATTCCTGATTTCCTCCTTTGTTGTATATAATATTTGTCATCAGCAATTTTGGGGAACATAAAATAGTCAAGGATATATGTGGCTACGTGTGTGTTAGAGGAATTGTACCACAAGGTGGGGACCCCATCTGTTTGTGTGATGCTGACTTCACATATTGTGAGGTGAATGAGGGCCAGTAGGGCTATCGAGATAGTCCCCAGGATAGAGATAGGGGGCAGGTTCTTCATCGTTTTCTGTTCTTCTGTCTTCGCTAGGTGGGAGGTCAGGGCTGTCTGCCCCGGTTCGTACCTCACTGGAATCACTTGCTTCCCTCTCTAGGTCTGGTCTAGGAACCTTTTTTACTCGGGATGCATGGATCCAGGTAGGACTTTCCTCTGTCAGGACTGCTGTTCGGGTAGCTGCTACGACCTCTGTCTCTGGACCATAGGTGAAGTCTCCTGGGCTCTTGTTCCTGGGGAGCACCTTCACCACGACTCTGTCTCCGACTTTAAAGGGGTGTGTAGGTTCCTGTGGATTCAAAGGGTTTTTACAAACAACCTCATGTTCAATTTCATTCAGTTTTGTTATCAGGGACCTGACATACTCTTCTCTGATGAGTTCTAGATCTCCTTCCTGTATTACTAGTGGTTTCTTAGCCCAGGGTGTAGGAAAAGGCCTACCCATTAGTATTTCAAATGGGGAGTAACCCAGAGTCTTTTGTGGGGTCATTCTGATCTCTGCTAGGATAATAGGAAGGACCTTCTTCCATTTATGGAAGGTACCCCCTGTGGCCTTCCTAAGCTTGTCTTTGAGGGTCCTATTCATGCGTTCTACGACCCCTGAACTCTGCGGGTGATACGGGATGTGGAATTTCCATTCCACCTGCAGGGCCTTTACCAAGGCCTGTGTAATTTTTGCTGTAAAGGCGGAGCCTTTATCACTATTGATTTGCAATGGGCACCCCCATCTGGGGATGATTTCCTGAGTTAGGATCCTAGCAACTGTCTTTGCATCCTCAGATTTAGTGGGGAATACCTCTGGCCATCGAGAGAACATGTCTACAATGACCAGGGCATACTCCTGTTTACCAGTACCTGGGATATGGGTGAAGTCAATTTGCAGGTGTGTAAAGGGTGTGGTGGGGTATTCAAGATGCTGATGTTTTGCCTTGTCAGGGTTGTTGGGGTTGTTTCGCAGACAAGTGATGCATCTACTGACATACTGATCTACTAATGACTTGGCATCCGTGACATAGAAATCATTACGTAAGAGTAAGGTAGTTGTTGCCTTACTGTGGTGTCCTATGCCATGGTAGTGGGCAATAAACAAGGGTGCACTGGACTGGGGTATACAAGGTTTCCCCTCTTTGCAGATTAATCCTGTTTTAGGATTCTTCTGCAAAACTGGGTAAGTCCAGTCAGCTAGGTCGGCTTTGGAGGCTGAGGCCTGTAACTGGGTGATCAGGTAGTGGTTGTCGAGAGCTGGGGGGGTCATGATGGACATGTGGGCCTGAGTGATGGGCTGTGAGGCCGCATGTTTGGCAGCAGAGTCAGCAAGAGCATTTCCAAGGGAGACTGCATCCTTCCCCCCCGTGTGTGCCCTGCAATGGAGGATTGCAATGTCAGAGGGCAGGGTTATGGCATGCAGAAGGTCAGAGATGAGTTGGGCATGTGATATGCCTTTTCCATCAGCTCCAAGGAAACCACGGCGTCGCCAAATGACCCCATGGTCATGCACGACGCCGTACGCGTATTTGGAGTCAGTGTAGATGGTGACTGGTTTATTCTGGTAAAGGTGACAAGCCCTTGTGAGAGCAATGAGCTCTGCAGCCTGTGCTGACTGGTAAGGAATGGGCTGTGCTTCCAGAATAATGTCAGGGAGAGTGACAATAGCATAACCCGCTTGGTACGTGGTGTCATTGGGTCTGCTACAGGAACCATCTACAAAAATGACATCCGCGTCGGGGACAGGGACAGGGGACATGTCCAGTCTGGGGGATGTTTCTGACTCAATGGAAGCTGAGCAGTCATGGGGTTCAGGAGGGTGGTCTTCAGGACCTTTGAGCCCCAGTAGAGCGTTGAGAATGGGTGCAGGACCTGAAGAGTTGGTGGCATACTTAATGGTGAGGGAGGGGTTGTTTAAAAGGAGAACCTCATATCCACTGAGGCGCTGAGCTGACATGTGTTGTGTGTGTAACCCTTTTAAAATGGTTAGAACATCATGAGTGGTGTGAAGTATTGTTGTGTGGCCTAGGGTGAGTGTGGTGGCCATTTCAGTTACCATTGCACAGGCTGCAAGTGCCCTGAGGCAAGCAGGCATACCTTGCACTGTGACAGGCATTACTTTGGAAAAAAATGCCACTGGGCGCAACTTTCCTCCATGAAACTGTGTGAGCACCCCCGCCATGGTTTTACAATTGTCCCTTGCAAACAAATGAAAAGGTAGTACATAGTTGGGGAGGCCAAGTGCCGGACTTTTCATTAACATACACTTTAAGCTTTCATATGCAGTTAACATTTCTTGTGACCATTGTACAATATTAGGTTTGTCTTTCAGTGTGGCTTGTCTCAAAATGTTATCATAATAGGAACAATCAGATATCCACTGTCTGCAGTAATTTACCATACCCAGAAAAGACAGCAGTTCCCTCTGGGTAGTTGGGGTGACCAGGCCCAATACAGACTGAATGCGCTGTGGACTGACTTTCCTTTCCCCCTGAGTGAGCACAAAACCCAAGTAATCCACATGCTTCTTACACCATTGCATTTTTGTTTTGGACACCTTGTGTCCACATTCACAGAGCCAGTTTAACAGTGATATACCATCCTCCCGGCAGGCCTCCTCAGTTTGACTACAGAGCAGCAGATCATCTGCATACTGTAGCAGGACTGAACCATGGTGAGGGTGCCAGGGCCCCAATGTGGCCTGGAGTACAATGCTATACACAACAGGTGCGTCAATGAAGCCCTGGGGTAAACGACACCAGGTGAGTTGCTTGCCCTCAAAAGAAAATGCAAAAAGTAACTGTGTCTGTGCATCCACTGGAATGCTAAAAAATGCATTTTTTTAAATCAATTACCGAAAAAAATGCAGCATCTGCAGGGATAGCTGAAATGAGTGAGTTAATGTCAGGTACAATGGGTGCTATAGGCACAATGAGTTGGTTAATTGCCCTAAGGTCTTGTACAAACCTTACACTGCCATCTGACTTAGCAACTGGGTTGACTGGTGTGCAGTAAGGTGAAATTACGTGTCTGAGAATGCCTTGTTGGAGAAACTGTTGTATCATTGGTCTAAGACCTTCAATCTTCTCTTGTGACAAGGGGTATTGCTTTTGATAGACAGGTTGTGTGTCAGGTTTCAGGGTTGCTCTATATGGTGTGCAAGGAATGAGGCCAGTGTCATAGGGACCCTCCGACCATAGAGCAGGGTTTACTTTGTCAAAATCAGGTGTAATGTCTGTTGCTTCCCACACCGGTAGGTGTGGGGACTCAACCTCCAGGCCACTGCCAGTGGGTGAAGGGAGAATGGAGATTTCGAGCCTGCTAAGAAGATCCCTTCCCAGAAGATTAATTGGACATTCAGGTATTACAGTGAAATTGTGTTTACCCATATATGTGCCTCCCGTGGTTCTGACACTAAGGGCATCTGTCAGGTAAGCATCTGTGGGTATCCCATTGATTCCCATTGAAGGAGCAGTCTTTACCAAATGACCATCGTACAGGTCGACACACAAAACACTAGTAGTTGCCCCGCTATCTACCAGGAAAGGGATTGCTCTCTTTCCTATAATCAAGGTTAGTAGCGGTGGGTCCTTCCAGTGTCTGGTGAGCTGGGCAAAGGCTGGGATACCCTCCTCCGGGCCCCGTCAGTGGGAGGGGTCCTGCCAGTCAACTCGGAATCGGACATGATCCTGAAAGGGGTTGTTGTGTGACTGTCGGGGATGATCCCGGGAGGGAGCCGGAGCTTGGGGCTGTCGGTGGTTTTGTGAGGGACAAGGGCAATCCCTTGCCCAGTGATCGTCCCTTCCACAGTTGAAGCAGGAGGTTTGTTTCCTGCTGGCAGAGTCAGGGGGGTGGGGTGGCCTGGCTTGTGGGTTTTGATATCGGGCTGGATTACGGGGTGGGCCAGTGGAGTGCTGCTGGCGTCTATCTCCCCGACCTCTCTGATTTTGGTAATTATGAGTTGGGGCATTCTGCAAGGGTTTTTTAACATCAAAGCATCCTGCAGCTTCCTTTTCATATAAGTGCTTTTCAAATTCCTTAATATTATCAGAGGTCCAGGAAGAAACACCTTGCTTAACTGGGACCATAACAGATGGCAACAAGTTATTTACAAAGGTAGAAATTAGTAAATGGTCTGTATCTACAAGAGTGAGACCTGCATCTTCAGACCAACACTTTTTAAACCTCTTCCAGAACTCAGTGACAGTTTCAGTGGGCTTTTGTTTACATGCTACGGCAATGGGAAGAGAAGCCCGGGTTTTAAAAATCTCTTTCATATGGGTCTCAATTTCCTTCCACATCTCCGTTACACCGTCCCCAGTATTGAGAGGGTAGCGAACGGCATCGTTAAGGGTGGTAGGAGTGTTTATGGTGGGAATCTTTTTCCAATCCCACCCGTTGTAATGGTCTATAACCCCATCTATGATCAGCTTCATATCTTCTTGAGTATAGCTGCGTCCTGTGCAAGCCTTTTTCAAGTAAGCTATGCAGCCGTCAGGTGCAACAGTGGGTTTGGGACAGTTCTTAACAATTCTGTCTAAATCCTCTATTTCAATGGGTTTCTTTAACAACTGATCCCCTACTGTCATGAAGGGCAGGTGGGTGGCGACACCGAGGAAACCAGTGCCGGATCGCGTTGTGGAGGGGGTGAGAGGGTTGTCAGTAGCAATAGTTAAGTCAGCGTTGCGGCGGGAGACGGTTTGTCTGTTAGGAGTAGGGGCACTAGGGGCGGGGGTGGTTACGTCTATGTGGAGGGTACTGTCAGGGGGGGCTATTCCTCCTGAGCCTCCTTCTCCTTCCCCTTCCCCTCCTCCCCCTCCCCTTTGCATCGGCATTCGTGACAAAGCAACTGAGCCTCCTTCTCCTTCCCCTTCCCCTCCTCCCCCTCCCCTTTGCATCGGCATTCGTGACAAAGCAACTGCAGCTAAAAGATCTGTGTCTTTTAAGGAGGGGTATAGGGGACTGTAGGGCGGAGGAGAAGAGTTTTTCAGAAACTTGTTGCTTCTAAATTCCTCAGCTTTGTGTAGTCGGGAAGTTACAGATTTTATTCTACGCTGTTTCTGCTTGATATTTTTGTCATACCAATGAGGTGCTATCGTGAGCCATTGCTCTCCTCCAGCGCGCATATATGTCATGTCCCATTGTGGGTCATGATCATACCACGGCCAGGCTTCCTTGTCTCCCAGACAAAGCCCTTTGATCATGTCCATATAAAATGGATAATTAATACCATCACGGGGGAATGGGCTGGGGCTGCCAACTTTCTCTGTCCACCCCGCTAAGTTATCTACCCAAGGGTTAACTAGATAATAATCTGTGGTGGAGTTACGGGCTACATACTCCTTACATGTCTCTCCTGGTAAAGGTGGAGGATAAATGACTGTCTTACTCTGACCCCCTCCCATAGTAAAGAATACAATCTACACCAGCTTTCTACGCAATTTCTACAACAACTTACAACAACTGTCTATGCAATATCACAACAAAAATACTTTCTATGCAATTTACAAAAACTTTCTATGCATGCATTAGCTAACACCAGTTAATTAGTCATTGACAATATCACAATATTATCTGTATAATGAGAACATGAAATCTTTTGACGGGTACGCTTACCATTCGTACAAGATGTCAGAAAAATACAGCGTTTTAAACAGGAAGCAAGAAAAGAGTTTTGAGTAAAGATATCTGGCAGACGAAAACTTACCAGCCGTCTGAACCAAATATAAGAACTTATCTCACTACAACATACAAGAATATATATATAGACGATCAGATCGAGGTATAATCTACGTTATGTATAGACCCCAGGTCTATATATTTTTTTTAAGTATCCCAGATACTAACGTCTTTGGAGAATTGCGCTTGGACTCCTGGTCCTTTCTCAGACGTATCTTTAAGTCCCAGACATTAAAGATTCTATGGTATCCCTGATACCTGTTTTATGTTTTTACATAAAACTTCGTAATATTAAGTCCCGGACTTAAATATTACCTTGTCACGTGTTCCCGGAACACTGACACGGATTCAGCTTCAGTGTATGACCGCAATCCTGTATGGCAAAGATAGACAATAAATTCTCTATTCTTACCATTCAGGGACGATCACTGAATTCCGGACATAGAGCCCCCAGCTGGAAGGATCCCTACCTCTCTTTGATTACCTCGATGTGATGGCCACTGACGTCAGTGAGAGCAATCCTTAACGTTACAGATAATACACGACACCATGTAGTTAAGAATCACTCTGTTTATTTAATAAATTACAGCGTACTATATAGAAGAGAAACATGGGTGTATACAATATGTGCAAGCATATGATTGGATAAATAGAAGTAGCATACGACATTACATGCGGGATATTTTAGTAACACACAGAAGTAACAGTTTTGATCTAGTATGTAATTGTCCTTGAAGATAAGACACACACAAGCCTTATATTATATGAACAGACAAAGGCATCTTGTAGAGAGTGCGTACGTGTCTATTCAAACACATAACAATTCATATAGCATGTTTAACCCTTCAGATGCCTTACCCCAATTGGACTCTCCTGGGGATTTGTGACATCGAACAACGCCACCAATATTGTGCGTGCATTACATGTGGGCAAATTCCAGCACGTCCCATGTTTTGCACATACAATGAATCTGGTGGTGCAGAATTAAAAAAAAAAATGACAGGGGTGTGCAAGAGATGCTGTCGGTGGCCTGAAGAATTGCCGGCCTTTTTCAGCATTCAGCCACCGCGTGCCGAAGACTGGAGTACCAGCAAACACTCCTGAACATGCCCTGCCATCAGCTGAAGCAAGAGGTGGTAACGAGGTGGAATTGAACCCTCTATATGCTTCAGAGGATGGAGGAGCAGCAAAAGGCCATTCAAGCCTATACATAGTAACATAGTATCTGAGGTTGAAAAAAGACAATTGTCCATCGAGTTCAACCTATTTGTGGTCTCCTATGCATGATGATTTGACTAAAATTTCTGACTGATGCTGCTGTCAGCCGTTGCATTTTATCCCTATTTATAGTAACTATAATGCATGACTATGCACCATACCCCTGGATATCCTTATCCATTAGGAATTTATCTAACCCATTCTTAAAGGTGTTGACAGATTCCGTCATTACAACTCCCTCAGGCAGGGAATTCCAAACACGTATTGTCCTTACCGTGAAAAAGCCTTTACGCCATATTGTGCGGAATCTCCTCTCCTCTAACCTGAGCGAGTGTCCACGAGTCCTCTGTGTTGATCTAACCAAAAACAGGTCCCGCGCAAGCTCTTTGTATTGTCCCCTTATATTTTTGTAGATGTTGATCATATCCCCACTTAGTCTCCGCTTTTCCAATGTAAACATGCCTAGTCTTTCAAGCCTTTCCTTGTATTCCATCGTCTCCATGCCCTTAATTAGTTTGGTCGCCCTCCTCTGAACCTTTTCTAGCTCCAGGATATCCTTTTTGTAGTACGGTGCCCAGAATTGTACACAGTATTCAAGTGTGGCCTCACTAGTGATTTATATAACGAGAGTATAATACTCTCGTCCCTAGCATCTATACCCCGTTTTATGCATGCTAATATCTTATTAGCCTTCTTTGCTGCAGTCCTACTTTGGGTACTACTGCTTAGTTTGCTATCTATGAGGACACCTAAGTCCTTTTCCAGTACAGAATCCCCTAATTTTACCCCATTTAGTAGGTAGGTGTAATTTTTGTTCTTGTTACCACAGTGCATTACCTTACACTTGTCTGTATTGAAGCGCATTCTCCATTTCGCTGCCCAAGCTTCTAATTTAACTAAGTCGTTCTGAAGAGACTCGGCATCCTCCTCTGTATTTATAGCCTTACACAATTTGGTATCATCTGCAAAAATTGACACCATGGGGTATATTTACTAAGGTCCCGATTTTGACCGAGATGCCGTTTTTTCTTCAAAGTGTCATCTCGGTAATTTACTAAGCAAAAATCACGGCAGTGATGAGGGCATTCGTAATATTTTGGAAGTCCTAGGAAAAAAATCACGAATCAATACACCATTGGTTAAATACGCCTGCAATTTGGTAGAAATCGGGAATTTACTAAAAAGTGCAAAACACAAACACTGCCGACAATAGCCAAACACTGCCGTGATTAAATACAAATCGTGAAAAAGTGCTAAAAAAAAAAACAGACCTGCTTTTTTATCCCGTGTTTGTATAGGCATGCACGGATCCATGAGATCCGTGCATGTTTTTCAGTGGGAAGGGGTGGGAAATGTTTGAAAGTTTTAAAAAAAATTGCGTGGGGTCCCCCCTCCTAAGGCAAACCAGCCTCGGGCTCTTTGAGCCGATCCTGGTTGCAGAAATATGGGGAAAAATGGACAGGGGTTCCCCCATATTTAAACAACCAGCATCGGGCTCTGCGCCTGGTCCTGGTTCCAAAAATACGGGGGACAAAAAGAGTAGGGGTCCCCCGTATTTTTGAAACCAGCACCGGGCTCCACTAGCTGGACAGATAATGCCACAGCCGGGGGTCACTTTTATACAGTGCCTTGCGGCCGTGGCATCAAATATCCAACTAGTCACCCCTGGCCGGGGTACCCTGGGGGAGTGGGGACCCCTTCAATCAAGGGGTCCCCCCCAGCCACCCAAGGGCCAGGGGTGAAGCCCGAGGCTGTCCCCCCCATCCAATGGGCTGCGGATGGGGGGCTGATAGCCTTTGTTCAAAGTGAATGATATTGTTTTTAGTAGCAGTACTACAAGGCCCAGCAAGCCTCCCCCGCAAGCTGGTACTTGGAGAACCACAAGTACCAGCATGCGGCGGAAAAATGGGCCCGCTGGTACCTGTAGTAGTACTACTACTAAAAAAATACCCCAATAAAGACAACACACACACACCTTGAAAGTATAACTTTAATACATCCATCCACACCTCCATATACACATACTTACCTTATGTTCCCACGCAGGTCGGTCCTCTTCTCCAGTAGAATCCATGGTGTACCTGTAGAAAAAATTATACTCACATAATCCAGTGCCTTAGGCTCCTCGGTAAATCCTTTTGTAATCTACGTACTTGTAAAAATAAAAAAACGGATACCCGACCCCGCACTGAAAGGGGACCCATGTTTTCACATGGGTCCCCTTTCCACGAATGCCTGGAACCCCCTCTGACTTAAGTCCAAGAAGGTTCCATCAGCCAATCAGGGAGCGCCACGTTTGGCACCCTCCTGATTGGCTGTGTGCTCCTGTACTGTATGACAGGTGGCACACGGCAGTGTTACAATGTAGCGCCTATGCGCTCCATTGTAACCAATGGTGGGAACTTTTTGCTCAGCGGTGATGTTACTCTCGGTCAACCGCTGAGCAAAAAGTTCCCACCATTGGTTACAATAGAGCGCATAGGCGCTACATTGTAACACTGCCGTGTGCCGCCTGTCATACAGTACAGGAGCACACAGCCAATCAGGAGGGTGCCAAACGTGGCGCTCCCTGATTGGCTGATGGAACCTTCTTGGACTTAAGTCAGAGGGGGTTCCAGGCATTCGGGGAAAGGGGACCCATGTGAAAACATGGGTCCCCTTTCAATGCGAGGTCGGGTATCCGTTTTTTTATTTTTACAAGTACGTGGATTACAAAAGGATTTACCGAGGAGCCTAAGACACTGGATTATGTGAGTATAATTTTTTCTACAGGTACACCATGGATTCTACTGGAGAAGAGGACCGACCTGCGTGGGAACATAAGGTAAGTATGTGTATATGGAGGTGTGGATGGATGTATTAAAGTTATACTTTCAAGGTGTGTGTGTGTTGTCTTTATTGGGGTATTTTTTTAGTAGTAGTACTACTACAGGTACCAGCGGGCCCATTTTTCCGCCGCATGCTGGTACTTGTGGTTCTCCAAGTACCAGCTTGCGGGGGAGGCTTGCTGGGCCTTGTAGTACTGCTACTAAAAACAATATCATTCACTTTGAACAAAGGCTATCAGCCCCCCATCCGCAGCCCATTGGATGGGGGGGACAGCCTCGGGCTTCACCCCTGGCCCTTGGTTGGCTGGGGGGGGACCCCTTGATTGAAGGGATCCCCACTCCCCCAGGGTACCCCGGCCAGGGGTGACTAGTTGGATATTTGATGCCACGGCCGCAAGGCACTGTATAAAAGTGACCCCCGGCTGTGGCATTATCTGTCCAGCTAGTGGAGCCCGGTGCTGGTTTAAAAAATACGGGGGACCCCTACGCTTTTTGTCCCCCGTATTTTTGGAACCAGGACCAGGCGCAGAGCCCGATGCTGGTTGTTTAAATATGGGGGAACCCCTGTCCATTTTTCCCCCTTATTTCTGCAACCAGGATCGGCTCAAAGAGCCCGAGGCTGGTTTGCCTTAGGAGGGGGGACCCCACGCAATTTTTTTTTTACATTTAGACATTATTATTATTTTTTTACAAGGTGCACAATGAAGCCCAGCACGGATCTCTCAGATCTGGCCGAGATTCATTGTATTAAAGTCGGCAGTGTTTTACAAGTCACTCACGTAAAACACTGCCCAAAAAAACGAATGACATCGACATCGGAAAACCCGAAAATGCAGAATACGGCAGCTTAGTAAATTAGTCGTAATCAATTCAAAAAGTTGCATATTTACACTTTCGATGTCATTCGTGATTGAACTTTGACCTCAAATGGGAAAATACGAATCTTAGTAAATTTACCCCCATGCTCTCTAGACCTTCTGTTAGGTCGTTAATGAAAATATTGAACAATAGCGGTCCTAAAACTGAGCCTTGCGGCACACCACTTAGCACTTCAGTCCTAGTCAAAAAAGATCAATTAACCACAACGCGCTGCTCCCTATTATCTAACCAGTTTTTGACCCACGTGCATATTGTGCTTCCTAGCCCTGATTCTTGTAGCTTGTAGATAAGTCTCATGTGTGGTACAGTATCGAACGCTTTGGCAAAGTCTAAAAAGATTACATCCACGTCTTTACCCTGATCTAGGTTTGCGCTTACTGTTTCATAAAAGCCAAGTAAGTTAGCTTGACAGGATCTGTCCTTCATAAACCCATGTTGATTCCTTTTAATGACCTTATTGACTTCAACTTCTGAATACTATCTCTTAGAATACCTTCCAATACTTTCCCCACTATAGATGTAAGACTAACTGGTCTATAATTACCTGGTTCAGCTTTACTTCCCTTTTTGAATATAGGCACTACTTCCACTATACGCCAGTCTTTGGGAACCATACCTGATATAACTGAATCCATAAAGATCAAAGATAGCAGTTTTGCCAGTTCAGAGTGAAGCTCCATTAGAACCCTTGGGTGATACCATCGGGCCCTGGTGATTTATTAATCTTTAAATGTTTTAATCGGTCACAGACTACTTCCTCGCTTAAATAAGTACCTATCAGTGGGATATTCTCATTATTGAGATTGTGTGTCAGTCCCTGAATTGGGTCCTCTCTAGTGAATACTGTTGAAAAAAACTCATTTAGTGTGTCCGCTATGTCATTATCATTTTTGCTTAAGACTCCCAACTTGTCTTTTAAAGGGCCTATACTCTCCTTCTTTAATCTCTTGCTATTAATGTATTTAAATCATTTTTTGGGATTCGCTTTGCTTTCCTTTGCTACTAGTTTTTCAGTTTCTACTTTAGCCGCTCTTATTTCCTTTTTGCAAATTTTGTTACATTCCTTATAGTGCTGAAATGACTCTGCTTCCCCGTCAGATTTGTATTTTTTAAATGCTCGCCTTTTCTTGCCCATAAGTTCTTTAATCTTTTTGTTAAGCCACATCGGTTTATGATTTTTATTCCTTTTTTTGCTGCTCGTAGGAATAAATTTGAGTGTATTTTTAGCTAGCAGGAATTTTAGTACCTCCAATTTCTCCGTAGTATTTTTTCCTAAAAACAAACCTTCCCATTCAATATCCCTGAAAAATACCCTCATCTTTTCAAAATTTGCTTTGCTAAAGTGTAGAGTCCTAGTTGAGCCAGTATAGGGCTGTTTATGGAAACTGATATCGAATCTGACCATATTGTGGTCGCTGTTTCCTATGGGTTCCCCTACTATAATACCTGATACCAAATCCCCATTGTTTGTTAATACCAGGTCTAAGATTGCATTGTACCTAGTTGGTTCCTCAATTAGTTGGACTAAGTAGTTATCATTAAGTGTGTTTCAAAACATATTGCCCCTAGCAGTATCACATGAATCGTTTTTCCAGTTTATCTCTGGATAGTTAAAATCTCCCATCACTACTATGTCTCCTACTCCTGCTGCTCTTTCAATTTGCTTTAGTAACAATTCCTCATCAGATGCGTTGATACCAGGCGGCCTATAGCATACACCCAATACTAACTTTTTTTTTTACATCTGCCTATGATATAGGCTAAGGAGGGGGAATGCACCTGACAAGCTCAGTGGAGAATGATTTCAACGTTGTGCAAGGTTCTCCAACCCTTTGAACTTGCCACACGTGAAGTCAGTTCAGACACTGCCAGGTCAGGTCATTCCCCTTATCAGGCTTTTGAAGAAGCAGCTGGAGAGATTGAAGGAGGAGCTAAAACGGAGCAATTCCGCTAGGCATGTGGAACTTGTGGATGGAGCCCTTTATTCGCTTAACCAGGATTCACGGGTGGTCAATCTGTTGAAATCAGAGCACTACATTTTGGCCACCGTGCTCGATCCTAGGTTTAAAGCCTACATTGTCTCTCTCTTTCCGGCAGACACAAGTCTGCAGATGTTCAAAGACCTGCTGGTGAGACAGTTGTCAAATCAAGCGAAACGTGACCCACCAACAGCTCCTCCTTCATTTTATACTGCCACTGGAGCTGCCAGGAAAAGGATAAAATTTCCAAAACCACCCGCTCGTGGTGATGCAGGGCAGTCAGGAGCAATGCTGACATCTGGTCCGGACTGAAGGACCTGCCAACGATTACTGACATGTCGTCTACTGTCACTGCATATGATTCTGTCACTATTGAAAGAATGGTGGAGGATTATATGAGTGACAGCATCACTGTAGGCATGTCAGACAGTCCGTACGTATACTGGCAGGAAAAAGAGGCAATTTGGAGGCCCTTGCACAAACTGGCTTTATTCTACCTAAGTTGCCCCCCCTCCAGTGTGTACTCCGAAAGAGTGTTTAGTGCAGCCGGTCACCTTGTCAGCAATCGGCGAACAAGGTTACTTTCAGAAAATGTGGAGAAGATGATGTTCATCAAAATGAATTATAATCAATTCCTCCGTGGAGGCATTTACCAGCAATTCCCTTCAGAAAGTACACAGGGACCTGAGATCGTGGATTCCAGTGGGGTCGAATTAATACTGATGAGGGGGATGTACACAGTGAAAGGGGTGAGGAATCGAACAATGAGGAGGAGGTGGACATCTTGCCTCTGTAGAGCCAGTTTGTGCAAGGAGAGATTGATTGCTTCTTTTTTGGTGGGGGCCCTAACAAACCAGTCGCTGAAATGATGGGTTTGTTAAAGTGTGCATATCCTGTTTATACAACATAAGGGTGGGTGGGAGGCCCCAAGGACAATTCCATCTTGCACCTCTTTTTTTTTTTTAATCTTTGCATCATGTGCTGTTTGGGGACTATTTTTTTTAAGTGCCATCCTGTCTGACACTGCAGTGCCACTCCTAGATGGGCCAGGTGTTTGTGCCGGCCACTTGGGTCGCTTAGCTTAGTCATCCAGCGACCTCGGTGCAAATTTTAGGATGAAAAATAATATTGTGAGGTGTTCAGAATAGACTGGAAATGAGTGGAAATTATGGTTATTGAGGTTAATAATACTATAGGATCAAAATTACCCCCAAATTCTATGATTTAAGCTGTTTTTGAGGAGTTTTTGAAAAAAATACACCCGAATCCAAAACACACCCGAATCTGACAAAAATTCTTAAGGGAGGTTTTGCCAAAACGCGTCCGAATCCAAAACACGGCCGCGGAACCCAATCCAAAACCAAAACACAAAACCCGAAAAATGCCCAGTGCACATCCCTAATATATATAATTAGTGATGTGCACCGGACATTTTTCGGGTTATGTGTTTTGGTTTTGGATTCGGTTCCGCGGCCGTGTTTTGGATTCGGACGCGTTTTGGCAAAACCTCACCGAAATTTTTTTGTCGGATTCGGGTGTGTTTTGGATTCGGGTGTTTTTTTAAAAAAAAAACTAAAAAACAGCTTAAATCATAGAATTTGGGGGTCATTTTGATCCCATAGTATTATTAACCTCAATTACCATAATTTCCACTCATTTCCAGTCTATTCTGAACACCTCACAATATTATTTTTAGTCCTACAATTTGCACCGAGGTCGCTGGATGGCTAAGCTAAGCGACACAAGTGGCCGACACAAACACCTGGCCCATCTAGGAGTGGCACTGCAGTGTCAGGCAGGATGGCACTTCCAAAAAATTGTCCCCAAACAGCACATGATGCAAAGAAAAAAAGAGGCGCACCAAGGTCGCTGTGTGACTAAGCTAAGCGACACAAGTGGCCGACACAAACACCTGGCCCATCTAGGAGTGGCACTGCAGTGTCAGGCAGGATGGCCCTTCAAAAAAATTGTCCCCAAACAGCACATGATGCAAAGAAAAAAAGAGGCGCACCAAGGTCGCTGTGTGACTAAGCTAAGCGATACAGGTGGCCGACACAAACACCTGGCCCATCTAGGAGTGGCACTGCAGTGTCAGGCAGGATGGCACTTCCAAAAAATTGTCCCCAAACAGCACATGATGCAAAGAAAAATGAAAGAAAAAAGAGGTGCAAGATGGAATTGTCCTTGGGCTCTCCCACCCACCCTTATGTTGTATAAACAGGACATGCACACTTTAACGAACCCATCATTTCAGCGACAGGGTCTGCCACACGACTGTGACTGAAATGACTGGTTGGTTTGGGCCCCCACCAAAAAAAGAAGCAATCAATCTTTCCTTGCACAAACTGGCTCTACAGAGGCAAGATGTCCACCTCATCATCATCCTCCGATTCCTCACCCCTTTCACTGTGTACATCCCCCTCCTCACAGAGTATTAATTCGTCCCAACTGGAATCCACCATCTCAGGTCCCCGTGTACTTTCTGGAGGCAATTGCTGCTGGTGAATGTCTCCACGGAGGAATTGATTATAATTCATTTTGATGAACATCATCTTCTCCACATTTTCTGGAAGTAACCTCGTACGCCTATTGCTGACAAGGTGAGCGGCTGCACTAAACACTCTTTCGGAGTACACACTGGAGGGAGGGCAACTTAGGTAGAATAAAGCCAGTTTGTGCAAGGGCCTCCAAATTGCCTCTTTTTCCTGCCAGTATACGTACGGACTGTCTGACGTGCCTACTTGGATGCGGTCACTCATATAATCCTCCACCATTCTTTCCATGGTGAGAGAATCATATGCAGTGACAGTAGACGACATGTCAGTAATCGTTGGCAGGTCCTTCAGTCCGGACCAGATGTCAGCACTCGCTCCAGACTGCCCTGCATCACCGCCAGCGGGTGGGCTCGGAATTCTTAGCCTTTTCCTCGCACCCCCAGTTGCGGGAGAATGTGAAGGAGGAGATGTTGACGGGTCACGTTCCGCTTGACTTGACAATTTTCTCACCAGCAGGTCTTTGAACCTCTGCAGATTTGTGTCTGCCGGAAAGAGAGATACAACGTAGGTTTTAAATCTAGGATCGAGCACGGTGGCCAAAATGTAGTGCTCTGATTTCAACAGATTGACCACCCGTGAATCCTGGTTAAGCGAATTAAGGGCTCCATCCACAAGTCCCACATGCCTAGCGGAATCGCTCTGTTTTAGCTCCTCCTTCAATGTCTCCAGCTTCTTCTGCAAAAGCCTGATGAGGGGAATGACCTGACTCAGGCTGGCAGTATCTGAACTGACTTCACGTGTGGCAAGTTCAATGGGTTGCAGAACCTTGCACAACGTTGAAATCATTCTCCACTGCGCTTGAGTCAGGTGCATTCTAGTGATGAGCGGGTTCGGTTCCTCGGAATCCGAACCCCCCCGAACTTCAGCCTTTTTACACGGATCCGAGGCAGACTCGGATCTTCCTGCCTTGCTCGGCTAACCCGAGCGCGCCCGAATGTCATCATCCCGCTGTCGGATTCTCGCGAAGCTCGGATTCTATCGCGAGACTCGGATTCTATATAAGGAGCCGCGCGTCGCCGCCATTTTCACACGTGCATTTAGATTCATAGGGAGAGGACGTGGCTGGCGTCCTCTCCATTTAGATTAGAAGAGAGAGAGTGAGAGTGAGACACTTGATTTACTGGAGCTTAGGAGTACTCAGAGAGTGCAGAGTTTACTAGTGACTGACCAGTGACCACCAGTGCAGTTTTATTATATTATTATTTAATATAATCCGTTCTCTGCCTGAAAAAAAAACGATACACAGTGACACAGTATACCATATCTGTGCTCAGCCTCAGTGTGCTGCATCATCTATGTATATCTGACTGTGCTGAGTGCTCACTGCTCACACAGCTTAATTGTGGGGGAGACTGGGGAGCAGTTATAGCAGGAGTACATATTATTTAACAGTGCACACTTTTGCTGCCAGAGTGCCACTGCCAGTGTGACTGACCAGTGACCAGTGACCACCAGTATATTGTGATTGTCTGCCTGAAAAAGTTAAACACTCGTCGTGTGGTGTTTTTATTCTATAAACACATTCTGCTGACAGTGTCCAGCAGGTCCGTCATTAATTATATAATATATACCTGTCCGGCTGCAGTAGTGATATATATATATTTTTTATATCATTATCATCCAGTCTATATTAGCAGCAGACACAGTACGGTAGTCCACGGCTGTAGCTACCTCTGTGTCGGCAGTCGCTCGTCCATCCATAATTGTATACCACCTACCTGTGGTGTTTTTTTTTTCTATCTTCTTGATACTACTAGTAGCTTACTTTAGGAGTCTGCAGTGCTGCTGACAGTGTCCAGCAGGTCCGTCATTATATAATATATACCTGTCCGGCTGCAGTAGTGATATATATATATATATTTTTATATCATTATCATCCAGTCTATATTAGCAGCAGACGCAGTACGGTAGTCCACGGCTGTAGCTACCTCTGTGTCGGCAGTCGCTCGTCCATCCATAATTGTAAACCACCTACCTGTGGTGTTTTTGTTTTTTTTCTATCTTCTTGATACTACTAGTAGCTTACTTTAGGAGTCTGCAGTGCTGCTGACAGTGTCCAGCAGGTCCGTCATTATATAATATATACCTGTCCGGCTGCAGTAGTGATATATATATATATATTTTTTATATCATTATCATCCAGTCTATATTAGCAGCAGACGCAGTACGGTAGTCCACGGCTGTAGCTACCTCTGTGTCGGCAGTCGCTCGTCCATCCATAATTGTATACCACCTACCTGTGGTGTTTTTTTTTTTCTATCTTCTTGATACTACTAGTAGCTTACTTTAGGAGTCTGCAGTGCTGCTGACAGTGTCCAGCAGGTCCGTCATTATATAATATATACCTGTCCGGCTGCAGTAGTGATATATATATATATATATTTTATATCATTATCATCCAGTCTATATTAGCAGCAGACGCAGTACGGTAGTCCACGGCTGTAGCTACCTCTGTGTCGGCAGTCGCTCGTCCATCCATAATTGTATACCACCTACCTGTGGTGTTTTTTTTTTTTTTTCTATCTTCTTGATACTACTAGTAGCTTACTTTAGGAGTCTGCAGTGCTGCGGACAGTGTCCAGCAGGTCCGTCATTATATAATATATACCTGTCCGGCTGCAGTAGTGACATATATATATATATTTTATATCATCATCCAGTCTATATTAGCAGCAGACGCAGTACGGTAGTCCACGGCTGTAGCTACCTCTGTGTCGGCAGTCGCTCGTCCATCCATAATTGTATACCACCTACCTGTGGTGTTTTTTTTTTTTCTATCTTCTTGATACTACTAGTAGCTTACTTTAGGAGTCTGCAGTGCTGCTGACAGTGTCCAGCAGGTCCGTCATTATATAATATATACCTGTCCGGCTGCAGTAGTGATATATATATATTTTTTATATCATTATCATCCAGTCTATATTAGCAGCAGACGCAGTACGGTAGTCCACGGCTGTAGCTACCTCTGTGACGGCAGTCGCTCGTCCATCCATAAGTATACTAGTATCCATCCATCTCCATTGTTTACCTAAGGTGCCTTTTAGTTGTGCCTATTAAAATATGGAGAACAAAAATGTTGAGGTTCCAAAAATAGGGAAAGATCAAGATCGACTTCCACCTCGTGCTGAAGCTGCTGCCACTAGTCATGGCCGAGACGATGAAATGCCAGCAACGTCGTCTGCCAAGGCCGATGCCCAATGTCATAGTACAGAGCATGTAAAATCCAAAACACCAAATATCAGTAAAAAAAGGACTCAAAAATCTAAAATAAAATTGTCAGAGGAGAAGCGTAAACTTGCCAATATGCCATTTACCACACGGAGTGGCAAGGAACGGCTGAGGCCCTGGCCTATGTTCATGGCTAGTGGTTCAGCTTCACATGAGGATGGAAGCACTCAGCCTCTCGCTAGAAAAATGAAAAGACTCAAGCTGGCAAAAGCACAGCAAAGAACTGTGCGTTCTTCGAAATCACAAATCCACAAGGAGAGTCCAATTGTGTCGTTTGCGATGCCTGACCTTCCCAACACTGGACGTGAAGAGCATGCGCCTTCCACCATTTGCACGCCCCCTGCAAGTGCTGGAAGGAGCACCCGCAGTCCAGTTCCTGATAGTCAGATTGAAGATGTCAGTGTTGAAGTACACCAGGATGAGGAGGATATGGGTGTTGCTGGCGCTGGGGAGGAAATTGACTAGGAGGATTCTGATGGTGAGGTGGTTTGTTTAAGTCAGGCACCCGGGGAGACACCTGTTGTCCGTGGGAGGAATAGGGCCATTGACATGCCTGGTGAAAATACCAAAAAAATCAGCTCTTCGGTGTGGAAGTATTTCAACAGAAATGCGGACAACATTTGTCAAGCCGTGTGTTGCCTTTGTCAAGCTGTAATAAGTAGGGGTAAGGACGTTAACCACCTCGGAACATCCTCCCTTATACGTCACCTGCAGCGCATTCATCATAAATCAGTGACAAGTTCAAAAACTTTGGGCGACAGCGTAAGCAGTCCACTGATCAGTAAATCCCTTCCTCTTGTAACCAAGCTCACGCAAACCACCCCACCAACTCCCTCAGTGTCAATTTCCTCCTTCCCCAGGAATGCCAATAGTCCTGCAGGCCATGTCACTTGCAATTCTGACGAGTCCTCTCCTGCCTGGGATTCCTCCGATGCATCCTTGCGTGTAACGCCTACTGCTGCTGGCGCTGCTGTTGTTGCTGCTGGGAGTTGATGGACATCCCAGAGGGGAAGTCGTACTCGTAAGACCACTTTTACTACTTCCACCAAGCAATTGACTGTCCAACAGTCCTTTGCGAGGAAGATGAAATATCACAGCAGTCATCCTGCTGCAAAGCGGATAACTGAGGCCTTGGCATCCTGGGCGGTGAGAAACGTGGTTCCGGTATCCATCATTACTGCAGAGCCAACTAGAGACTTGTTGGAGGTACTGTGTCCCCGGTACCAAATACCATCTAGGTTCCATTTCTCTAGGCAGGCGATACCGAAAATGTACACAGACCTCAGAAAAAGACTCACCAGTGTCCTAAAAAATGCAGTTGTACCCAATGTCCACTTAACCACGGACATGTGGACAAGTGGAGCAGAGCAGGCTCAGGACTATATGACTGTGACAGCCCACTGGGTAGATGTATGGACTCCCGCCGCAAGAACAGCAGTGGCGGCACCAGTAGCAGCATCTCGCAAATGCCAACTCTTTCCTAGGCAGGCTACGCTTTGTATCACCGCTTTCCAGAATACGCACACAGCTAAAAACCTCTTACGGCAACTGAGGAAGATCATCGCAGAATGGCTTACCCCAATTGGACTCTCCTGTGGATTTGTGGCATCGGACAACGCCAGCAATATTGTGTGTGCATTAAATCTGGGCAAATTCCAGCACGTCCCATGTTTTGCACATACCTTGAATTTGGTGGTGCAGAATTATTTAAAAAACAAGAGGGGCGTGCAAGAGATGCTGTCGGTGGCCAGAAGAATTGCGGGACACTTTCGGCGTA